>NC_054079.1:324612-649225 GCF_017639655.2 Falco naumanni | reverse complement strand
TCTGTTAGTAGAGTTATTTTTCTGCTCATATGATTCCGGAATTGCTTGTGTAAGCAGTAGTGCTAGCAAAAGGGAAGCATTGGTTTTGCTCATCTTACAGATTTGGGATGTTTCAGGTCTTTCTGTTTTTTCACACTTTGTTGGCTGAGCTACAGGACTTTAATCTCTTTTGTATTGATTCTGACCCTGTGTTTTTATGATAACCTTTATTTAATTGCTATAACTTCTAACAACAGAAGCCTTCCCCCATAAAATTATTTTCAGTATTCATAGGATTTTCTTAAAACTGTTTGTACTTTTAGTCTTGTACAAAAGTGGATCAATCTTCATGAAGCTTCTAGGAGTGCTCTTGTACTTCTGGCACCTTCCAAATGCTTCTTGCCCGCATGTTAAAGGCTTTTTTTTTTTCATATGAAGTTGATGCACTTTAGGTATTAGACCAAGAAGCATCTCATCCAAATCAGGATGTTAACCAAGGCAGCATTTCAGTGCCAACTTTGCATCACCTGGTTAATTATAAATAGCTGAGAAACTCTCATGAGCTTTCATTTCATTTTGGTTTCACACTCAAAGTAGGAACCTTGTCTTGGACTGGGCTGTTGTATCTAGAAGTCCTTTATCATCAGTCATCAAGGCACACATTTTGTAAGGAATATGTGCCAAATTTTGTTCTCAGGTGTCCATTATCATACTTCTGGGCATTACTATTTGGGTTTTTAAAGATCATGATTTAGTCTCAGTCTTTTCAGATGAGTATGCCATTTGTCACTTACTACAGACTGGAATTGTTTGCTACATATAACTGAAGAGTGTTCTGTGGCATTAATATGTGCTAAATCCCTAAATAGTAAAATAAAACAGTGCATGGTAGAAGCATGCATCTTGCATCTGCAAACTGCTATCTTGAATACTGTAACTGTATTTCAACCTGATGATAAATTGCTTCAGGTAACATATTTAAGCTTTGTGATGGAAAGTGTGTGGTTTATACAATTTGTATATGCAAGTTATTAAATGTAAACTGATTTTTTTAGAGGAATTTTCTTAGAATACTGTATTGTCTATCTAGCTCTATCCTTTTCATTTTACTACATGGAGAGGACTGACAACATGTTGTGACTTGCTGAGAGTTTCATGTCAGACAGAGTATGTTTGGGTTTTTTGGTTGGTGTCCTAGTTTTGGCTGTTATAGTTAATTTTCTTCTTAGTAGCTGGTACAGTGCTATGTTTTAGATTTAGTATGAGAATAATGTTGATAGTACACTGATGGTTTTAGTTGTTGCTAGATAATGTTTATACTAAGTCAAGGACTTTTCAGTTCCTTGAGCTCTGCCAGTGAGAAGGCTGGAGGGGCACTGGAAATTGGGAGAGGACACAGCCAGGACAGCTGACCTGAACCAGCCAAAGAGGTATTCCATACCATATGACATTGTGCTCAGTATATAAACTTGGGGGGACTTGGCTGAGGGGGGCAATTGCTGCGTAGGGACTGGCTGGGCATTGTTCAGTGAGTGGTGAGCAATTGTATTGTGTATCACTACTTTTCTTGAGTTTTATTTCTCTTTCTCTTTTTATGTCCTTTTTCATGACTATTATTATTATTAATATATTTTACTTCAATTATTAAACTGTTCTTATCTCAACCCATGGGTTTCACCTTTTTCCCAATTCTCTTCCCCATCCCTCTGGGGTGGGGAGAGTGAGCGAGTGGTTGTGTGGTACTTAGTTGCTGGCTGGGGTTAAACCACAACAGTTGGTTTTGGTTTTATCCTTGCTGGCTCACTTTAACCTCAGATTTATCTCATATTTAAGATTCTCTTTTGTTTATGCCTGTTTGGCTCATGAGAACATCTCTGAGATTCTTAAAGGTCTCTTGTACTTCAGAATCATTTCAGGCTTTTCTAACTAAACTGTTCTGAATTTGACTTTAATAACATTGCAAATAACTTTCTGCATTTTTCAGTTCTTTTCTATTTCTTTTTATTCCCATGCTATACTTGCTACCAACTTGATATTAAATACCATAACAAACTAGAAAGCTGTTGATATCTTATGTTTTCATTGCTAGCAAGTATTGCTTGCATACGGTTTATCTCCTGAGAGAAGGAATTGCTTTAGAGAAATAAGCTTGCCTTCACTAGCCTAACCATTGATAATCTTTTCCGATGTGGGTGTGTATATGCACTCTTTTCTGAAACGTTTTATCAGTTGTGAGGTTTCCCTATAATAAGTTCATAGCAGGGAAAAGGAAATGTTTTCAGCAGGAATTGACTTTTTCTGAATGACAGTTTAGTGATGGCCCTTCCTTTTAAGCTTACTGCATTGCCCTGGTTTCAGCTTGGATGAAGTTAATTATCTTTTTAGGAGCTAGGTGCTATGTTTTGACTCTGATGTGAGAACAATGTTGATAGGACACTGATTTTGGTTGCTCTTAGGTAATATTTATACTAAGTCAAGGACTTTTCAGTTTCTCAGGCCTTGCCGGTGAGAAGGCTGGAGGGGCACAAGGAATTGGGAGGGGACACAGCCAGGACAGGTGACCTAAACTAGCCAAAGAGGTATTACATACCATGGGTTGTCATGCTTGGTATATAAACCTGGGGGGTTGGCTGGGGAGGGCAGATCAATTGTATTGTGTATCAAGTATTTCTTTCTTCCTTTCCCTCTGGATTTTATTCCCTCCCCCCCCTTATTATAACTGTTATTGTAATTTTTGTTATTATTGTTCTTTCATTTTTATTCTATTTCAATTTTTAAATTGTTCTTATTTCAACTCCTGTTTTACATTCCTTTCCAATCCTTTCTGGATGAGGGGGGAGTAAGCAAGCAGCTGTGTGGTACTTAATTACCAGCTGGAGTTAAACCATGACATGCATTTAAGGTGAATTTTTTCTACTGTATTGGTTTGAATAAAAGCTGTCTAAACTGCTACCTGGTAATGGTCATTTACAGACACAAATTCAATTTTTAAGTTAATGCAGACTTTGCAGACCTGCTTGCATGCACATATAGACTATTTTTGGATCTAAATGAAAAATTCATAGTTTATTACTGCTCTTCTCCAAATAGTAATAGCTTTTATCTATTCAGTTTCTGGTGGGTTGACCTTGGCTGGATGTCAGGTGCCTGCCAAGCCACTCTATCACTCCCCTCCTCAGCAGAACAGGGGGCGAGAAAATAAGATGGAAAAGAACTCAAGAGTCAAGATAAAAGACATTAAATGAAGCCAAGGAAAAGAAAAGATTTATGCTCTACTTCCCATCAGCAGGCAATGTCTAGCCACTTCCCAGGAAGCAGGGCTTCAGTACATGTAGCAGTTGCTCCAGAAGACAAATGTCATAATAATGAATGTGCACGCACACACACACGCACACACACATTCTCTTAGCTTTTATATCTGAGCAGACGTCACATGGTATGGAATATCCCTTTGGTCGCTTTGGGTCGGCTGTCCTGGCTATGTCCCCTCCCAAGATCTTGCCCACCCCCAGCCTACTGGTGAGGGGGGGAATGTTGGTGCGACAGCCTTGATGCTGTGTGAGCACTGCTCAGCAGTAGCCAAGACACTGGTACATTATCACCACCTTTCTAGCTACCAATGCAAGCACAGCACTGTGAGGGCTGCTATGGGGAAAATTAACTCCATCTCAGCCAGACCCGATACACTGTTTAAGGCAGTCTGTTTCCTGTGTATTAAGAGCTGGTTCTGCTTGCTTCATTGATTAAAATACTGCTGGGGTTCTGTGCCTTTCTGGGCACTCCCAGAACAGTTCACTGAAATCCAGTCAACATTGGGTACATCTATTAAAATCACAGGGACTGCATACGTGTGACCAGCAGCACAAGCTAGCCTCAATAACCTTTTACTACTTGATGTAAGAGAGGTGAACAGCACATCTTAACTTTTGGATATGAAGTTCTCTAGAGTGATGCCTGCAAGCAAAGCTGAATATCTTCCACAGAAATCTGGATGTATTTTCTATGAAATTTGGTGAGATGGAACAAGAATTTAATGCTTATAAAAAGCTTTCTGAAGTGTACAGCCAGATGAAGTTCACTGAAGTCAATATGGTCCATCTTTTAGCCCTGTATGTTAGGGAGTGTTTCAACTGCCTAGATCCTAATGATGGTAACAACAAGGTTGAATGTTTATGGGTAAGGATCAGGGGAAGGCCAACAAGGCAGATATCCTTATGGGGGAGTCTGTTATAGACCACTCAACCATGATGAAGAGGCAGACAAAGTGTTCTACAAGCAGATGGGAGAAGTCTCATGATTGCTAGATGTTGTTCTCATGGGGGACTTCAGCTTACCAGATGTCCACTGGAAATACAACACAGCGGAGAGGAAACTGTCCTAGGAGGTTCCTGGGATGTGTGGAAAACAACCTCCTGACACAGCTGGTCAGTGAGCCAACCAGGGCAGATGCCCTGCTGGACCTGCTGTTTACAAACAGGGAAGGACTGGTGGGTGATGTGGTGGTCGGAGGATGTCTTGGGCATAGCGATCATGAAATGACAGAGTTTTTGATTCTTGGAGAAGTAAGGAGGAGGATCAGCAAAACTGCTACCTTGGACTTTGACCTGTTTAGGAGCCTGCTTGGCAGAGTCCCTTGGGAGGCAGTCCTGAAGGGCCAGGGGGTCCAGGAAGGCTGGACATTCTTCAAGAAGGTAGTCTTAAAGACACAGGAGCAGGCCATCCTCATGTGCCAAAAGGTGAGCTGGAGGGGCACAAGACTGGCCTGGCTGAACAGAGAACTTTGGCTGGAACTGAGGGAAAAAAAGAGAATTTACCACCTTTGGAAGAAGGGGCAGGCAACTCTGGAGGACTATGAGGAAGTTGTTAGATTATTCAGGGAGAAAATTAGAAAGGCGAAAGCCCAGCTAGAACTCAGACTGCCCACTGCCATAAAAGATAACAGAAAATGTTTTTACAAATACATTAGAAACAAAAGGAGGGCCAAGGAGAATCTGCATCGTTTATTGGTTGTAGGGGGGAACATTGCCAAAAAGGCTGAGGTACTTAATGCTTTCTTTGCCTCAGTCTTTAATAGCAAGACCAGTTACCCTCAGGGTACTCGGCCCCCTGAGCTGGAAGATGGGGATGAGGAGCAGAATGAAGTCCCCACAGTCCAGGAGGAAATGGTTAGTGACCTGCTGCTCCACTTGGACATGCACAATCTATGGGGATAGATAGGATCCGCCAGAGGGTACTGAGGAAGCTGGCAGAGGAGCTCACCAAGCCACTCTCCATCATTTATCAACAGTCCTGGCTAACTGGGGCGGTCCCAGAAGGCTGGAGGTTAGCCAATGTGGTGCTCATCTACAAGAAGCATCTGGGAAAGTACAGGCCTGTCAGCCTGACCTCGGTGCTGGGGAAGGTTATGGAGTGGATCATCCTGAGTGCCATCACATGGCATGTGCAGAACAACCAGGTGATTGGGCCCAGCCAGCATGGGGTTAGGAAAGGCAGGTCCTGTTTGACAAACCTGATCTCCTTCTATGACAAGGTGACCTGCCTAGTGGATGTTGTCTACCTGGACCTTAGTAAAGCCTTTGACACGACACTGTCTCCCACAGCATTCTCCTGGAGAAACATGGCTGATTATGGCTTGAACGGGTGTACTTTATGCTGGGTAAAAAGCTGGCTGGAAGACCAAGCCCAAAGAGTGGTGGTGAATGGAGTTAGTTCTGGCTGGTGACTGGTCACAAGTGGTGTTCCCCAGGGCTCAGTACTGGGGCTGGTTCTGTTTAATATCTTTATCAACAGTCTGGGTGAGGGGGTTGAGTGCACCCTCAGTAAGTTTGCAGACAACACCAAGTTGGGGTGGAGTGTTCTGAGTAGAAGTTCTGGAGTGTTGATCTGCTTGAGGGTAGGAAGGCTTTACAGAGGGATCTGGACAGGCTGGATTGATGGGCCGAGGCCAGTTCAACAGGGAGAAGTTCTGGGTCCTGCACTTGGGTCACAACAACCCCACGCAATGCTACAGGCTTGAGGAAGAGTGGCTAGAATGCTGCCTAGAGGAAAAGGACCTGGGGATGCTGGTTGACAGCTGGCTGAACATGAGCCAGCAGTGTGCCCAGATAGCCAAGAAGGCCAATAGTATCCTGGCTTGTGTCTGAAGTAAAGTGGCCAGTAGGACAAGGGAAGTGATCGTCCCCCTATACTTGGCACTTGTGAGGCCACATCTTCAATATTGTGTTTAGGTTTGGGCCCCACACACTTCAAGAAAGACATTGAGGTATTGGAGCATGTCCAAAGAAGGGTAACAAAGCTGGTGCAAGTATCTAGAGAACAAGTCTTATAAGGAGAGGCTGAGGGAACTGGGGTTGTTTAGTCTGGAGAAGACAAGGCTCAAGGGGGACCTTATTGCTCTCTACAACTACCTGAAAGGAGGTTGTAGCGTGATGGGGGTTGGTTTCTTCTCCCAAGTAACAAGCCACAGTACAAGAGGAAATGGCTTCAAGTTGTGCCGGGGAGGTTTAGAATAGATATTAGGAAAAATTTCTTTACTAAAAGGGTGGTCAAGCATTGGAACAGGCTGCCCAAGGAGGTGATGGAATCACCATTCCTGGAATTATTTAAAAAATGTGTAGCTGTGATGCTTAGGGACATGGTTTAGTGGTAGACTTGGCAATCCTGGGTTAATGGTTGGACTTGATCTTAAGGATTGTTTCCAACCTAAATGATTCTATGATCTTGTGGGAGTCATTTTCTGTCCTGCAGGCTTGCTCCATTTAGTGCACAATAGTGGAAGAGCAAAATGCTTCCTTGCTTGTGTTCAGCTGCAGGGACAAAGGATATGTGCTGTGGACTCTTAAGTGGCAGCAGGAGTAGCAAGTGTCTCAAACACCTGCAGATCTGCCTTTCCTTAATCAGCTCCTGCTGCTGGCTTCATGGCTGGAGTAGGGAGGGACAGGGAAAATTACAGGAGGGTGCTCCTTCTCTCCCTCTGTCTCCTTTTTCTTCTTCCTCTTGCAGAAGTGATTTCTGCATATTTTGCAGTCCCTGTGACGGACCCAGGTAAGCAGGAAGCTTTCTCTGCTTCTGTCCTAGAGGAGATTCCATCATCTCTATGGAAAGGTTTACTTTTCCTCTTAGGCCTGATGTGCACTGGTATCCTGAAAAGAGGTATTTATCAGTGTTGAAGAGATTGGGCTGCTGTATTATAAACAGGGAATTGTGTTTATATTGTACTGCACTGCCTTAAGCACAATGAGCAAAATTCAGTCAACAGCAGTTGTAACTTGGTGAACTCTGTATCGTCCCAATTAGAGTTACTTCTGCTCTGAATGCGAGTTGATTTCCATGTCTGGGATGCTTCAGCATAGTACAGGCTTCTGCCAGCACTGTAAGATGTTGAGAAGCACACAATGGCATTTGTGGAACCAAGCAGAGAAATACTAATCTCAGGGACATTCACTACCTTCTCTTGGTTTTAGGAAAGCCACAGTTGTTGGTTAGCCAGTTTAAATGAATAGATGTAAATCCAGAAAGTATTGTGTTTATTACCTTATCTTCATTCATAATAAAGTCCATAGGTATCCTTTAAACTAAAACAACTTTTTGTGGGGAGAGTCAAAGTATCTAATTATGATTTAAATAATTTCTAGTAGTAGAAAATCCACTACAGTCTGGGCACGATGTTCTAGTGTTTGCCCCTCCTTTAATGAATGCTTACTGCATTTTTGATCCCCTTCTATATATTTTAATGAAAAATTTTATTTTATTTTTAATAAGGAAAATATTACAAGGTCCTCAAGCCCTGAATTATCAGATTTTTTCTAAACTCATTCTAATGACTCTTCCCTGACATCTTTGATTCTATTTTTCTATGTATTTGAACACTCTTCTTTGGGGATGTCAGGACAGAAAAAACAGTGCAATGGGAATTATTCTTGTCAACTACAGACATCATAAAACATTTCTTTTCCAACTTGGTAATTTACTAATCTCCAAAGCAGATGTGGTGGGCTGAGAAAATATGATGAAAGTCTCGTGGGTTGAGATAAGGACAGGGCAATCACTCACCAGTTACTGTCATGGGCAAAACAGACTCAACTTTGATAATACATTAATCTCCCCATCAAATCAGAGTGGGATAATGAGAAATAAAAACAGATCTTAAAACACTTTCCCCCTACCCCTCCCTTCTTCCCAGGCTCAACTTCACTCCCAATTTCTCTACCTCCATCCTGGTTTTGGCTGGGATAGAGTTAATTTTCTTCCTAGTAGCTGGTACAGTGCTGTGTTTTGGATTTAGTATGAGAATAATGTTGATAAAAAACTGATGTTTTAGTTGATACGAATAGTGCTTACCCTAAGTCAAGGACTTTTCAGTTTCCCATGCTCTACCATTGAGGAGGGGCACAAGAAGCTGGGAGGGAGCAGAGCCAGGACAGCGGACCCAAACTAGCCAAAGGGATATTCCATACCATAGATCATTATGCTCAGTATATAAACTGGTGAGAATTAGCTGGGGCCTGCCGATTGCTGCTCAGGGACTGGCTGGACATTGGTCAGCAGGTGGTGAGCAATTGTGTTGTGCATCACTTGTTTTTCATGAGTTTTTGATTCCTTTTTCTGTCTTTATCTCCCTTTTCGTTACTATTATATTTTACTATATTTCAATTATTAGACTGTTCTTATCTCAACCCATGGGTTTTACCTTTTTTTTTAATTCTCCTCCCCATCCCACTGGGGGAGAGGGGTGGGGAGTGAGTGAGCAGCTGCATGGCAATTAGTTGCCAGCTGGGGTTAAACCACCACAAACTCTCCCCCCCCCCCCCCCTCCCCCCTCCCCAGCAGCAGAGAGGGATAGGGGGTGGGGGTTGTGTTCAGTTAATCATGTCTGCCACTCCTCCCTCCTCACACTCTTCTCCTTCTTCAGCATGGGGTCCCTCCTATGGGAGAGAGTCCTCCATGAACTGCTCCAGAGTGAGTCCCCCACAGGGTTACAAGCCCTACCAGCAAACCTGCTCCAGCCTGGGCTCCTCTCCCCATGGGTCCACAGGTCCTGCCAGGAGCCTGCTCCAGTGCAGGCTTCCCACGGGTTCACAGCCTCCTTTGGGCATCCACCTGCTCTGATGTGGGGTTCTCCACAGGCTGCAGGTGGATATCTGCTCCACTGTTAACCTCCACGGGCTGCAGGGGGACAGCCTGCCTCACCATGGTCTTCACTACAGGCTGCCAGGGAATCTCTGCTCTGGTGCCTGGAGCATCTCTGTTATCGATTTGTTAATAAGTTAAGATTGATTGATTATATTAGATTGATTAATTGATTTTATAAAATCATTTAATAGAATTAAAATATAGAAGAATAAGAAAATTTTTTATAGGAAACTTATAGTTGCACAGTAAAAGCTGCTATGAGATCTTTTGTACGTCTTGTACCAAGGCTAGAAGAAGGGCCTGGAACTATTGTGAAAACTCAGGTAATAACTCTAGGGTTGAAAGGTTCCTTTGTACTTAACCAGTCTTCTGTACGCAGAGGTGTATTGAAATGTCAGAATATGAGATTAATGGGAACTGGGGAGAGTCGACTGGAACAGCTTGTAGGTGCCTGCCAAGAAACCGTGAACTTTAGTAAAAGGTAATTCCGGCAGGGGGAGATCGCGACCACCGACTCATATACCACCTACCCAAATCGTACCCCAGACCCATTTCTAGACCTTTCTAAGCTCTACTGCGCAGAATCGGATATAGGAGGAGAGTATGTTAATGATTTACGGGAAATGTTATGATTATGCATGAATAATTAATGAATATGTATGAATAAGTTCTATATATGGTGTCTGATTTTGAGACCTGGCGTGCGTTGATCATGAGAGGACTCGCTCACGCACCCGGCCGTCAATAAAGAAGTGTCTGCTTATTTACATCACATTGGTGTCGATAAGTTCTTCATTCCGAGATTTCGGTAACAGTTTTGGCGACCCAGGTGGGACCTCGCTGAAGGAGACCGGAGGAGTCGGGGACCTGATCGGTTCCAGCCGGCACCGAGGATTTCTCGGGGACACCCATCGATCCCCGATCCGTAAGGCTCTTCGCGACGTTCCCTGGATTTTTTGGGTAAGACACTTCTTTTTTTAATTGTAGTAAGTAAGTGCACTAGAGGAAGTGGGCAGGAGTCCTACTATAATAAGTGTATGGTAAGGAGTGGGATGGAGTCCCACCAGTGGGTTGGAGTCCCACTGAGTAAGTCTACCTGTCAGACGTGGTGAAAGAGCTGCGCAGGGTAGGACTAGGAGTCTGCCCGTAAGACATAACGAAAGCTATTGCAGGGTTGGACAAAAGTGTAGACAAGAGAAACTATATGCTATAGTGTTCTCTAAGGTAGTGCCTCTAACAAGAAGTTAGAAGTTTTTGGTGTTCTTTGTTGTTTTGTGAGTTTGTGTATTAAGAAGAAAATTAAGAGGTATAATATTGTGTTATATGTTTGTTTAAAGTAACTGTGGGAAAGTGTGAGTGTGGCTGTAAGGGTGAGACATATAATTGAGAACGAAAGCGAGTGTGGATCCGCGGATCGGAGTGACAGAGTTGAATAATTGTGTATTGTACTGTGAGTAGTTACACCATGGCAACTAAGTTAACTCAGTCGTTTAAAAGTAAAAGCATGGGTAATCTTGCTGTAAATGACAAAATCCCGAAAAATTCTTTCTTGGGATGTTTATTGGCACATTGGGGAAATTTACAGGATGATCTGCAAAAGAGTCAGATGATTGAGTATTGTAATAATTTGAGTATTGTAATAATTGGTGGTCTTTGTATATATTGGATGATCAGGAAAAGTGGCCCACGAATGGGACACTGAATTATAACACTATTTTGCAGTTAATGCTGTATTGTAAAAGAGAAGGGAAATGGAATAAAATGCCAGATGCGGATTTGTTTTTTTTTTTACTTAAGACAAAGAAAGGATTGGCAGGATGAATGTAAGCTAACTATTAGAGATAATTTGGTAATGGCTATAACTTCTGATAATAAGAAAGTGGAAAAAAAATGTTGTTTAAATTGTGAGGTTGGGAGTGGATACAGGAGCGACATTTTTTTATTAAATACCTGTAAAGGAAAAACTGGAACAAAACCAGGCCATTCCTGCAACCCCTGGATTTGAAATTTGGAAATAAGATAATTACACATGAATTTCTGTATGTATCAGAATGTCCGATACCCTTCTCAGGAAGAGATTTGTTATCCAAATTAAATGCACAGATTGTTTTTGACGAAGGAGAATTTTTCTTGAAAATACCTGAGTCAAAAACGGGAGAAATCTTGATGATACAAGAAAAGGTAAAGGAACAAGCAATTCCACCGGAGGTGGATTTGGCAGTGATCCCTACTGTATGGGAAACAAATATTACTGGTAAATTGAAACTAGCAGAACCAGTTAAAATAGATTTGAAGGAAGGCGCAGGAACAGTGAGAATTAAACAATATCTAATCAAATCAGAAGTGAGACAGGAATTGAAGAAATTGATTGATAAATTTTTGGAGTATAAAATTTTGGAAGAATGTGAATCTGAGTATAATACTCCTATTTTACCAGCCAGAAAACCCTCGGGTGAATATAGGCCTGTGCAAGACTTGAGAGCAGTATATTAAATAGTTAAGGATATTTATCCTGTAGTAGCAAACCCTTATACACTGTTAACAGCGTTAAGGGAGACTTATCAGTGGTTTACAGTGCTTGATTTAAAAGATGCTTTCTTTTGTATACCTTTGGAAAAGGAAACCAGAAAACTGTTTGCTTTTGAATGGGAAAATCCTCAAACCAAAAGATGCAGCTGACATGGACTAGATTACCCCAAGGACTTAAATCATTTAGCTAAGGAATTTGAAATCCGGAAACAGGACAAACCAAGACCTGGACATTTATTTTTACAATATGTGGATGATATATTGATTGTTACAAAAGAAAGATTTATTTGTATACAGGTGACTATTGACCTTTTGAATTTCCTGGGACTAAATGGGTATAAGGTATCCAGGAAGAAAGCCCAGATAGCCTGCCAGACTGTGATATATCTGGGCTTTGAGATTTTAAAAGGACAATGACAATTAGGAAAAATCACAAAGAAGCTATTTGTGGTATACCTGAGCCGAGAAATATTCATGAACTCAGAGCATTTCTGGGAATGACTGGGTGGTGTCGCCTTTGGATCATGAACTATGGGCTAATAGCTAAACCGCTGTACGAGGCCCAAAAGAACTCTCTCTTCGTATGGGGCCCACAACAAGAAAAGGCTTTTGTAGAGTTGAAACGTGCCTTAACGTCTGCACCTGCTTTGGGACTGCCGGATCTAACCAAAGATTTCCAGCTGTTTGTACATGAAAGACAACACCTTGCACTGGGCGTGTTAACCCAGAGGATAGGAAGCTGGAAACGACCAGTCGGATATTTCTCTAAACAACTGGACACAGTGAGTAAAGGGTGGCCAAACTGCCTTCGAGCAGTGGCCGCAACAGTGATGCTCATACAAGAAGCTCGGAAATTGACTTTGGGAAGAACAATAACAGTCTATGTTCCACACATGGTGATAACTGTCCTAGAACAGAAGGGGGGACGTTGGCTGTCCCCCAGCCGAATGATGAAATACCAGGTGGTATTGACTGAACAGGATGATGTGATTCTAAAGACAACTAACCTGGTAAATCCTGCAGTGTTTTTAAGTTCCATACAGGAAGAAGGACGACTGGAACATGATTGCTTGGCTACCATCAAGTATGTTTATTCCAGTCGTGAAGATCTGAAGGATGTGCCATTGGAGAGACCAGATTGGGAACTGTATACTGATGGAAGCAGCTTTATGGAACAAGGAGTCCGATATGCCGGATATGCGGTAACAACAGAGACTACAGCTATAGAAGCAGGAGCATTGGCGAGTACCACATCAGCCCAAAAGGCAGAACTCATCGCTTTAATTCGAGCCTTAGAATTAAGCAAAGACAAGAGAGTAAATATCTGGACTGATTCAGAATATGCCTTTGGGGTAGTGCATGTCCATGGAGCTTTGTGGAAAGAGAGGGGGTTATTGTCCTCTCAAGGATCAAACATTAAGCATCAAACCGAAATTTTACGATTATTGCAAGCAGTTCAAAAGCTAGATCAAGTAGCAATCATGCACTGTAAGGCACATCAGATTGGGAATACAAAAATAATAGCTGGGAATAATTTAGCAGAAAAAAACAGAAAAAAAAAAAAAAAAAGGGGAGAGAGAGAGAGAAAAAAGGTAGCAAAGAAACAAGCATTGCAAATGGCAATAATTCCTTCTAAAACAGTAACCCTTCCTAGGGAAAAACTGAGATATTCAGAGGAAGATGACAAATTGGGTCAGTTATTAAGTGCTAAGAAAAACTTAGCTGGATGGTGGATAACTCCTAATGGACAAGTAGTAATTCCACCTCTTGGGATGAGAGAGATAATTCAAACAAGACATCAAGAATGTCACTGGGGAGCAGAAGCCTTAGTAACATCTTTACGAAAGCAAGGAATATCAGTTAAGATGTTGGGAATAGCTAAAATGGTAACTGCAAAGTGTGAAGTATGTTTGAAAAATAATCCAGTGATTAAGAAAAAGGTTCAAATGGGTAGACTGAGATCTGGTACAGAACCTGGAGATTATTGGCAAGTAGATTTTTCAGAGTTACCTAGACAAAATGGGTACCGGTACATTCTGGTAGGGGTTGATACTTTTACAGGATGGCCAGAAGCCCTTCCCTGTCGCACCACACAAGCAAAAAGAGGTTGTGAAGTGGTTATTACAAGAAATAATTCCGAGATTTGGAGTTCCTATTGGAATTTCCTCTGACAGAGGTCCACACTTTGTTGCTGAAGTAGTCCAAAGTGTTAGCAAAGTGTTGGGTATTAATTGGGATTTACATGCGTCTTGGAGACCACAATTTAGTGGAAAAGTGGAGAGGATGAATCAAACTTTGAAATGACAAATAAGTAAAATTTGTCAAGAAACCAGTCCAAAGTGGCCTCAGGCACTTTCATTGGCATTATTATGAATCAGGGTACAGCCAAAGAGTGGAACCTCAGTCAGTCCTTACGAATTATTATATGGAAAACCATATGAGTCTCCAGAACCAAATCTAAACATACATGTAAAAGGAAAACAAGATGTGTATAACTATTGGTTTTTTCCAAGGAAAACTTTGGCTGTGATTTGAAGTGTAGTAATTTGGAATAGACCTTTATCCCTGGAAAATTCAGTGCATGATTTCCAACTAGGAGACTATGTCTATGTGAAGACTTGGACCTCTGAACCATTGCAGGAGCGCTGGAGAGGACCTTTCCAGATACTGTTAACCACTTTTACAGCTATGAAAATTGCAGAATCGGATGCTTGGATACATTATACTCGAGTGAAGAAAGCACCGTGAAGAAAGCATCTACTCCGTGGAAGATTGCTAATCATGACCCAGAGACTTAAAAATTGACTTTGAAACATGTCTAATTTTTTTATTAGGTTATGATTGGGTTTTGGATTTTTTTTTTTTGGTTGGTAATGTTGGTGAGATCATGGGCTGGCTTGGTGGACAGGAACAAAAGACAAGTAGAAAGAGAACAAGTGATTGAAATTCCCAAACAAATGGCTGAGGAAAATTTGTTGGTAGGATTGACTAAAGAATTTACCAATTTGCAAAATGTCACGCAGATCACTGCTTGTTTGCCAATACCGAGGGCAGTAGGTGAATCTATTCCATGGGGAATTTTAACTATGAATTTGACTAACCTGGAACATAAAATGAAACCAATTATTGTGAACAGAGGCCAGTGACTCAATAGTATGAGCAAGTGAAAGTCACTAGAAAACAGTGGAAAACTCCAGGTAGTCTGGCGGATTGTGAAATATTGTTAAATCATGTTTTTACCAAAATAGGGAGATTTAAGACTGTGGGATGGTGTTCTTATGATGAACAACTTAAAACCAATGTGAGCAGAAGTATCATGAAATGGAAGTGTAATAAAACTGGCCAAGGTACCCAATTAGTAGAACAATGGGACTCTATGTGGTCTATGTCCATATTTTCCCATTTTCAGTATATAGCAAGAACTTTTTGGTGTTTTACCTGGGATGGAAAAGTTTTTTTTCAGTATTACCCTGGGTCAATGATAGGTCACCTTCATCGGGAGAGAAGGAAAATAAAGCAGTGCCATGGTGGAAATGTGAAAAAGTGTATGATTGCAGTAATGCAGACTTAGTGATCCAAAGAATTCCTCTGTAGGCCACTGTTTTAAAATATGGTTGTTTTTGTCGAGGTCTTAAGAACACTCTCAATTTGACCAGCACTTTTACAGTTAGGAAAGGAACTTTGTTTAGTTGTAGTAAAACTACTATTTGAAGTCCAGGACATTTAGTTTGGGCATTAAGTGATGGAACCTGGACCACACATTTACCATTAGATGGTAAGGTGAAACAAATTACTTTAAGCATGCCAACATTGTGTCCAATTTGAAAGAAATCACCATTTAAAGGATCCTTAGAGAATTTAGAATCTAAACGAATAAAGAGATCTGAGATAAATGATGATATTTGGAATGAACCATTTATAGGAGTGAAAACTGGTTGGGCACTTGAATCACTTTTAAATCCTACAGCTTCATATAGAAACAGAGCATGGCTCTATCAGTTAACTGGTCAAGTGGAAAAATTAGCAAACGTTAACAAAAAGGGGTTTAAGGAATTGAATATATATAATTACAGGCGACCTCCAGAATGACTTTACAAATAGAATGGCACTAGATATGCTCCTACTTAAAGAACATGGAGTATGTGGATATCTCAAGGATAAATCGGACCACTGTTGTATCCACATTTCAAATGTCACTCAGGATGTGGAACATGATCTAGACCTATTGGGAAAAATTGAAAAAGAAACTGAAACAATTCAAAAGGATATGTCAGAAGATTGGCTTGGGAAAATTTTTAACAAACTGGGATGGAATTTGAGCTCTTGGATACAATCTATAATTAAAACTTTGTTTCTGTTACTAGTTGTCTTTTTGATGAGCATGCTAGTATAAGCATGTCTGAAGAAATAGTTTACCAATAGAATTGCAGTGAATAGAATGATTATGAGAGAAGTACCAACTATTTCACCAAGATATGATCCATTACCAAAATATGTTGAAACAAAAGATATATGAATAATGTGAAAGTATTGAAATAATGATTTTCAACACTTTCAAAGGGGGGAAATGTTATCGATTTGTTAATAAGTTAAGATTGATTGATTATATTAGATTGATTAATTGATTTTATAAAATCATTTAATAGAATTAAAATATAGAAGAATAAGAAAAATTTTTATAGGAAACTTATAGTTGCACAGTAAAAGCTGCTATGAGATCTTTTGTACGTCTTGTACCAAGGCTAGAAGAAGGGCCTGGAACCATTGTGAAAACTCAGGTAATAACTCTAGGGTTGAAAGGTTCCTTTGTACTTAACCAGTCTTCTGTACGCAGAGGTGTATTGAAATGTCAGAATATGAGATGAATGGGAACTGGGGAGAGTCGACTGGAACAGCTTGTAGGTGCCTGCCAAGAAACCGTGAACTTTAGTAAAAGGTAATTCCGGCAGGGGGAGATCGCGACCACAGACTCACATACCACCTACCCAAATCGTACCCCAGACCCATTTCTAGACCTTTCTAAGCTCTACTGCGCAGAATCGGATATAGGAGGAGAATATGTTAATGATTTACGGGAAATGTTATGATTATGCATGAATATTTAATGAATATGTATGAATAAGTTCTATATATGGAATCTGATTTTGGGACCTGGTGTGCGTTGATCGTGAGAGGACTCGCTCACGCACCCAGCCGTCAATAAAGAAGTGTCTGCTTATCTACATCTCATTGGTGTCGATAAGTTCTTCATTCCGAGATTTCGGTAACATCTCCTCCCCCTCCTTCACTGACCTGGGTGTCTGCAGGGTTGTTGCTGTCACATATTCTCATTCCTCTCTTCCAGCTGCTGTTGTGCAGCAGTTTTTTTTTCCCCCTTCTTAAATATGTTATCACAGAGGTGCTACCACCATTGCTGATTGACTTGACTCAGCTTTGGCCAGTGATGGGTCCATCTTGGAGCTGGCTGCAACTGGCTACTTGTGACATGTGAGAAGCTTCTGGCATCTTCTCACAGAAGCCACCCCTGTAGTCTCCCCCGGCTACTAAAACCTTGGAACTCAAACCCAGTACAACAGACATCAGTCCTTTGAGGCTATGACTGATCCTTACAGATGCACCATGAAAATGCCTACTTTGCCCAAAAGCTTTTTTTTTTTCCAGAGGCAGCATTTTCTGGGGTAGAAAACACCACCTTCTTGTTTCTAGATGCATATGTGCATACCCTTGGGTTTCTTGTTATATCTACTGTTACCTGTGCTCAGAATAGGCAACCTGGCCTGTGATTTGCTTTCTGTGATCTTCTTTCCAAGAAAACCAGTGCATATCCAGTTGCCTGAAATGGGATTATCTTCTGTAGATTTGTTCAAGGAGAATATTCCAAATTATGTTCCTGTGCTACTAGTCACCTAGTAATGTATCAACAATGTCTTTTTCATTATTTATGCATTTTCTTTCTCTTTTGTGATGTTTTTGGGTTTCTTTGGGATGGGTGCTGTTAAATGTCAAACAGCATGGGCAAGTCATGTGTGGTCACGCTAGAAACATATCACTTGATGAAAACTCCTTGTTTACAGGTGTATCCTGGAGCCCATAAATCAAACTTACACAGTTTTAAAAGTTCTTTGTTGATATTGGATTGTTCTAGAGTGCCAAACTGAGTATCTTCCAGGAGAGTAAGAATATTACATAAAGACTTACTTTTTTTAAACCCAGTAGAAAAATAGTTTGTTGTCTGTTAGACCTGCTGATTAGCATTCATTGTATAATGTAATTATTCATAATTAAATCCCTCATTAACTATTTCACTATATAAAAAAATATTTTTCTTCACAAAATTTACTTCAGGCTGACAGGCCTATAATTACTTAAGGCACCCAATTTGTTTTTTGTAAATATTGATATAGCACTTGTGTTCTTTATGTTCTTGTGAGCTTTTCCAGTTCCAGTTTTTCAAAGCTTAATGACAGTAAGCATTATAAGTCCAGCCAGTATCTATGCCATCTCTTTCAGCATGCTTGTATCCAAGTTATCTACGTTTGCTGACGTAAAAGTTTCCAATTAATAGCTGCTGTTTAACATCTTCTTGAGTTACTGTTGGAATGGAAACAGTTGGGGGACAACTGATACCCTGTTAATAAATAGATATTATTTTAATCAGGCTGCCATGGATGAATTAATATCTTTTGCCAAAGAAAAATTAAATAGCTTAATTCATCTTCAATATGAGCATCCTGTTTTTAACTATTTCTTTACTACAGTTAGGATTAATTTCCCCTTGTCGTGGTTTAACCCCAGCTGGAAACCAAGCACCACGCAGCCGCTCGCTCACTCCCCCTCACGCAGAGGGATGGGAAGGAGAATCAGAAAGGAATGTAAAACTCAAGGGTTGAGATAAGAACAATTCAATAGGTAAAGCAAAAGCCGCACACACAAGCAAAGCAAAGCAAGGAATTCATTCAGCACTTCCCATGGGCAGGCAGGTGCTCAGCCATCCCCAGGAAAGCAGGGCTCCGTCACGCATAACAGTTACTTGGGAAGACTAATGCCAGATGTCCCCCCCCTTCCTTCTTCTTCCCCCAGTTTATATACTCAGCATGATGTCATATGGTACGGAATACCTCTTTGGCTAGCTTGGGTCACCTGTCCTGGCTGTGTCCCCTCCCAATTTCCTGTGCCCCTCCAGCCCTCTGGCTGGCAGGGCCCAAGGAACTGAAAATTTCTTGACTTAGTATAAACATCACCCAGCAACAACTAAAACCATCAGTGTGCTATCAGCATTGTTCTCACACCAAATCCAAAACACAGCACGGCACCAGCTACTAAGAAGATAATTTACTCTATCCCAGCTAAAATCAGGACACCCCTAAATCTAAACTTATAAGTAGACCTGTGACCTTAGATGTCCATTTTAAAATGAGAAGAGTCTTGCTTTTAGAGGTGTCCGTTTCCTTTCACTGGCTGTAAGGAGCACCTAGACAATTAGCTTGTTCTTAGGTTTCTGATTTATAAATGACTTATTGTCCTGGTTTCAGCTGGGATGGAGTTAATTTTCTTCTTAGTAGCTGGTGCAGTGCTGTGTTTTGGCTCTGATGTGAGAACAATGCTGATAGGATGCTGATGGTTTCAGTTGTTGCTGAGTGATATTTATACTGAATCAAGGACTTTTCAGTTCCTTGGGCCCTGCCAGCCAGAGGGCTGGGGGGGGCACAGGAACTTGGGAGGGGACACAGCCAGGACAGCTGACCTGAACCAGCCAAAGGGATATTCCATACCATGGGATGTCATGCAGAGTATATATAAACTGGGGGAAGAAGAAGGAAGGGGGGGGACATCTGGCATTATGGCATTTGTCTTCCTGAGTAACCGTTACGCATGATGGAGCCCTGCTTTCCTGGGGATGGCTGAGCACCTGCCTGCCCGTGGGAAGTGCTGAATGAATTCCTTGCTTTGCTTTGCTTGCATGTGCGGCTTTTGCTTTACCTATTAAACTGTTCTTATCTCAACCCTTGAGTTTTACATTCCTTTCTGATTCTCCTCCCCATCCCTCTGGGTGAGGGGGAGTGAGCGAGTGGCTGCGTGGGGCTTGGTTGCTGGCCAGGGTTAAACATGACAGTCCTTTTTGGCACCCAACGTGGGGCTTGAAGGGTTCGAGATAACAACAGATTTGATTGGAATGTGCTAGTTTGAATAGCTAAAAAGCAATAACAGCTATAAATTAAGGGGCAGGTTTCTGGGTGAGGGTGAGGTCTCTGGGTGAGGGGGAATGAGCAAGCAGCTGTGTGGTGCTTGGTTGCTGGCTGGGGTTAAATCACAACAGTTGGGAATATAATGTCCAATAACTGGTAAACATAAACCCCCCTCTTTTTAGTTATCAGTTTTTAAACTGGTTGCGTGGTAGTCATTTCTCCTTGTGAGTCTTCCTCAAACTGTTGAGGACTTGTCTGTTTTGGAAATACTGGGTTGGGGTTTTTAAGAGTTACTCTTAAAGGTTGGTATTTATGCAGTCCCTTCCACTTGTTCTTTAGACTATAAGACTTGTAACTTAGCCATTTGAAAACCGGTGAACTGATTTTTGCATTCCCTCATCTGACTGCTGTAGAGCATGCTTGTTAGCTGACGGCTGTTTCATAAGCCACTTCTCATCCAAAGAGACTACTTCATACATGCTGCTAAGTTTTAATTAGTTTACTTATATAAGAATGAAGTTCTCCGTTACTGAAGTTCAGTAATCCCTGGCAGAAGGATTACACACAGCAGACCTTTTTGAAAGCAAGCATCAGGGTTCTGCTAATGAGTTGGGTGTTTGGAAGAAACTCATATGTCCTGCATTGTTATTTAAGAATTGTGATGTACCTCTTGCTGCTGCTTTGGCAATTTCATTTGCTAACAACATGGGCTCTGTTATCACTCTACATGCCAGCAGCACATCTGCTTTTGTTTTCTCTGATATAGGTGAATGCAGGTCTTCTCATTTATACCCCACCTGTGATAAAAGTTCTGTGATCTATGGAACTGATCTTTATTTTATTTTATTGCCATATATTTAAGAGAATAAATTTAGATTTAGATTGGAAAACCTGTTTGTTTTGTGTCCAGTACTGATTTTCTTGAATTTGTGTTTTACACTGACTTCAGGTGGAACATAACTGAACTCTGGCACATGTGACTGTCTTGTTGTTACTCTTACCTGCTTGGAGTTGTGCAATTCTTTTCATGCTTCTGATGAGCATATGTAACAGGCAGTATGATGGTAATTATGAAGGCCCATCTTCCCCAGTTCCCAAGAGTGGAAGATGATAGCATGCAGGTTTGTGGATCCAAATTAATAGCTTGTTCAAAGTTTTCTGTGTTTTTCTTCCATGACTGTGGAGTGGCTGGAAGACAATGAACATATTATGAGCAATCCAGACCGAATAACTTGGTTGTAATAACAGGCCGCAGCTCTAACAAGCTGCAGGTGTTGTGAAGGACATATGCAAGGCCAAGGGAGACAAAGAAACTGTGTATTCACAGAGAGATGAGTTGGACAGAAAGATGAGAAAAAACAGGCTGCCTGCACAAGGGGGGAGCAGCATGTGGGCACCACACCAGGACCAATCATAGGGGAGGTGGAAGCGTGTGAACGAGTAGTTTTAACCTATCACCTTTTACATAACAAAGCCTGCGTAGCGTATTTTTAGCTGGGGGTAGAAATTGGTGTGAGTCTATTAATAGCACCTGTAGAGTATAAATTGCTGTGTATCCCTTAATAAAGTGGCACTAACTTGATCACATTGGTTGTATAAGTTGTGTCCGAGCCTTCTGCGTCAACACGTGACAGTGGCTTTGCAAAGACAGTCAGCTTAAAGATTGGATTTGCTGTAGGATTTTTGTCACCTATTATATTAACAGGTAAGACTAATGTAAACAAAAGGTTAAAGAGCTCGCTAGGCTTTCAGTTTTGCTTTGAAGCTTGACAGCACTGTAGACAGTCATGCAGCAGTTAAGGTTGGAGGGAATCTTGGGGGTCTCTTGTCTGACTGACTGCTCAAAGCAGAGTCAGTGAGGAGGTCAGACCACATGGCTCAGGGCTTTATGCAGTCTGTCTTGAAAACCTCCAAGAATAGACTGCACAGCACTTCTAGGCAACCTGCACTACTGCTGTACTGTCCCCCATGGGGAGAAAGGTTTCCCTTTATTTCCAGTCTGAACTTGTCTTGTTTCAACTTGCACCTGTTATGACTCATCCAGCTACCATGCACTGCTGCAGAGAGCCTGGCTCCATCTTCTCAGTGATCTGCTTGTAGGCAGGAGAAGGCTGCTATGAGGTGCCCCCAAAGCCTTCCCTTCTCCAGGCTGAAGCAGCCCTATCCCTCAGGCTCCCCTCTCAGGGCAGGTGCTCCAGCCCCTGAGCATCCTGGTGGGCCTCTGCTGGGCTCACTCCAGTTTGGCAGTGTCTCTCCTGGACTGGGGAGCCTAAACCAGAGGACACAGTATCTAGGTATGCTCTAAGAAGTGTAGAGTCAAGGGGGATCATCACATCCCTCCATCTCCTGGTTGTGCCCCTGTTCCTACAGCACCAGATGCTGCTGGCCCTCATTGCTGCCAGCTCCACAAGTGACTCCTGTACAGCTTGCTGTCCCCCAATGCCCTGGGGACTTTTCTACAGAGCTGCTGCCCAAGCAGGCAGTGCCCAGACTGGAGTGCTGCCCAGGGCTGTGCATTCCCAGGGGTAGGGCTTGCCCGTTCCTCCAGCCTGCCCAGGTCCCTCTGGATGGCAGCCCTGCTCTCCAGCTCATTGGCTGGTCCCCCCAGTTTGGTGTCACCTGAAAGCTTGACAAGAGTGGCTCTTCCCAGGTCAATGATGATGTTAAGCAGTACAGGTTACAGGTTGGGCCCCTGTGGTCCTCCACTTTGTTACTGTGGTCCAGGTAGAATACGAGCCATTAACTGTTACCTCTAAGCCAAATCATCCAACCAACTTTTACCCAAGTTGTTCACCTAAGCAGACTGTAATGTTTTTCCTTGTGTAGAGGTCCTGCTCTGTGACTTTCCTATGGACAAAAATTATACTGATCAGCCTATAGTTCCTTGAACAGTTCTGGCTTTTTTTGAAGATGGCATGACTTATTGGGGAACTCCCCATCTCGGTCACCATTGAGATCAGCCAGTACCATCTTTGGGTGTGGTCCATCTGGCCCTGTGGGCTTCTGTGGGTAGTGAGATGGTCTCTCACATAGCCTCTGACTCTGTTCTTGTACGCTGCTGGAAGTTCTTCTTGTGAACAGTCTGTGGGTGATCTTTTTGGCACAATAGTGAGGACAGCAGGGTTTTTTGAAGAGGAAAGGGATTATGCATCTTAAACTTGTAAGGCAGCAAAAGAAGCTAAAGCAAAGCAGAGACAAACTTCAAGTAACTTCTTATAAAACACCAACATTTCAGGTTTATTTTATGAGCAATTTGTATATTCCCTCAACATTGTTATAATCTTTAAATTAAAGAATGTACCTGAACATAACTAAGGTGTGTAACAGGTTCAGATACTTAAGATATCTCATTGTTTTGTTTAATAAGTGAACACCAAGGTAGTAATCGGATCATTCAGACTTCTTGGTAAGAAATCTTTAATTAGTGTCTTTACTTTTGCTGTTGTCTGATGCCGACAGGTAAGAGCCAAGAGACCAGGTGAGAATTTTTAGAAGATACGTTCATAAAAATTCACATTCTATTAACACAGAAAGGGCAAGTGCTTCCTCTGGTATATACAGTATATAGTTTTGAATTATTGTCTTGAAACCTCTGAACATCCCACTGGGTTAAATTGAATTTCTGTAGTTGGTTTTATAATTCCCTGTGTTACGGATGTAGCTTTGAGGTATGGTTCTGTTCTGTTAGGAAGAGCTAGGAGACTGCAGCATTAAAAAACTTTCAGAACTTATTTAGCAAACTGTTATTTTGCAAATTAAGAAGTTGTACACTGACAAATGCACTCCACTAAAGGTTTAAACAGTATTTAGCAGGTGGGTCTCTTAAGCAGCCTTTGTCTAAATACCAGCTCTCAGTCTTTCAGAAAAAGTCAGTTGACTTTTGGTAGCGAACCACTGAGGTTGCAATTCACAAGTCTTCTAAATTTAATGTATTTTCAGGAAGGTGTTTTTAAAGTCTTGGGGAAGAAAAAAAAAAAAAAAAAAGACGACTAAATCAAAGGATTCTGCTTTTGAACCTAAACTCCTGTGGTGTGTGTTGTCCCCCTGTCCCTTGGTCTCTACCACATCCATCCCTTTGCTGTGTCTTATGCATAATCAGTTTTCTGTGTTCTTTTTGAAGCTCATCCTGGGGCTTGTCAGCCTGCTTTGGCAAAGCAGAAAGAAGTCTGAAAGATGATGTAGAAGGACAAAAGTACATTGGGGGTGGTGGGGGTGGTGTACTTGTGCACTGGTGATTGCCTTGTTCAGTCCCTCGCCTTTATAGAAAAGGGTCTCCGAGAAGGAAACAAAGGAGATGAACAAACCGTTTTCTGGAAAGAATGGATGTATGTACAACGATTAATACCCTACTAAAGCTCGCGATGGAAACGGTGCCAAGAGGCTTCGCTTCTGCTGTGTGACTCTTTGGGCTGGCGGGGACGCTGTTCCGCAGCGCGCCAAGCGAGGGCGCCTGTGGTCCTCGCGGGGTAGCGGGAACCCGTCGGCGGGCGGGGGCGGCTGGGCGGCTAACTGCCGCTTACTCGGTGCCTTCGTGTGCCCTGTTTGAAGCGCTGCACCAATTGGGAAAAAAAACCAAACAACCTACGAAGAGGAAACCCCCTGTGTTCTTTATTTCATTAATACAATTCACCGTCTTACTCATCACTTTCAAATTTTTCACCATTTCTTACTTTACTATAAGGCTTTTTATACTTGTAAAACATGATTATCTGTCCATAGCCCAGGTATAGCTATACTTCTGCTGGAAAACAGAGTTGTAGTTAGATAAGGATTCATGTTTCAGTTGAGACCTTGGATACTGCATTGTTTTGAAAATACTACTTGCAAACTTCATTTTAAGCTGTATTTTAAGACATGGATCCCTCATTCCTACTAGGGATGAACAGATTTTACATCCCTACCAATGGGGAGGGTGTGATAAAGAAGTTTTAGCATGAGGAGAAGGGCAAGAGAAGACTGGGACAGGTTTGGGAAGGTGAACTGTGAAGTGTGTGTGTGTATGCTGCCTTTTTTGTTTGATTGTTTTCCCTATTTTCTCTAGCATTGTCATGCCTTCAGTGCAATACAGGACAACCTGATAGCCAAGTGAATTGTGAGCATCCAGAGCAATTACTGGGACAGGGACACTGTTTGGTCTGAGGTACAGGAAGCTGGAAGGAGCAGGGGATAAAGCTTGGAAGCAAGAACACCTGTAAGTTAAGGGGAACAGGGATGGCCAGAAATTATGTGTGCAAAAGAGTGCAGAGAGCCTGCAAGGCTTGGGGGTAGCTCACAGGCAGCAATCAAAATTGCAAAGTGAGAGCTAGCTCAGAGCAGTTTACCTGTAGCACCTCAGCAGTTCAGTGTAGCACCTCATGGAGACAGTTTCTGCACAGTAGAAGTTTTGGGGGTGTAGGTGCCTCAGCCAGGCATCTGAGAGACATGGTGGTAGCGAGAAATTAACAGTGCATTAGTATCATGGCAGAAAGATATAGAATCTAGGAACAGAAATGCAACCTTTCTATCTATGGTCCACAACATTTCTATACTTTTTTCCTGTGGGAAGCCAAGAGAGAACCATGCTCCTTGGTGCTGCTCCTCTGCAGGGAGGGTGGCAACCCACAGCAATCTTCCCCCTTGGCTAAACTGGGGAGAAAAGGGAAGAAGGAGGATGCTAGGGAGGGTCTGCAGTGGTGTTGTGGTTTAGCCCTGGCTGGTAATTAAGTGCCACACAGCCACTCACTCCCCCCTCACCCAGAGGGATGGGGAGGAGAATTGGAAAGGAATGCAGAACTCGAGGGTTGAGATAAGAACAACTTAATAATTGAAATAAAATAAAAATGAGAGCAATAATAACAACAACAGTTATAATGAAAAGGAAGGAGCGGGGGAGAGGAATGAAATCCAAAGGGAAGAGAGAAAATAAAACGAATGATGCACAATACAATTGATCACCACCTGACCAATACCCAGCCAGTCCCCGAGCAGTGATCACCTGACTCTGGCCAACTCCACCCCCCCAGTTTATATACAAAGCATGATGTCCCTTGGTATGTATGGAATACCATGTTGGCTAGTTCAGGTCAGCTGACCTGGCTGTGTCCCATCCCAATTTCCCATGCCCTCTCACTGGCAGGGCATGAGAAACTGAAAAGTCCTTGACTTACTATAAAAATTACTTAGAAACAACTAAAAGCATCAGTGTGCTATCAACAGTGTTCCTATACCAAATCCAAAACACAGCACTGCACCAGCGACTAAGAAGAAAATTAACTCTATCCCAGCTGAAACCAGGGCAGTATCCACCCCTTATTCCATACCATTTACATCATGATATGTTTTCCAATACATCATCACCTCTCCTGTCCTTTAACATAAATACACAGATATCATTCCCTTAGTCTATGGACCATCCCTCTAAAGCCCATAGAGTTCATTTAGTCTGTGACATTGGGCTCCATCTGTTGTAACACTCTTTCTGAGCAGGGAAGACGGTACGAGGTGTTGGATTGTTGCATGTTGAAGCCAGTTCTGATTCTATTATGGCTGCGCTGATCTGGATTCACCAAAGGCATTTTTCAATGGTATGGCAGTTAAAAAAAAGTTAGGTTCAGATCTTCAAATCCAAAGTGGTATAGAAGGGTGCCACAAGATATATGGTACTAATGGGCATATAGAAGTGACAATATACAATATTATGTAAAATTTAATATCACACAATTAAATTAATTGGCTATTTTCATGCAGAATCAACTCCCCTTGAAGCACACTTCAAACTCCTGCATTACCCACCAAGTGCACCCAGGTCCCTGAGCAAAAGCAGTCCCATGAATAGTTTTGCCTTAACCTGAGGCAGGAATGACCCAGGCTGTTTTCCCCAGCATGTTTTTAAGCTCCACTACAGGACCTTTATCCCCCTCTACAGCATGCAAAAGCTTTGACTGGGCAGGACCAGCTTGGGTAGCAGATCCTCTGGTATTAACCAACCAGGTAGCCTTTGCTAAATGTGTATCCCAATGTTTGAAAGTTCCACCACCCATTGCTTTCAGTGTAGTCTTTAACAGTCTGTTACATCGTTCAATTTTCCCAGAGGCCGGTGCATGATAAGGAATGTGATATACCTACTCAATACCATGTTCTTTGGCCCAAGTGTCTATGAGACTATTTCGGAAATGAGCTGAAATGTCTGATTCAATTCTTTCTGGGGTGCCATGTCACCACAAGACCTGTCTTTCAAGGCCCAGGAGAGTGTTCTGGGCAGTGGCATGGGGCACAGGGTATGTTTCCAGCCATGCAGTGGTTGCTTCCACCACTGGAAGCACATGGCACTTGCCTTGGTGGGTCTGTGGGAGTGTGATACAGTCAATTTGCCAAGCCTCACCATATTTATATTTCAGCCATCGTCCTCCATACCACAGAGGCTTTAACCTCTTGGCTTGCTTAACTGCAGCGCATGTTTCACATTCATGAATGACCTGTGGAATAGCGTCCATGGTTAAGTCCACCTCTTGATCTCGGGCCCATGTTGCATTTCGTCCTTGATGACCTTGTGTCATGGGCTCCCCGAGATATAAACAATTCACCCTTATGTTGCCAATCGAAATCTACTTGAGCCACATCAGTCTTGGCTGCTTAATCTACCTGCTGGCTGTTTAAATGTGCCTCAGTGGCCTGACTCTTGGGTACACGAGCATCTACATGATGTACCTTTACAACCAAGTTCTCCAACTCAGCAGCAATTTCTTGCCATAATGCAGCAGCCCAGATGGGTTTACCTCTGTGTTGCCAATTACTTTGCTTCCATTGCCGTAACCACCCCCATAGGGCATTTCCCACCATCCATGAGTCAGTATAGAGGTAAGGTATCAGCCATCTTTCTCGTTCAGCAACATCTAAAGCCAGCTGGATAGCTGTCACCTCTGCAAACTGGCTCGATTCACCTTGTCCTTCAGCAGATTCTGCAACTTGTCCCAGGGGACTCCATACAGCCGCATGCCACCTCTGATGCTTTCCTACAATACAGCAGGACCCATCAGTAAACAAGGCATATTGCTTCTCATGTTCTGGCAGTTCGTTATACAAAGGGGTTTCTTCAGTATGTGTCACCTCTTCCTCTGATGACATCCCAAAATCTTCACCTTCTGGCCAATCCATAATAATTTCAAAAATTCCTGGATGATTGGGATTTCCTGTCCGAGCTCATTGTGATCCACTTACTCCATGTAGCATCAGTTGTGTGATGTGTAGATGAGACCCTCCCTTTAAACATCCAGCCCAGCACTGGTAACCGGGGCGCCAGGAGAAGCTGTGCTTCAGTACCAATCATTTCTGAAGCGGCTCAAACCCCTTCATAAGCTGCCAATATCTCTTTTTCAGTTGGAGTATAGCGGGCCTCTGATCCTCTATCCCTGGCTCCAAAAGCCCAAGGGTTGTCCTCGAGTTTCCCCTGGTGCTTTCTGCCAGAGGCTCCAGGTAGGGCCATTCTCCCCGGCTGCGGTGTAGAGCACATTCTTTACATCTTGCCCAGTCTGAACCGGCCCAAGGGCTACTGCTTGAACTATCTCCCATTTGATTTGTTCAAAGGCTTGTTGTGGCTCAGGGCCCCATTTAAAATAATTCTTCTTTCAGGTCACATGATAGAGAGGGCTTCCAATCATCCTGTAGTTTGGAATGTGCATTCTCCAAAAGCTGATGACACCTAAGAAAGTCACCTGTACAGGAACAATTTCCACAAGTGTATTGATATCACTATATGGATGATGTTCTTGTATCAGCTGCAAATTCAGCAAGTGTATCCAGTTTTGCAGCAGTCGTTGGCCACCTTTGGGCTATGTATAGCACCAGAAAAGATTCAACAACAAGCCCCGTGGAAATACTTGGGAGTTAAAGTGCTAGATCAAACACTTAAGCCACAGTCTATCCAGCTCCCAGTAAATGTCAGAACCCTAAATGATTTGCAAAAATTATTAGGGACCATAAATTGGGTGAGGCCATACTTGGGCCTTACAACAGACCAATTGAAACCACTCTTTGATCTCTTGAAGGGTGACACTGATTTAATGTCTCCCTGATCACTAAGGAAGCCAGCTTAGCCCTAGAGAGGGTGGCCAATGGTCTGCAACAAAAAAGGGTACACCGTGTAGACATAGAAACTGATAAGTTTGTATGTTGTCATTGCTAACTATCATCCCATGGGATTGTTGGGCCAATGGAATGAGTGCTGGCAGGATCCACTACATGTCTTAGAGTGGTTATTTTTATCTGTACAACCATGGAGGACAGTGAGCACTCGGATTGAACTAGTATTGAAAATCATCACCAAAGGATGTATGCGGCACGTTCAGCTCACGGGCCAAGATCCCAATTACTTGATAATTCCCATTGAACACTATTACATAAGCTGGTGTTTGGCAGTTTACTGTTTCAGTTGGTTCTGGAAGGATTCAAGGGACAAATATCCTATCATCTTCCCAGTCACAAATTATTACAAACTTATTTGGACATACAAATACTTCAAAAGCTGCCGGCAGCAGATAGCCCAGTGCAAGGCCCTATGGTCTTTACAGATGGTTCTGGGAAATCGGGAAAGGCAGTGGTCACTTGGTATGATGGGAAGCAATGGCAAGAATTGATACACTTGACACAGGGATCACCCCAACTGGTTGAACTTAGTGCTGTCATTGTTGCCTTTAAAACATTTTCACAATATGCTGTAAACATTGTTACAGACTCTGCTTATGTTGTGGATGTTGCGCGACACATTGACTGCGCACTACTTAAGGAGGTAAATTCAGAAAGACTATGTTCTGAAACAAGAAAACAAGAAGTTTTGATGCTAGAGCTAAATTGATCTAAAGATTGAAGCCCAGAAAACTGATCGCTTCTGTTAGTAGAGTTATTTTTCTGCTCATATGATTCCGGAATTGCTTGTGTAAGCAGTAGTGCTAGCAAAAGGGAAGCATTGGTTTTGCTCATCTTACAGATTTGGGATGTTTCAGGTCTTTCTGTTTTTTCACACTTTGTTGGCTGAGCTACAGGACTTTAATCTCTTTTGTATTGATTCTGACCCTGTGTTTTTATGATAACCTTTATTTAATTGCTATAACTTCTAACAACAGAAGCCTTCCCCCATAAAATTATTTTCAGTATTCATAGGATTTTCTTAAAACTGTTTGTACTTTTAGTCTTGTACAAAAGTGGATCAATCTTCATGAAGCTTCTAGGAGTGCTCTTGTACTTCTGGCACCTTCCAAATGCTTCTTGCCCGCATGTTAAAGGCTTTTTTTTTTCATATGAAGTTGATGCACTTTAGGTATTAGACCAAGAAGCATCTCATCCAAATCAGGATGTTAACCAAGGCAGCATTTCAGTGCCAACTTTGCATCACCTGGTTAATTATAAATAGCTGAGAAACTCTCATGAGCTTTCATTTCATTTTGGTTTCACACTCAAAGTAGGAACCTTGTCTTGGACTGGGCTGTTGTATCTAGAAGTCCTTTATCATCAGTCATCAAGGCACACATTTTGTAAGGAATATGTGCCAAATTTTGTTCTCAGGTGTCCATTATCATACTTCTGGGCATTACTATTTGGGTTTTTAAAGATCATGATTTAGTCTCAGTCTTTTCAGATGAGTATGCCATTTGTCACTTACTACAGACTGGAATTGTTTGCTACATATAACTGAAGAGTGTTCTGTGGCATTAATATGTGCTAAATCCCTAAATAGTAAAATAAAACAGTGCATGGTAGAAGCATGCATCTTGCATCTGCAAACTGCTATCTTGAATACTGTAACTGTATTTCAACCTGATGATAAATTGCTTCAGGTAACATATTTAAGCTTTGTGATGGAAAGTGTGTGGTTTATACAATTTGTATATGCAAGTTATTAAATGTAAACTGATTTTTTTAGAGGAATTTTCTTAGAATACTGTATTGTCTATCTAGCTCTATCCTTTTCATTTTACTACATGGAGAGGACTGACAACATGTTGTGACTTGCTGAGAGTTTCATGTCAGACAGAGTATGTTTGGGTTTTTTGGTTGGTGTCCTAGTTTTGGCTGTTATAGTTAATTTTCTTCTTAGTAGCTGGTACAGTGCTATGTTTTAGATTTAGTATGAGAATAATGTTGATAGTACACTGATGGTTTTAGTTGTTGCTAGATAATGTTTATACTAAGTCAAGGACTTTTCAGTTCCTTGAGCTCTGCCAGTGAGAAGGCTGGAGGGGCACTGGAAATTGGGAGAGGACACAGCCAGGACAGCTGACCTGAACCAGCCAAAGAGGTATTCCATACCATATGACATTGTGCTCAGTATATAAACTTGGGGGGACTTGGCTGAGGGGGGCAATTGCTGCGTAGGGACTGGCTGGGCATTGTTCAGTGAGTGGTGAGCAATTGTATTGTGTATCACTACTTTTCTTGAGTTTTATTTCTCTTTCTCTTTTTATGTCCTTTTTCATGACTATTATTATTATTAATATATTTTACTTCAATTATTAAACTGTTCTTATCTCAACCCATGGGTTTCACCTTTTTCCCAATTCTCTTCCCCATCCCTCTGGGGTGGGGAGAGTGAGCGAGTGGTTGTGTGGTACTTAGTTGCTGGCTGGGGTTAAACCACAACAGTTGGTTTTGGTTTTATCCTTGCTGGCTCACTTTAACCTCAGATTTATCTCATATTTAAGATTCTCTTTTGTTTATGCCTGTTTGGCTCATGAGAACATCTCTGAGATTCTTAAAGGTCTCTTGTACTTCAGAATCATTTCAGGCTTTTCTAACTAAACTGTTCTGAATTTGACTTTAATAACATTGCAAATAACTTTCTGCATTTTTCAGTTCTTTTCTATTTCTTTTTATTCCCATGCTATACTTGCTACCAACTTGATATTAAATACCATAACAAACTAGAAAGCTGTTGATATCTTATGTTTTCATTGCTAGCAAGTATTGCTTGCATACGGTTTATCTCCTGAGAGAAGGAATTGCTTTAGAGAAATAAGCTTGCCTTCACTAGCCTAACCATTGATAATCTTTTCCGATGTGGGTGTGTATATGCACTCTTTTCTGAAACGTTTTATCAGTTGTGAGGTTTCCCTATAATAAGTTCATAGCAGGGAAAAGGAAATGTTTTCAGCAGGAATTGACTTTTTCTGAATGACAGTTTAGTGATGGCCCTTCCTTTTAAGCTTACTGCATTGCCCTGGTTTCAGCTTGGATGAAGTTAATTATCTTTTTAGGAGCTAGGTGCTATGTTTTGACTCTGATGTGAGAACAATGTTGATAGGACACTGATTTTGGTTGCTCTTAGGTAATATTTATACTAAGTCAAGGACTTTTCAGTTTCTCAGGCCTTGCCGGTGAGAAGGCTGGAGGGGCACAAGGAATTGGGAGGGGACACAGCCAGGACAGGTGACCTAAACTAGCCAAAGAGGTATTACATACCATGGGTTGTCATGCTTGGTATATAAACCTGGGGGGTTGGCTGGGGAGGGCAGATCAATTGTATTGTGTATCAAGTATTTCTTTCTTCCTTTCCCTCTGGATTTTATTCCCTCCCCCCCCCTTATTATAACTGTTATTGTAATTTTTGTTATTATTGTTCTTTCATTTTTATTCTATTTCAATTTTTAAATTGTTCTTATTTCAACTCCTGTTTTACATTCCTTTCCAATCCTTTCTGGATGAGGGGGGAGTAAGCAAGCAGCTGTGTGGTACTTAATTACCAGCTGGAGTTAAACCATGACATGCATTTAAGGTGAATTTTTTCTACTGTATTGGTTTGAATAAAAGCTGTCTAAACTGCTACCTGGTAATGGTCATTTACAGACACAAATTCAATTTTTAAGTTAATGCAGACTTTGCAGACCTGCTTGCATGCACATATAGACTATTTTTGGATCTAAATGAAAAATTCATAGTTTATTACTGCTCTTCTCCAAATAGTAATAGCTTTTATCTATTCAGTTTCTGGTGGGTTGACCTTGGCTGGATGTCAGGTGCCTGCCAAGCCACTCTATCACTCCCCTCCTCAGCAGAACAGGGGGCGAGAAAATAAGATGGAAAAGAACTCAAGAGTCAAGATAAAAGACATTAAATGAAGCCAAGGAAAAGAAAAGATTTATGCTCTACTTCCCATCAGCAGGCAATGTCTAGCCACTTCCCAGGAAGCAGGGCTTCAGTACATGTAGCAGTTGCTCCAGAAGACAAATGTCATAATAATGAATGTGCACGCACACACACACGCACACACACATTCTCTTAGCTTTTATATCTGAGCAGACGTCACATGGTATGGAATATCCCTTTGGTCGCTTTGGGTCGGCTGTCCTGGCTATGTCCCCTCCCAAGATCTTGCCCACCCCCAGCCTACTGGTGAGGGGGGGAATGTTGGTGCGACAGCCTTGATGCTGTGTGAGCACTGCTCAGCAGTAGCCAAGACACTGGTACATTATCACCACCTTTCTAGCTACCAATGCAAGCACAGCACTGTGAGGGCTGCTATGGGGAAAATTAACTCCATCTCAGCCAGACCCGATACACTGTTTAAGGCAGTCTGTTTCCTGTGTATTAAGAGCTGGTTCTGCTTGCTTCATTGATTAAAATACTGCTGGGGTTCTGTGCCTTTCTGGGCACTCCCAGAACAGTTCACTGAAATCCAGTCAACATTGGGTACATCTATTAAAATCACAGGGACTGCATACGTGTGACCAGCAGCACAAGCTAGCCTCAATAACCTTTTACTACTTGATGTAAGAGAGGTGAACAGCACATCTTAACTTTTGGATATGAAGTTCTCTAGAGTGATGCCTGCAAGCAAAGCTGAATATCTTCCACAGAAATCTGGATGTATTTTCTATGAAATTTGGTGAGATGGAACAAGAATTTAATGCTTATAAAAAGCTTTCTGAAGTGTACAGCCAGATGAAGTTCACTGAAGTCAATATGGTCCATCTTTTAGCCCTGTATGTTAGGGAGTGTTTCAACTGCCTAGATCCTAATGATGGTAACAACAAGGTTGAATGTTTATGGGTAAGGATCAGGGGAAGGCCAACAAGGCAGATATCCTTATGGGGGAGTCTGTTATAGACCACTCAACCATGATGAAGAGGCAGACAAAGTGTTCTACAAGCAGATGGGAGAAGTCTCATGATTGCTAGATGTTGTTCTCATGGGGGACTTCAGCTTACCAGATGTCCACTGGAAATACAACACAGCGGAGAGGAAACTGTCCTAGGAGGTTCCTGGGATGTGTGGAAAACAACCTCCTGACACAGCTGGTCAGTGAGCCAACCAGGGCAGATGCCCTGCTGGACCTGCTGTTTACAAACAGGGAAGGACTGGTGGGTGATGTGGTGGTCGGAGGATGTCTTGGGCATAGCGATCATGAAATGACAGAGTTTTTGATTCTTGGAGAAGTAAGGAGGAGGATCAGCAAAACTGCTACCTTGGACTTTGACCTGTTTAGGAGCCTGCTTGGCAGAGTCCCTTGGGAGGCAGTCCTGAAGGGCCAGGGGGTCCAGGAAGGCTGGACATTCTTCAAGAAGGTAGTCTTAAAGACACAGGAGCAGGCCATCCTCATGTGCCAAAAGGTGAGCTGGAGGGGCACAAGACTGGCCTGGCTGAACAGAGAACTTTGGCTGGAACTGAGGGAAAAAAAGAGAATTTACCACCTTTGGAAGAAGGGGCAGGCAACTCTGGAGGACTATGAGGAAGTTGTTAGATTATTCAGGGAGAAAATTAGAAAGGCGAAAGCCCAGCTAGAACTCAGACTGCCCACTGCCATAAAAGATAACAGAAAATGTTTTTACAAATACATTAGAAACAAAAGGAGGGCCAAGGAGAATCTGCATCGTTTATTGGTTGTAGGGGGGAACATTGCCAAAAAGGCTGAGGTACTTAATGCTTTCTTTGCCTCAGTCTTTAATAGCAAGACCAGTTACCCTCAGGGTACTCGGCCCCCTGAGCTGGAAGATGGGGATGAGGAGCAGAATGAAGTCCCCACAGTCCAGGAGGAAATGGTTAGTGACCTGCTGCTCCACTTGGACATGCACAATCTATGGGGATAGATAGGATCCGCCAGAGGGTACTGAGGAAGCTGGCAGAGGAGCTCACCAAGCCACTCTCCATCATTTATCAACAGTCCTGGCTAACTGGGGCGGTCCCAGAAGGCTGGAGGTTAGCCAATGTGGTGCTCATCTACAAGAAGCATCTGGGAAAGTACAGGCCTGTCAGCCTGACCTCGGTGCTGGGGAAGGTTATGGAGTGGATCATCCTGAGTGCCATCACATGGCATGTGCAGAACAACCAGGTGATTGGGCCCAGCCAGCATGGGGTTAGGAAAGGCAGGTCCTGTTTGACAAACCTGATCTCCTTCTATGACAAGGTGACCTGCCTAGTGGATGTTGTCTACCTGGACCTTAGTAAAGCCTTTGACACGACACTGTCTCCCACAGCATTCTCCTGGAGAAACATGGCTGATTATGGCTTGAACGGGTGTACTTTATGCTGGGTAAAAAGCTGGCTGGAAGACCAAGCCCAAAGAGTGGTGGTGAATGGAGTTAGTTCTGGCTGGTGACTGGTCACAAGTGGTGTTCCCCAGGGCTCAGTACTGGGGCTGGTTCTGTTTAATATCTTTATCAACAGTCTGGGTGAGGGGGTTGAGTGCACCCTCAGTAAGTTTGCAGACAACACCAAGTTGGGGTGGAGTGTTCTGAGTAGAAGTTCTGGAGTGTTGATCTGCTTGAGGGTAGGAAGGCTTTACAGAGGGATCTGGACAGGCTGGATTGATGGGCCGAGGCCAGTTCAACAGGGAGAAGTTCTGGGTCCTGCACTTGGGTCACAACAACCCCACGCAATGCTACAGGCTTGAGGAAGAGTGGCTAGAATGCTGCCTAGAGGAAAAGGACCTGGGGATGCTGGTTGACAGCTGGCTGAACATGAGCCAGCAGTGTGCCCAGATAGCCAAGAAGGCCAATAGTATCCTGGCTTGTGTCTGAAGTAAAGTGGCCAGTAGGACAAGGGAAGTGATCGTCCCCCTATACTTGGCACTTGTGAGGCCACATCTTCAATATTGTGTTTAGGTTTGGGCCCCACACACTTCAAGAAAGACATTGAGGTATTGGAGCATGTCCAAAGAAGGGTAACAAAGCTGGTGCAAGTATCTAGAGAACAAGTCTTATAAGGAGAGGCTGAGGGAACTGGGGTTGTTTAGTCTGGAGAAGACAAGGCTCAAGGGGGACCTTATTGCTCTCTACAACTACCTGAAAGGAGGTTGTAGCGTGATGGGGGTTGGTTTCTTCTCCCAAGTAACAAGCCACAGTACAAGAGGAAATGGCTTCAAGTTGTGCCGGGGAGGTTTAGAATAGATATTAGGAAAAATTTCTTTACTAAAAGGGTGGTCAAGCATTGGAACAGGCTGCCCAAGGAGGTGATGGAATCACCATTCCTGGAATTATTTAAAAAATGTGTAGCTGTGATGCTTAGGGACATGGTTTAGTGGTAGACTTGGCAATCCTGGGTTAATGGTTGGACTTGATCTTAAGGATTGTTTCCAACCTAAATGATTCTATGATCTTGTGGGAGTCATTTTCTGTCCTGCAGGCTTGCTCCATTTAGTGCACAATAGTGGAAGAGCAAAATGCTTCCTTGCTTGTGTTCAGCTGCAGGGACAAAGGATATGTGCTGTGGACTCTTAAGTGGCAGCAGGAGTAGCAAGTGTCTCAAACACCTGCAGATCTGCCTTTCCTTAATCAGCTCCTGCTGCTGGCTTCATGGCTGGAGTAGGGAGGGACAGGGAAAATTACAGGAGGGTGCTCCTTCTCTCCCTCTGTCTCCTTTTTCTTCTTCCTCTTGCAGAAGTGATTTCTGCATATTTTGCAGTCCCTGTGACGGACCCAGGTAAGCAGGAAGCTTTCTCTGCTTCTGTCCTAGAGGAGATTCCATCATCTCTATGGAAAGGTTTACTTTTCCTCTTAGGCCTGATGTGCACTGGTATCCTGAAAAGAGGTATTTATCAGTGTTGAAGAGATTGGGCTGCTGTATTATAAACAGGGAATTGTGTTTATATTGTACTGCACTGCCTTAAGCACAATGAGCAAAATTCAGTCAACAGCAGTTGTAACTTGGTGAACTCTGTATCGTCCCAATTAGAGTTACTTCTGCTCTGAATGCGAGTTGATTTCCATGTCTGGGATGCTTCAGCATAGTACAGGCTTCTGCCAGCACTGTAAGATGTTGAGAAGCACACAATGGCATTTGTGGAACCAAGCAGAGAAATACTAATCTCAGGGACATTCACTACCTTCTCTTGGTTTTAGGAAAGCCACAGTTGTTGGTTAGCCAGTTTAAATGAATAGATGTAAATCCAGAAAGTATTGTGTTTATTACCTTATCTTCATTCATAATAAAGTCCATAGGTATCCTTTAAACTAAAACAACTTTTTGTGGGGAGAGTCAAAGTATCTAATTATGATTTAAATAATTTCTAGTAGTAGAAAATCCACTACAGTCTGGGCACGATGTTCTAGTGTTTGCCCCTCCTTTAATGAATGCTTACTGCATTTTTGATCCCCTTCTATATATTTTAATGAAAAATTTTATTTTATTTTTAATAAGGAAAATATTACAAGGTCCTCAAGCCCTGAATTATCAGATTTTTTCTAAACTCATTCTAATGACTCTTCCCTGACATCTTTGATTCTATTTTTCTATGTATTTGAACACTCTTCTTTGGGGATGTCAGGACAGAAAAAACAGTGCAATGGGAATTATTCTTGTCAACTACAGACATCATAAAACATTTCTTTTCCAACTTGGTAATTTACTAATCTCCAAAGCAGATGTGGTGGGCTGAGAAAATATGATGAAAGTCTCGTGGGTTGAGATAAGGACAGGGCAATCACTCACCAGTTACTGTCATGGGCAAAACAGACTCAACTTTGATAATACATTAATCTCCCCATCAAATCAGAGTGGGATAATGAGAAATAAAAACAGATCTTAAAACACTTTCCCCCTACCCCTCCCTTCTTCCCAGGCTCAACTTCACTCCCAATTTCTCTACCTCCATCCTGGTTTTGGCTGGGATAGAGTTAATTTTCTTCCTAGTAGCTGGTACAGTGCTGTGTTTTGGATTTAGTATGAGAATAATGTTGATAAAAAACTGATGTTTTAGTTGATACGAATAGTGCTTACCCTAAGTCAAGGACTTTTCAGTTTCCCATGCTCTACCATTGAGGAGGGGCACAAGAAGCTGGGAGGGAGCAGAGCCAGGACAGCGGACCCAAACTAGCCAAAGGGATATTCCATACCATAGATCATTATGCTCAGTATATAAACTGGTGAGAATTAGCTGGGGCCTGCCGATTGCTGCTCAGGGACTGGCTGGACATTGGTCAGCAGGTGGTGAGCAATTGTGTTGTGCATCACTTGTTTTTCATGAGTTTTTGATTCCTTTTTCTGTCTTTATCTCCCTTTTCGTTACTATTATATTTTACTATATTTCAATTATTAGACTGTTCTTATCTCAACCCATGGGTTTTACCTTTTTTTTTAATTCTCCTCCCCATCCCACTGGGGGAGAGGGGTGGGGAGTGAGTGAGCAGCTGCATGGCAATTAGTTGCCAGCTGGGGTTAAACCACCACAAACTCTCCCCCCCCCCCCCCTCCCCCCACCCCCGCAGCAGAGAGGGATAGGGGGTGGGGGTTGTGTTCAGTTAATCATGTCTGCCACTCCTCCCTCCTCACACTCTTCTCCTTCTTCAGCATGGGGTCCCTCCTATGGGAGAGAGTCCTCCATGAACTGCTCCAGAGTGAGTCCCCCACAGGGTTACAAAAATCTAGGGAGCATATGCAAATAGACTAATTTGTAGGAATGATCATATTTGTGTGTGTATGTATTTGTACAAATTTCCTTTTTTCCAGTTGCTTACATATCTAGGGCTATAATTTTTCCATTGGCAAAAGTGAACTTTCTACAGAGGGTGTCTTTTTAGGATCTTTTCATATTGGCCAAATAGCTGGCAGTAAAACAGGAAGAGCAGGGAAGTGTATAGACTTTGTGTAACTATGGAAGAAGACAGCCTTTCTGCTGTTGTCATGTGTTGACTTCTTGCAATTATTTATATGTAGTTATTAATTTAGTTGAATAGAACTTTAAATTCATGTGTAGATAGACTATGTCTAAGTAAAGAACAGGAAGGTCAAATGCTGAATCCTATTTCTCATTTCTTCCTGTAGTAGTTCTCATTTTCCCAGTAATATCTTTTTTCATCCAGGCTGTGATGGATGCTGGTCAAATACTGTACCTTAATGTGGATGAAGTTCAAGATGATGACTCGCAAGTGGGGCTGATCAGTGCAGTTGTTCTGCTTCTGGACATTGGACGCTACGGTCTTGAGGTTGATAACCAGATGAGGTGATAATTGTTCCAAAAATTTGGAGTCTGTATGACAGTTTCTAGTGTGGGTTGGTCTCCTGGTTTCAGCTGGGATAGAGTTAATTTTCTTCTTAGTAGCTGGTGCCGTGCTGTGTTTTGGTTCTGATGTGAGAACAATGTTGATAGGACACTGATGGTTTTAGTTGTTGCTGGGTGATGTTTATACTAAGTCAAGGACTGTTCGGTTTCTTGGGCCCTGCCAGCACAGGAAATTGGGAGGGGACACAGCCAGGACAGGTGACCCAAGCTAGCCAAAGAGGTATTCCATACCTTATGGTGTCATGCTGAGTATATAAACTGGGGGAAGAAGAAGGAAGGGGGGGACATCTGGCATTATGGCATTTTTCTTCCTGAGTAACCGTTACGCGTGACGGAGCCCTGCTTTCCTGGGGATGGCTGAGCACCTGCCTGCCCATGGGAAGTGCTGAATGAATTCCTTGCTTTGCTTTGCTTGCATGTGCGGCTTTTGCTTTACCTATTAAATTGTTCTTATCTCAACCCTTGAGTTTTACATTCCTTTCTGATTCTCATCCCCATCCCTCTGGGTGAGGGGGAGTGAGCAAGTGGCTGCGTGGGGCTTGGTTGTCAGCTGGGCTTGAACCATGCACTTATGGTAGGTGCAAAGCTGATCGTCTTTCTTCAAATATAAGAAAGGGGAACTACCAAGAGAAGCATCAGCTAGATTTCAGTTCCCAAATTTTCCTTTTCTAAAAATTAAGATTTAAAACAGGGGTCCTCAAACTTTTTAACCAGGAGGCCGGCACGGATGCAGTGGCAGGCAGTCATCTGCGGCTGCTTGGTTTCCCCCCCCAACCCCCGGCGGGGGGGGTCTGTAAATACCGGGGGCGGATTGAGGGCCCTGGGGGGGTGTATCTGGCCCACGGGCCGTAGTTTGAGGACCCCTGGAGATTGCAGATTAAAATCTGTTCCCAGATCTGTTGGAGAGAGAGAATGATTAATGTGGTCAGCACTTTCTGATCAAAATTGTATAAAAATTTGGTCTTTTAAATTTTCCATTTAATCTGTATTTCTTTTTGTCTGCCAGGTATAGAAAATAAAGAGAAAGCTATAGCTTGCTATTGTGGGTCCTGCAGAGCAAGTATATTCTATTATTCTTGAAGAACTCCTTAATAGAAAAGAGGTGTAGTGACTGACTGCAGAAGTCTTTTGGGAAAGCTTTTTGTTACCTTAAAGATAACATCAAAAGTGAAATATGCAGGAGAAGCTACACAGCAAAAGTAGAATAAGGCTAGAGGACAAAACCTTAGGGTGATCTATGGCTCTGTGTAACAATGCAAAATTAAATCTTAATATCTTAGTTATGTTTTGATAACAGATTGTTTTGTTTAAGCAGTTCCAAGATCTCCATACCTATAACATCTCTGCAGATCTCTAGGGGCAGACTGAACCTGTGGTTTTTGAAAGGTCATTAACATTTTCATAGATTCTGTTTCTTAAAAACAAACAAACAAAACCCACACACCTCCCAAAAAAAACAAAACAACAAACCAAAACTCAGCATGTAACCTCACAATATTGCAATTATAGATTTCAGTTATTCTCACCTTTTTAAAGTTCTCTTCAACATCTGCTAACTGTCACCATCAACTCCAAATTACTATATATGGTAACAGGTAACTTGTTTTTATTGCCATGTAATTTGTGAGCCATAAATAACTATGTACTGTAATTACACGGCACTCTCCTTATTATTGAAGTAATTACATGGCTGTTTGTACCCTATAAAATAGTGATAACTTTTTTTTGTTTGTTTTTCATAATGGAATTGTTCAATTTGTCTTCAGCATATTTACATATTAAGCTTCATTAGTCTCAGCATTATTACTGTATGAGATGTGTTCCATTAAAAAATATTAAATATCTCTTTTCTTTAAATTATGTCAGTGGTTTCTAGGAGATCCAAATTTTTTGTTAATTGGAAGAGAGCTTTTGGGCTGGAATTTTCAAATATATAACCCTAAGAACTTAACAGAAAACTTATTTTCTTTCAGTGAGAAATTCAATGGCACAAATAAATCCTTGTGTTTCTTTTTTACTAAATTCTTTATCATATCAAGATAGTGATTGAAATGAATTAGGCATGTCACATGTCAGTAACTTCCTGCCAGCTCTTTTAAGCAGCTGAGTGTAATATCTTCTTATTAGCTAGTGTGTGGTCTATCTGCAAGCTTTATTTCAAATGGATGTATGATTTGAGTCTCTAGCATTTGGTGTATATAAATTTGTTATGCTAAAATTTTGAAAAATTGTGGTGCTTACAGCACTGGGTGTATAATTTGGGTAGCCTTGTAATGTTTGTATGTGTGTCAAAATCAGTAGTTTTTCAGGATACAGACAGATTTATTTATGTCTGTATTCTGAGAAGGACTGAAAAAGGGAAAAGGGACTGTGTATGTGTACAGCTGCCTTGGTGGGAAAGTAGGAGAGGGCACTGCACAGCTGTCTAGTGACCTAGAGTGCTATGTGCTCTGGGGAGCAGCCACAGCTCTCAGCTCTGCGCTGCAATTCTGTGCTTCATAGACATTTAATTAAAATAAAAATAAAAAAAACCCTTCCATTTTATGTTATGTAGAATTATAGAATTACTAGAGGAGTTTACTGATGTGTGTGCCTTTCCTGAGACTGGCTTCTCAAGGTTCAGTCTGATTTTGCTCTGTCTTCTGTGGTGGTTAAGAGAGATGGTGTTTTTAAGTCAGAGGTCTGATTGTGAAAGGCTTCTGCTGCGGCAGCGAACAGTAGATGGCAGTGCTGTCCTGTTGCAGTGCTGGAAGGGATGTCAGAAATTTTAAATCCTGTGTAGCATGCCCCTCACTACATGTCTGCTACTGAAACATTTTAATAGTTAGGTTGAATATTATTCCACCTAGACTTAGGTTAGTTCTCTAAAGACGATTATCCGTGTCGGAATTTGGGGGGGACAGGATGTTATAAGGTTTTATTTATAAATGCATACCAAGTGCGTATGTATTCTTTGGTTATCTGTTTTGCATGTGATTCAGACATATGAGTCTAATGTTAGTATAATGCCACTTAATGCTATTTTAAATGCAATGAGAAGTCACAGTAAAATGTACATTTCTAACTTTTTTTTTTCTCTAGGGGAATTACTTGCTTTCTGCAGAAACAACTGTTGGTTCGTGATGCACGGTTCATTCCTGTAAATCTCCTGCTTCCTCATATTGTAACACCTCTACGATCTGAAAACTTGATGACTCATAGTTTATCAGTCTTTTGAATCTTAAGTCAGGGCCAATCCCTTGTGGCCTTTCTAGCACCAGAAATCTTTGTGGAGATTTTTTTCTGTTTATCCATGAACACACTTTGAATGGAAAAACTATTTGATCACTTTTATTTTTTGTGTCCTAAAGAGTCATCTGATTGCAAAAATAAGTTTTACCTGTCTTTTTTTTTTCCCCCTGGAATATTAATCCTCTAGAAAAAGATGAAACTGTATTTAAACTATATCACTAAAAAATGTTATTAGAATTGGCCCTTCTGATGGCATGTTAGCAGAAAGTTCCTCAGAATATTTCATCTCTCAAACAGCCTGAACTTGTTTTGTCACCGAAATTGGGAATCAAACCTCTTAACACCAATGCAGCATTAAGAAGCAGGCACTCCTTTATTGCAGCGCTGGGTGCTCGGTGGCATCTCCACAAATCAAGCACACTTGTGTAGATTTTACCATTACATTTATACACAAAATTACAAGGTCGTACACTCCCAGTTACAATGATTGGTTAGTAATTTGCATATAATAGTAATATTTGCTGTGTCATCCTTTTCTGTTACTACGCTTGTGCAGGGGAAGGGTCATCACCTGGGCAAGGGTCATCTTGACCTGTGGGTGTGGTTTTTAGTATTATAATGAAGGGAGTTCACTTCAGGACACCTTAAAAGTAAGTTTTGTTGCCAAGTTGGATGGTTGGATATTGGCCTTGCCAAGCTGTCCAATAACTCATCCTATACACAATAGAACCCAGGTGCTCTGGTTATGGTCTAGAGAGTAAAGACTAAGGGTATTATGGTCTATAGCATAGGGACTTCAAGTAACAGTCTCGGATAACAAGCAGCACAGCGATTCATACATCGTTGGTTAATAAGTGCTAACATAATTCTGTCATGAAGGTTAACTCCTTAAAATCAAAATGTTCTTATAGCTAACTGTTACATAAACACAAAATATAGAAAGGTTCAGTAAAATCTTAAGATAATCTGCAACAGTTTCTCTTCTGAACTTTTTATTAAAAGCCTTGTAAATAACTTGGATCTCTATTCTCACAAGTATATATTTTTTTCAAGTTAGACTGAGAGTTTTATTAGAATCATAGAATATGTCATGTTGGAAGGGACCCATATGTGTCATCAAGTCCAACTCCCTGCTCTTTGCAGCACTACCTAAAACTAAACCATATGACTAAAAACATCGTCCAGATGCTCCTTGAACTCTGACAAGCTTGGTGCTGTGACCACTTCCTTGGGGAGCCTGTGCCATCCTCTCAGTGAACCTTTTCCTGATGTCCAATCTGAACTTCCCCTGACACAGCTTCATTCCATTTCCTCGTGTCCTATTGCTGGTCACCAGAGAGGAGATCAGCACCTCCCCCTCTGCTGTCCCCCTTGAGGAAGTTGTAGACTGTGATGAATTCGCAATTATTTGTGTTTGGAAACTTAGTTCCAGAGATTTATTTTTTTATGTGTGTGTAGATTTAGAGGATTTTTTCAGGTTCTGTAAAGAAACTAAGGAGTTTATATTTCTACAGTATTTTTAAGAAGCGTTATATTAGGGATGCTGTATTTTATGACAAGCTATTCTTCTTAACTTGCTAATTCTGTTTTTTTGTGAATATGGAAATTGCTAATATTAGACTATAAAAGTTTAAAATGCAGTTTTAATAGTTATTTAACTTGCATTGAACTGCTCATGATGGCAGAAATAAATTTTGCCACTTGTCAGTTTTGAACTTACAAAGAAAAGTATTTAAGGAGCTAGGATTGTGGTGTTGCCCAAATGTTTTCTATAAGAAATACTTTCATATGAGTAGTTGGATTGCTTTGAAAAGATTAGAGAAAAATACTTAAATGATAGGCTGTCAATTTTTAAATATTGAGCTTGTATCAAAATGCTAGTTAAAAGCTGCCTTTGCTTTCTGTCTTGATATATCTTCAGTGTCAGCAAACTGGCTTCATACTATAGCTTTTTTTCAGAAAGACTAAAGACTGCTTGCCATAAACTTTGACAAATTGAATCATAAGAAGAAAACAAAGTTAAATGGGAGATGCAGTCTCAATGGTCAAAAGGCTGGGAATGATATAACTGCTGGAAACTTGTTATTAGTGGATACTTCGCAAAAATTAATGGTGGATTTTATTACAAAACTGAATGCCTTGTGCAGGTTGTTAAATTTATTTCATAATGAATTACATTAAAAATTAAAAGATATCTTGAAGACCAGTAGGTTAAAAAGCACCCCAGAAATTGTTGGAAGTGAGCTATGCAGAAAATAAACCAGTAATCTTTATTTTTTGGAGTGGATGAAGCTTTGTCAATTTAAAGTTTGCAGTTTAGCTATATAGTACTTTTTGTCAATTTTTAAGCTGTATCATGGGAAGCCATGTTTTGGTTTTTAGAAGTAGAAACAAAAATTGGCTTTACTTTTAGTTTCTGCATAGCCAGACTTGCTGTTATGTTTGTGATATCTAGAGAAGTTCAATAGGGGGTCCTTGGTTCTTTGATCTAGTGCCACAGTGCAGTTTAACAAGAGGGGTTTTCGATATTGTCTACAATACTGCAAATTCTGCCAGCTCAGTCTTAAATAAGAAAATGCAAGATTTATACCTTGGAAACCTTCTCATATTTCTGGACACTTTTTCTGTTTGAAACAGGTAATTACAAAAACCTCCAGATCAATTTTTGTAAAGGTGCTCCCTGATGGGTGCCCTGACTAAAGTGTGACATGAGCCTTTTCCAATACAATGGGTGGCCTAACATTCCTCAGGAAGGCCAAGCTCATTAAATATTCTCTTCTTTTTTTCCACCCTCTCCCCCTCTTCATGCACTTAGTTTGAGTTGCACCAAATCTGAGATGTCTTGACTGAGGACTTAGGAAAATTGCATAGAGTTCTCAGATTGAATTTTTTATGTGTATGACTTCATGATGGTATTAGCATGTGCTTTGATCAATGTGTGAATGGTACTGGGTTGGCTCTTATTGCCATATCCAGATGGTGTTATAGGGAACAAACAGTTGTGGTTTAGGCTTTCTCAATAGACTGTCTAGACTGGTCTTGCAGCAGACAGATACAGCTTACCCATCAAATAAGCATTTGTCAGATTTATGGTAATGGTTCACCAAAGCCTTCCTGTCATTTATATTTAGATTTATGCTTCCAAAGTTATTTTGTCTTCTGCAGAGTGTAAAGTCTGATCATGTGTATGTGTGTGATTATCTACATGTAGATGTATATTTGCATATATACATTTTTAACTAAAGCAGAGGAAAGCAAGTGTAGAGAAGTAATTGCTATTGTAAGAAGCAGAATTTTTAAAGTATTTTTTTAGGAGGCTGATTCCTATAGCTGGATTGATTAAGGAAGCTATCTTTGCCCATCCATCTGCTCCTTTCAAAGAATAAAGATGTTCTGTTCCAGTCAGTGTCTCCCATATGCCCTTTTTGGAAAGAAAAACACATGTGGATTATTACAGCTAGATTTTGCACTTTCATGTTACACTGGAGTAATATGAACTGCTCCCTGTGCACAGTGGACATAACCTTTTGACAGGCAGTATGTCCATTCTCAGTGGAAATGTTTTTCCAAATCTGCCACCTCAAATGTAGGGGTCATAGCCACCATGCAATGTAAGGATCACTGATGGTTAACCAGGGGAGAGATGATTTTGAGGAGAGCATATTTAAAATAAGCCAAATGTAGTGGGGTTTGGGGGCTGGGTGGGTGTGTCTTTGTTTTTATTTAGGGCATCAGTAATTTGTGTTGCAGCCAAAATTCTAAGCAGGAGTGTTGGGGAAATTTTAGATTAAGCTGGACAGGCTGATACATTTGACATTGGAAACAAAAGGTGGTGTAAATTTCAAATAGCTGAATTGCAGTAGTGAGCTTTGGGCTTGAACATGCCAGAGCATGTTTTGAAAATGTTTCCTTGCTATAAGGGTATTTCAAGAATAGCAAAGGAAACAATGGGATGATGAAACGATCCAGATGTTATAGTAAACTGTATGTTTAGGGAATACTATCACTTAATGAAGAAACAATTTTACAAAATACTTGAATTAATTTGCAAATCTCTGTAGTATGTGCTTTGGAAAGTCTCTCCCCTATTTGCTAGAAATGGGAATAATTATTACTGATAATGAATAAGAACAAGAATTGGATCAAATATAAAGCCATTTTATAGACAGTTTTATTCTCTGTTCTTGCTTTTTTTCCTGCTTGAAGGAGCTTTGTGACATTGGAAGAAAGTAAATATGTCTGGTAAATATGTAAATAAAAAAATAAATATGTAAATAATAATTGACAAGAATCAGCTCCAGGAAATCAGAACTGGTTCTCCAGCAAGCAGTTCACTGTCCCCACAAAATATGCATGTGCTTCCTGTTTATTGTTTTGGGGGCTCACAACCTCTGTTACCCAGCAGCAGTGTACTACTGAAACTTGGAAAAATCATCTAGTCCATGGTCAGACATTGTGATGGCATAATCTTTGTTTATTGGGTAGATTTCTGTGATTTATGTGTTCCGAACATCTTTGTTATACAACTTTCCTCTGTGGGAGTTCTTTAGTGAAAAGAATATAAGATATCAGAGAAACAAATCTTTTAACAGCAGGATAAGAAGAATTCATTTCCTTTATGTGGAGAGGACACAGCTGGTTTTTTTTTTTCTTAGGAATGTTATCTATGACTACTGGGATGAATACTTTGTTGGACTTAGTCTCCATATTGTATCTTTTCATGCTTAGTAGCAACATAATTTTCTTACTGTTTTTAAGTAGGACAAGAGAGACATTCCTGGTTTCGATTTTTCTTCCTGTACTCCAATTTTATTTAAAAAAGCATATGTTGCACTGAGATATTTTAATTAACCAGTTAATTTTATGTATAAACTTAACAAATATTAATACAGCATTTAAACAGTTCAGTAAGCATTTTAACTTCACTAGAGTTTTATTCTGGTTTTAACTAGATGTTGTGAAATGTACCTACATACAATAAATACAGATGTTTTTGGTTTATCCCAAGACTCTTAAGTTATACTTGGTTACTTTTTATTCCTTGCTCATGAAGCATTAGAAAACTTTACCCAGCCCTGGAGGCTTTAGATAGGATATTTTTCTTTGACGTTTAAGAATTGAGACTTTTCTCTAAGCATACTTCTGGTTTTATTTTGATGCAGTGAAAACCTGGGATGAAAACTTTCTTTCTTTGTGCTGTCTTAACTTGTCTCAATCAACTATAATATTTTATATGTCCAGTTTAGATTTTCTAGAATCATTATTTCTACAGCAAGATAATAGAGTATTTATGTAAACATTGCTCACTTTAATGGATGTGGCTTACTGACTTGGATGTAACTGTTGCTTATTAGAAGTGAATTTGTCAAAGATGGGTTAAAAGGTGCATGCTGTATTTTTTTTGTTGTTTTTTTTTGTTTTTTTCCCCAAAGTCCACTTTTGGGGCAGCCTAAACTTACAGAAAGCAACAGATGGTCTAATAACAACATATTTGGCCTGGCCAGGTCCCCAGGAGGATGGTGTATTGGGCAGCTTGAACTCACCTGGGTGCCTGAGGTTGGTGTATTACAAACAGTTGTCAAATCTAAGAGATGAAGACCCCTGGTGCCATAGTGAAGGACAATCTGCCCTGTGAGCATGCAGCTTGTGGTGGGTTGACCTTTGCTAGATGCCAGGTGCCCACCAAGTTGCTCTGTCATTCCCCTCCTTAGCAGATCAGGGGAGAGAAAAGAAGATGGAAAAAAAAGCTTGTGGGTCAAGATAAAGGCAGTTTAATGAAGCAATAGTAAAAGTCACATGTGAGGAAGCGAAGGAAAACAAAAGATGTTATTCTCTACTTCCCATCAGCAGGTGATGTTCAGCCACTTCCCGGGAAGCAGGGCTTCAGTATGTGTAGCGGTTGCTCCGGAAGACAAATGTTGTAAATAACGAATGCCTCCCTTCTTCCTCCTTTCTCTTAGCTTTTATATCTGAGCAGACGTCACATGGTATGGAATATCCCTTTGGTCACTCTGGGTCAGCTGTCCTGGCTGTGTCCCCTCCCAAGATCTTGCCCACCCCCAGCCTACTGGTGAGAGGCAGGGGGACTGTTGGTGCGACAGCCTTGATGCTGTGTGAGCACTGCTCAGCAGTAGCCAAGACACTGGTACATTATCACCACCTTTCTAGCTACCAATGCAAGCACAGCACTGTGAGGGCTGCTATGGGGCTCAGCCAGACCCAATATGTGGCTGTAGAGAAGGAAAGCTTAGGAGCTGCTGGTTAGCAGTGCTGCGTGCTGCCATCGTAATGTCCAGAGATGCTTTGTGACACTTTCAGCAGCATGAGGCTCTCTGAGTTTCTCCCTCCCAATATGTTCCTCTAGAAAGAGGTGACTACACCGGTGTTAACTAACTCTGGAGATGTGCAAGAAGTGAAACTTATGACTTCTTGTTGGGTTTTATGCTTGGGGGGAGTCACTGTAATTTTATTGTTTTGAAGGAGATTTTGTTGACAGGTGATTAACTAGGAAAGAAGGTGGTTCCATCTTCCCTTTCCTCCAAAAGTGGAAAGTAGTGCTATTTAGTGAAGTGAGTAGATTCTCTGATAGAGCAGAAAACTAGGAGCAGCTGGAACAGGGAAAACATGGGGAGTCTAAATTGTGGAATTAACTCTGCCTCAGTTTATCTATTTTACCTCTGTTGTATTAACTACTTTCCAACTGCAAACAACAGAATTGGGTAAAAGAAGTCTGTCACAGGTTTTTTGGGCCCCTCCCTGCTCTTCTATGTGAGGAAGCATTTGTTGGTTATTTCATAAGGTTTCCATGCCACTTCATAAATATACTTTTTGTTCAGACAAAAACGTAGCAGGCATATATGCTCAAAGTATGCATTAATGAGATACGAGTGCCTAGTGAGACTCAATATAGTGCTCTGAGATGGTGCTTTCCATTTTTCTATTTGTAGACATTGAAATGGTTCCTATAATCACAATACTATCACAAAGGAAATTTTGCTGAACTAATAATTGTTTTGTGGTTGAGGCACCACCACAAATATTTAGTTGTTGAAGTCAGCTGCTGTAGAAGTGAGCCTCCCTCCCCTAATTTGGCCCTTGCCGATGATCTCTCAACTGCCATCATCACAGAAATTCATGTTGACATGGGGAATCTCTGCCCTGATGCCTGGAGCATCTCCCTCCCCCTCCTTCACTGACCTGGGTGTCTGCAGGGTTGTTGCTGTCACATATTCTCATTCCTCTCTTCCAGCTGCTGTTGTGCAGCAGTTTTTTTTCCCCCTTCTTAAATATGTTATCACAGAGGTGCTACCACCATTGCTGATTGACTCGACTCAGCTTTGGCCAGTGATGGGTCCATCTTGGAGCTGGCTGCAACTGGCTACTTGTGACATGTGAGAAGCTTCTGGCATCTTCTCACAGAAGCCACCCCTGTAGCCCCCTGGTTACCCAAGCCTAATACAAATGGTAAAAGTGATGACATAAAGTTCTCTAAAAACAAATCCATGCAATCTGGTTTTTGTTTTCACTGTCCTAAGATATGTGCGCTCTCTCTCGAGTCTGTCTCTCTCTCTCCCCCTCCAGTAAAGTTAATAGTGGCAGGAGAATTTCTGCTTCAGTGGTATGCCTAATTGGATGAGGACTGAGAGGTAGTCAGGTTTACATGGTTTTTTTGTATACTGCTCCATATTTTTTAGTTTTTGTGATATTTTTTTTCTTGGCATTTGTTGGTTGAGAGTGGTGACCTAACACAATTTGCAGGTGCTTCAGCTCCTCTGTTGGCAGGAGACACAACGTCTGGGGCTCATACATTACATTAGACACCCAAAATCTTGCCTCTTGCCGGATGTCATGGTTTGACCCCAGCTGGCAAATACGTACCATGAAGCCACTAACTCACTCCGCCCCGCCTCCAGTGGGATGGGGAGGAGAATCAGAAAAAATTAAAACCTATGGGTTAAGAACAGTTTAATAACTGAAATAAAGTAAAATATACTATTACTACTAATAATAATAATTATAATGAAAAGAGAGATAACAAAAAGAGAGGAATAAAACCCAAGAAAACAAGTGATGCACAATACAATTGCTTACCACCCGCTGACCAACACCCAGCCAGTCCCCAAGCAGTGATTGGCAGGCCCCGGCCAACTCCCCCCAGTTTATATACTCAGCATGACATTCTAAGGTATGGAATATCCCTTTGGCTAGTTTGGGTCCGCTGTCCTGGCTGTCGCTGGCCTGGCCTCACCTCTGGAGGAAGGCGATATAGCACAGACAGTAGAACCTGGCCAATAGTAAAGCCTTGTTGCAGTCTACTAGTTTGATAGTGCTGCAACAATTGGTGCCTTGTGTGAGGCTGACTGAGTTGGACTCAGACTACAACAGTGCTGTGTTTGGGATTTGGTGTGAGAACAATGTTAATAGCACACTGATGGTTTTAGTTGTTGCTGAGTGATATTTATACTGAATCAAGGACTTTTCAGTTTCCTGGGCCCTGCCAGCCAGAGGGCTGGAGGGGCACAAGAAACTGGGAGGAGACACAGCCAGGACAGGTGACCCAAGCTAGCCAAAGGGATATTCCATACCATATGGTGTCATGTTTGGTATATAAACTGGGGGAAGAAGGAAGGGGGGGGGGGGGGGAGACATCTGGCATTATGGTGTTTGTCTTCCCAAGTAACCGTTACGCGTGACGGAGCCCTGCTTTCCTGGGGATGGCTGAGCACCTGCCTGCCCATGGGAAGTGCTGAATGAATTCCTTGCTTTGCTTCGCTTGCATGCGCGGCTTTTGCTTTACTTATTAAATTGTTCTTATCTCAATCCTTGAGTTTTACATTCCTTTCTGATTCTCCTTCCCATCCCTCTGCGTGAGGGGGAGTGAGCAAGCGGCTGCGTGGGGCTTGGTTGCTGGCCAGGGTTAAAGCACCACACTGAGAAACCTTAAAGTCCTTGACTTAGTATAAACATCACCCAGCAACAACTAAAACCATCAGTGTGTTATTAACATTGTTCTCACATCAGAGCCAAAACACAGCACTGTACTAGCTACTAAGAAAAAAGTTAACTCCATCCCAGCCAAAACCAGGAGAAGATTATAATGACCGAGGTTCATCTAAGGAGAACAATTTCACCACAGTTGTTGGCTCAGCATTGGACATCTCTTATATTTCCCATTTGACAGCTGTTTATCAGCTGTACAGTACCATCAAGTTCCCAGTCCTGCAGGGAGTACAGCAGAGCCTAGCCAGGTGTTTTCACTCTGTTCCACCCTCTATTGCTCCTCTAGAATACCAGGTTGTGTTGCCTAGGGAACCCTGGTAGAGTAGATTCCATGCATGCCAACTCTCCTGAAAGTGGCAACTGTATTTTGCTCTAAAAAGGTTGTTATAATACTACAACTTCTGTTAGGTCCCAGTTTTCTCTAATTCCTCCCTCCAAGCGATTTTCCCACACCCCTACAGGCTGTGGTGAAGACCGTGGTGAGGCAGGCTGTCCCCATTCAGCACATGAAGGTCCATGGAGGAGCAGATATCCACCTGCAGCCCATGGGGGACCCCACACCAGAGCAGGTGGATGCCCAAAGGAGGCTGTGACCCCATGGAGAGCCTGCACTGGAGCAGTCACCTGGCAGGACCTGTGACCCCGTGGGGGACCCATGCTGGAGCAGTCTGTTCCTGAAGGACTGCACCCTGTGGAAAAGACCCACACTGTAGCAGTTCGTGAAGAACTGTCTCTCGTGGGAGGGACCCCATGCTGTAGTAAGAGAAGAGAGTGAGGAGTCTTCCCTCCAAGGAGGAAGGAGTAGCAGAGACATGTGAAGAAGTGACCACAACCCCCATTTCCCATTCCTCAACCCACCCACCAGAGCTGGAGAGGGGAGAAATGCAAAATGTCTGTGTTAGAGAATGAGATGCTTTCAGTTGCTGAAGATTTTCAAACCTAACTCATTAAGAGTTTTCTGTAGGCAAATATTGTTTTCAAAGAGGCTTTAATTGATCAAAATCTGAAGAATTTTTAATGGTACTTGAGATTGTATGCCTTCCTCTAATTTTACATTTTGGATTAATTTTTTTGTGTAGGTCAGTCTTCTGTTTCCTCCCACAGTATTAATGTGCTGTGAACACCAAGTGATCTATATGCTGCTTTCTGGCTTTTCTGATCCCATGTGAGCTTATAGAACACAAGTAATATTATTCCTGCTATGCTTGTAGTTGACCAGCTTGCATATATGTGGTTAATAGAAGGTCAGTCTGTTATTTAACTTGAAATTTAGACAAAATATGTGAATATCTATAATTAAAAACAATAAAGAATTTGAAAAACAGAGCATGTTACAAATAGTTAACAAAACATGGCCTTGGGAGAAGGAACAGACACCATAAATATATCAAGCTGGGGCATAACAAGATAAGCTCAAGGAGAACCAAATGGTTAATGAGACCAAACAGAAAATTACTGGAACTGTGTGTGAACTATCCTAATTAGCATGCTAAAAGATTCACCTGAGCAAAGAGAGACCCCTACTAACAAAGCCCCCTCCCCACAGAACATATGTGGTAAAAAAAAAAACCAAACTGTACCTTTAAATGGAGAACCAATGAGAATTAAGTGTGACTAAATGTAATTGTAAATAATTGTTCAAAGTGTATAAAAAGTTTTACTATGTGTGAAGAGGTGTGCTAGCTTTGTGGATTCACCACCTAGCACCCATCTCTGGCCAGACATGCAATGAATGACGTCTTGGCTCTGTATGTGAGATTGGCTCTTTGCACACTCTGTGACACAACATGCTGAACAAAAGAAAAGTGTTCTGTAACTCACTCATGTGTAACACACGTGAATCATGGAAAAAAAATTTATGATTTGACTCAGAACCTGTAAAGGGATGGCTTTTAGCAAGCCTGAAAGCTTTAAGCTATTGGGGAGGGGGGATTAAAAAAACTTAAATCTATATATATATGTATTTCATCCTTACTAGAAATTAGAAATGACATCTTTAACTTTTGCACATTTCAGTGGTGTTGCTGCCGCCTTTTTTGTTTGGTATTTTCATTGATTCTTAGGGCTTTTTTTAGTATGGTTGTGTTTCCTTAGGTTGTGAAACAAACTGTTTGCAAAGGCTTTTGTTAATCTTTTTTGCTGTTAAATTTAAATGAACTGATGGGTTGAAACAGATGAGTTACTCTTGTGCAGCAAAATAAATGGAAAGCAAACTGTCAGAGAGGAGAGGAAACAACTTGAGCAATAATTCTACACTTGGTGAAACCTAGGAATGTCTGACAACCTCCTTGGAGCTTGATTTGACACTGCAGTGAAGTGAGCAATTGTCTTGTTCAGAGTAGCACCTGCACATATGTTTAACTGTTTTGCTGACTCAGCATTGGTTTATCATAGCTATGTGCTATTTTATTTTATGTAGGCTTTTAAATCATACTATTGTACTGAATTTCTGAGTACATCCAGAACTTGATGGGTTTTTTTCTCCATGCTTTCTTCAGGCACAGTGTGAATGGAGTAGAGAGTCATAATTTGGTTTTGCTCTTTTTTTTTATTTATAGGGTAGTGTCTGAGAGATTTAAGTCAGAGAGGTACATTTTCCATTTTGGGCATGAGTTTTTGTGATTTGTTTTGGCTGATAATATAAAGGGGAAGGACTTCTGTTGCCTTACAGCTTCTTCCAGGGAAGTTATATTTTGTAGTGCACATATTTGACTGCATTTATAGAATTTTTGTGATACCTAAAGCCCTGAGATTCTGGATGAAGTCTTCACCTTAGAGCAGTCCCCTTGACCAGAAGATAAAACAAATTATCTCCTGCCTTCTGCCCAGTTGCTGTACAAACAAAGATACTGTCCTTATTCCTTGTGCAATGTGGCAGCCAGCAGCTTGACCATCAAAAATAACTGAGTTGCAACCTTTATTTTATCTTTGAGATAGTGAGGACTTTATTTAATTGAGAAATCCAAAAGTTCTTCTGGATTTTGGATAGAATTTAACCATCTGTGATTGTATGTGTATATATAACAGCCAACTCAAAGGAAGAACACATCATGACCGTGAAGTTTTTTGAAGTGATGTGCTCTGAACAGCAGTGTCATATCTGGCTTGTCAGAAGTCAGCCAGTTCATTCTTCTTGATCTCATTTCCTCTAAGCCTTCTCTGCTGGTAGTGGAGTTGTCAAATATGTTGAAGAATGAATACAGCTGTGACATTTGTCTTGTTTTGATACTGGAGCCTGTGTCTTATGTTTTGTTCAGCTGGTGACTACATATGGATGTTGAAATTAATTTGAACTGTGATTGCTCCTTTTGACACTCCAGAAGCGTGGCTTCTCTGAAATACTGAGACGTTTTTAACAGTGGTTGGTGAATAATTTCAGTCAATGAATCCAAATGTATTTCTTTCTTATTGGTTCCTTCTCCAAAATATATGTTGCTATTTTAGTGTCCTAAAACATTTCTATAAGGTAGGAAATCACCAGGACTCTGTTTGCTCTATAAAAGTGCATCACTTTGAGAATTTTTTTCCTTTCTCCTGTTTTATATTATCCTATCTTTAATGCCATACACCTGTTTATCTTCCTGTGGCACAGGCTGATATAAAACTGAAAATGCATGTAGGCTCTGAAGAGGAAGTGTGCTTTTGAATTCAACTACTGGGTTCTCCACACGCTCATGAAGATTAGCCAGGTTAGATAAGAGGATTACTTTGTCCTGTGGGGAGAGCAGTGCAGTAGGTTAGTGGGCCTTGATCTGGGGTCCCTGTATTGGAGTTTGGATCATCAGTCTGTATTGTGATGGAGGATCTTGAGTATAGTGGTCACTGTTTAATGAGGTTGTGGGCTGTCAAAGAAGGTGACTGGTCATGATTTTATTATCTTTATCTGTGCTGAACATCACTTCAGGATGGCAGTGGCTGCATGAATATTCATCTTTGTTGGTAGCCACAAAATGAACAGCAATCTGTTAGATTTTGTCCTCATTACTGTTGTCATATAGACAATGATGAATCTTATCAACCTGATGTTTTGAAAACATTATGTGCTTACTGGTGAAGGATGAGTGGGTGGGTGGAAAGTCCACATATGCTGCTTTGGACATGCAAGTTGACCTGGATTTTTAATTGTATGTATAATCAACAGCATGTAAAGACTCTCCAGACTAAGTTAGACTTAAGGAATCTGCACTAAAGAGAGAGTGAAGGTCACAAAAACAGCCTGCAGAGCCCCTCTGTCACCCACAGAGCCTCCGTATATGTCCTACAAAGGGCAATAATTATCTTTGACAGAACTACAGGTTATTAAAAGTCATTGGGGCTGTAAGAGTTGTCTGGTTGCACAAGAACTAGCACAGTGTCTGGAAAGTGAGAAGCATGGACTTTCATCAGCTCATCCATTCCTTTATATTTTTCAATATATCATCAATAATTTGTTGCAAAGATGCTGTGCTGATGGGGAAAAATTGAATCTCTTTTAAAAACCGACTGCAAAGGGCCTGACACATAGCCTCAGGAGCTCTGGCAAGCTTCAAAGAGTTTGATGTGGCCTTTAGCCTGATATCCTTTAAGTGGAAACTCAGTTTGAAGGAGCTTATGTTGTGCTGTAGAGGAATTATAAAGGACTGTATGAAAAGTTTATTTGTAAAAAGGTTGTGATGATTGTTAAAAACATGAGGTATGATAGTTTTGAGAGTGCTGCGACAATTGGTGCCCTGTATGAGGCTCGACCTCAGGACCTTCAGATTATGAGACTGAGTGTAATGAGTGGTGACAGCAATAATGGCTGTGTCAGGGGACATTTGAAGTTTTGAACAGTGACAGCAGTGCCCAACGTAGCAGAGACAGGTGGGGATAGCCTGCGATCCAGATCACATTGAGATAGGCGGGAGAGCCTGGGGATCTGGATCAGACACCGGTAAAGGTGAGCTGTTGGGATCAAAGAGAAAGAAGCCTGACTGCTGTGGAGTTAAGAGACTGAGGGTAACGGGCGATAGCAGCGGAGTACATGGCCAGACGTGGCAGCAGCCTGCAGCGGTGGTGGGTCCAGCTAGACAGCGGTGATGGCTGTGCCAGGGGAAGGCGCGGGAGCAGCGCAGTCCCACGGGCGGCTCCCACCATTGCTGCTGCTGCTCGGCCTGGTGGTATTCTTGCCGGTATTTATGTGCTCGTTGAAGGTGTCTCCAGTCGTAGAAGAAATGAGAGAAATGAGCAACCACAAGGATGTTGAGAAGCTTGTTGGGACACAGAGTAACGTATTAGTGCTGTATTCTAGATCTGCTGCTGCTGAAAGCTCACTCAGGTTACTGTCCAGTGTGACCCAGGAGGTGAAAGGAAAACATACTATAAACTCATTAGAACTTCCCTCTGAAGAAAACAAAATCCCAGATTTCAAGAAAGCAGATGAGAAGAAAGATGATCAGCCCCCAGAAACTGAAAAGCCCTAGATAAAATTGAAGAAGGGATATGTGTATGAGTTCAGGGACAAATTGTTTGAGAAGTTTATTTGTGAAAAAGTTGTGATGATTGTTAAATACATAAGGCATGAAATATTAAGAAAAAAAAGAGTTCAGGGACAAGTTGTCCGGACTGGTAATATAGCAGTATAGATATATCAAAGGAAATAATGAAAACAAGATTTATTTTATAATTAAATTTCTTATATGTTTCTAGATAGTTGCAACAAAATGCCATCGTTTAGTTACACAACTTGAGGAATGAAAATGGATTCTAGGCAGCATCCAAATCAAAATGATGCATATCCAGGCTATTCAGCTTATAATAAATCTAGCCATATGTACCATATCTGTGCTATATTAGAAAATATGGTTGAGAATCCAAGAACACAATGTGACAACTTCTCCACTCAGTTTTCAAATTATAACCTGTATTTTTGCTTTTCTCATCAATGCCACTCAAGTCCATTCCAGTTTTTGCTCCTCTCTAGGAAGAGAAAGAACAGATGTAATTTTTCCTATATAAAGTATTATATACACTTACATGTATGCATGCACAAAACATGCAGAATCAAGTATGTAGTATATGGAGGGATTGCTGGAGGCTTTTCATATTCCCTTTTTCTTGGCTGTCTGAATTTCCAATTAAGGGAAAACATCAAACTTTAATAAAGCTTTTTAGTTTTAAGCATATAATAGGCTAATAGAAGATTCATAGATGCTTCTAGTGCGCTTGCAACCACTTTAATAAATACCACTCAGATCTGTAAAAGGATCTTTCTGTTAATAACATTTATTGACAGGATTAATACTCTAGGTGTAACCAAAGCCTGTGAATTTTAAATGTAAAAAAACAGTGATTTGAATTGCATATTGTCTTCCACATCTCCTAAAAATTGCAGAAGGATCGCTTCATATTACTGGTAATCCAAAATCTAAACTTAAGTTCCAGATGCATTAAAAGATCGTTTTATAAAGGTATATTTTGTACTAACTCTTTACCAAATGGTAGATGGCCTGGATGGAAGTTTTGTCCTGAATTCAATGTATGCCAGCTATTTAATAGTATCTTTTAAAATTTGATTATTTGAAAAATCTGATTATTTTTTCCCCATTTTATAACTAACTGATATTTTTAAACATCATATTGAAACAGAATATCACATGTAAAATCCTGATTCTTGGTGAAAAAAAGTAGTCTTTTCTGAATGTATGCAACATTTCAAAAGGCCTCTTTAACAAATAACTTACTAATACTCTTTCTCTTTTTAGGTTTTAGCATAAAAGCAGTGCCATTCCAGAATGCCACCTTGAACATAAAAGAACTTGGAGGTATAGAGTTTATTCATTTGACTATAAAAACATGCAGTCTTATCATACCAAACTGTTAGTTGTTTTAAATTTAAAAATTATAAATTTAAAAATTCCAGTGTGACTGGAATTTAAAACCTGTGTTTCACCACAGCAGATAAAGTTGGGAAAAATTGAACGAATGCTGACTAGAAAGAATACAAAGTAAAAAGCAGGAGGAGCAGAAGGCTGATAAGTATCTGGTGTATCTCCTTAATGTAATTTCTCAGATTGCAGAGGTTAAGTCATACAGAAATATAAACTGGGATATAATTTTAGTATGGCTCGTGTGGCCGCTCAGGGAAGTATGTTCCTTGTGTTTATTTTATGTATAAGCTTTTACTTATGAGCACTAGCTAAATTAAGCTATATATAGCTTTCAAATCAAACATAGACCTGCTTGAATTACTTGAAAAGGAGCTCTTGCTTTATTTACTGATTAAGTTGAAATACCTGTTGTCTAAGTTTCTATTTTGACCCTTCCTGCTCCCTGAGAAACTAAAAACCCCAAATATTTTCTTCCAAAGATTTAGTCTATAAAATAATGCATGTATTTTATATTACTGTAAAGATGTGCCATGCCCTAGTCCACTTTCTTTCAGAATGTACTCTTACCAGGATAACTTGAAATATCTCTATTATGCAACTCAGTTGAGTAATGGTATAGAAAGAAATGACAAATTTGATTTCCTGTTACAGTGCAGCAATGTCTGATGGGAACTAAGGATGAAACTGTGTGTGATGAACATACAGGAGAATGGGGAAAGACTGGAGAAAAAAAAGGCAGATGATAACATTTGTTGTTCAGAAGTTTCTAACAGTGTTTTGCTAATAAAAATTTGGGATGCTGAGGTTTAATCTCAGGACAGATAATGAAGGTGCAAAGGCAATAGGAAGCTGTTTCTTTGGTTCTAACAAGCATCTTTCCATTCTGGAGACACAGTGTCTGAAGCTACCATTTATTTAGTGTGTTTATTCAGTCGTTTGCTGTTATAATGCTGTCAAAACAGAATGCAAAGTCATGGTGTCAGATGTAATGTGAATATTTATTCAGGCCTAAATCAAGATTATAGGCCCATTCTAGGGGCTGACTAATAATTTACAGTTGGGTTTTTTTAGAATAAGTCTATTTTATAATTTAGTTTGCTATCTTGTAAATGCAGACTTAGAAACTACTAGTGAGATGCCATTAAAAATACTAACAACTTATTATAAGGTTTGTTAACTTTCTCTGGTTTATGTACTGAAATATATTGTCATATGTTCATGTTATGTTTTTTGTAATCCACCCAAAGACCTTTTTAAAAAGCAGAGAATCAAAATGTTGTGTAGTCATCTTGAAATTTCAATTTAAGACAAAATGTGTTATGTGCTTAGCAAGAGCAGAGTGGTAAATATCAGGGATGTTTGAGTTTCCAGCTGATTGAGCATGCCCAGGAAAAGAGATGAGAACTGTCCTCCCCACTGTTCCTTCTTAATCTTCATTACCAAAATAATAAATTCATACTTAGGTCAGCTAAATTAATTGCCTAGGTGAGATGAGAGCTTGATAAAAATAACTTTAAATAGGATTGGTTAAACAAAGCATGTGTATTTTGTCTGAAGTTGGAAGTAAAGAGCAAAAGAAGAGAGAGTAGGAGGGTGGGTCACACTGTCGTGCGATTCAAATTGAGTGGAAAATATGAACCCTTGGAGAAGATGGCAACAGTTCTCAAGTAGTATCTGCCTTGTGAAAAAATGAGTGAGGAGAGAGAAAATGATGTTGAGATATTAATTAAATTTAATATTTGAATAGTTATGGAAAAAACACCTTCCTTTGTTCTGTGGAGGAGGAGAAGAGTACTGAACACACTTCTAGCAAAATAGCCTGGCAGTAGAGCTAAAATTTCATCTAGTTAGTCATCAGAAAACTGATCCTACAAGTGAATGCCAACTTAAGTCATCCTCACAGGGATGTATTAACACAAAGCAATAAAATCTCTGTACTGTATTTGACTAAAATTGTTGACACCTCTGCAAAATCTGATTGTGGAGTGCGTGCAATGCCATCTGCAACATAGATGCATCTAACAGTTTAGAATGTCTTAGCAGATGAGATTTTTAGATGACCCTGATGTTGTCCAAGCTGTGAGTTGAAGAGAGATATTCAGCTTCTGAAAGCATTAAAACTAGATCTGTTTGCTATCAGTCATACTCAGTCTGCTGTTCAAATGGTGTGTAAACCCAGACTCTGTCACGTGATTTCCTCATTTTGTAGATAAGAGAAATTATTTGCACTTGTTTATGGATTTTAACTTGACTCCTGGAGAAGCTCAGATAAGGATTCAGCATTAGCCATACTTCCACTGTTCTTTGAAAACATTCTTTTTCTACAATTAACTTTTTTACGGTGTGAATAGACAACCTGTTGCCTATCTTAAAACAAGTAGGAGCCAAGATAGCAACACATATCAAAGCTATGTAAATAGGATAAGCAAAACACAAAATTCCCTAGTTAGATTTTTTGTGGGGTTCGGGGCTGCTTTTTGTTGATCTCAAAATCACAGAATGGTCATGGTTGGAAGGGACCTCTGGAGATCATCTAGTCCAATCCCCCTGCTAAAGTATGTTCACCTAGATCAGGCTGCAGAGAGTCATGTCCAGGCAGGTTTTGAATGTCTCCAGAGAAGGAGACTCCACAACCTCTCTGGGAAGCCTGTTCCAGTGCTCTGGCACCCTCAAGGTAAAGAAGTTCTTCCTCATATTCAGATGGAACTTCTTGTGTTGCAGTTTGTACCTGTTGCCTCTTGTCCTGTCGCTGGGCACAACTGCCTGGCCCCATCCTCTTGACACTCACCCTGAAGATATTTGTATATATTCCTGGTGGAATTTGGTAAACTTTACTTATAACCCCACCACATATAACACCCCAATGCCTGTTAAATTTAAGATTAAATACTTGGGTCTGCAAAGAAAAGCAAGAAATTTTTACTGCATGACAAAAAAAAACAACCCTTGTCTTTTCTAACAATAGCCTGCTAGCCTCAGACTACAAGAGACATGTGGCTTGGCCCTTCCAAGACAAAACTTTAGATACTATGTGTAAATAATGTTTCCCTAGTGCTATGAAATACAAAAAAGCTGATATGGCCCTAAAATATAGTACCACTGTACAGCAAAACCTTGCAGGACTCAGTACCTGCTTGCAGCACACAATTTAAAGGAGAAATAGCATGGGGTTGTTGGAAGATTTCTGGTATTGATCCACACCTGGCACAGAAAATTAAGAAATAAACAAAGTTTTATTTTGGAAATTACCTTCAGCACCTCAAAGCTCATGAACAGGAAGACTATGATGGTGATATCTATAACTCTTCCTCTGTAGGAACAGCAAGCATTCTTCTAAAAGGGTAGATATATAGAAACCCAACTCAAAATCAGAGAGGTTTTTAATAAGGTAACAAACCCAAACTCTTTTTGAAAGACAACTATTTTCAATAGCCACGAAGTAGAAATTTGCTCAATAAGAATAGATTTCAACTTTCCTCTTATCACCAGAAAGAATTTGCTTTCAAGTAAAACAATTATAAACATCATGGTGATAACTGTTCATATCTGTCCCAGCAACAATAGCTGCAGATAAGAAAACATTTCTCTGTTTCTGAGCACTGTACAAAGCAGCCATCTAAGCAAAGTCTGAAGATACAACAGTGACAAGTTTGGTAAGAATTTGTGAGACTGATGGCCCCACTCAGATCTATCGCTATTGTAGAGGGAGGGCAGTTGTCCAGAGTGCAGTCAGCTGAAAAATGCTAAATTTGTGGCATCCTGTGGTGTTTTGCAGGATTTCTGGTAGTTTTCCTGCATTTCTATAGAACTACATGGGTTTCTTGCCGAGTCTTTTGTGGAACTCAAGCTGCAAATTCCTTTAATAGGTACAGAATTGCCACACTTTTCAAGCAGTAATACTTTATACCAGTTGTCACAAAACTCCCATAAACTTGACTCCTGAAGAGCCTCATCAGTCTAAATTAAGAACAAAGTAACTGATGAAGCAACAACTAAGGTCCAAAAAAAGAGAACTCAGAATCAGATTTAAAGCTTTTTTCTTTTTCATCTCTGGAAAAATGCAGAATTTTATCAAAGCTTGCAAACATCTCCACTACACAAACTAGCTGAGACTACTTTTTGCCTATTAATACAACATTAAAGAATCGTTATCTAGTAGCACTTACATTCTGTATATTAACACTTACATTCTGAATATTAGCACCTACATTCTGACTTATTAATTCTGAAACACTTCTAAATAGGGACAATATTTTTTTGCATAGAAAAGATTAATTAAAACTCCTTTAAGAACATACAATCAAGCAAAGAAATGGAAACAATTGAAATAATCTAAACAGTAACAGAGAATTTTAGTTATGCAGGATATTGAAAATTATGGTCTTCAATGGATATATTAGCAAAATGACCACTTCAGTATGAACATATGGACATTTTACATATCTAAAAAATATTTTATAAAATACTGTTTCTGGATTATTTAACACCATATCTGAATGAACAAGTAAGGCCTCAACCTAAAATGTGATTAATTTAAAATAATCAAAGTAGTATATTATCTTGACATCCCACTGCAAGCTTTTTGTGAGGTTATTTTTTTTTTTAAAAAGTGTTTATATCTCCTCAGTGAATTATAGGGGGAAAATGATCACACAAACAGAGAATATTAAGTCACCATAGATCTCAAAAACCATTAAAGTCTGAGAAAGATTCAACTGTTTCTGGATACGACACCCTTAATAAGATGAGAGTGAAACTGACTGTACTGAAATGAAAGAAGTATGCAGAAAAATTTCTAACAGATAACTAATTAGGAGATACTATATATTATCTATGGCTTGGGTAACTCAGGAATGCCATTTCAGAACTTGACAGTGCTATATTTATTTCTAATTATCACAATAAAAGAGAATCCAGACTGATATCAAGCATATCAAAATATTTTTCAAACGGTCAAAAAAAGTTTTGAATGACACAACACTCAAGTGTCAAAGCAACATCATATTTCTTTCAATTAATTTGCAGCTATTGCTGTCAAACAGGTTACAAACTCAAAGGTTATATAAGTACTCTAAAAATTTTATTTGGATATAAATTCAAAGTTTAAATCAAATCAATTCAAAAATCAAAATTAATTTTCAGTTGCACTAAAATAACCTAACAATTTTCACAGACAGCTTTGGCATGTTTTTCCAGCATTCGACATATTTTAGTCAATTGACTCTAGCATAGTGAGTCCCTGACTGATAATTCTGAGCAGGGTAAATCAACTCTTCCTTCATTGCTTGATCATAATACCCAGACAATACACATGGTATCCTCAAGCATTTTCAGATACTCATTGCAGGTCTCAGAATACTTAAAATTGTACTTTACAGAATACAGAAGTTGAAATAACCATAAAGTCCCCAGGACTAGAAAACTGGTATATTAGTTTATTGCTTAAATGATTTGCATAACAACAATTTATAACAGGTCTCTCTTTAATTCATTTTTTGTGTATCTGAGAACAAAATGGAATGGAAAGAACAGAAACATAATTATGAATCTGAACATTCCTGAGAAGGACATTGTAAGAGTCAGTCTAATGAGAACAATATTGTCTCAACATTGCCAACAGAGACCTGGAGATGGAATGTGGTCCTCATGGACACCAAGACACCAAGACCCTGGGAAGAGAACTGCACGGTACAAGGAGTACTATGCCATTCCCTGCCACCTGGGATTGAATAAGGCCGCATAACAGCTGTCCAGAAGATGGATCACAACCGTGGTCATAACAACGAACCAGAAAACAATACAAGAACACGCCTCCTGGTCTGAAGCTACCCACCTCTGGGGCAAGATAACCTGGCTCGAGAGGGCGGAGACTGGTGGCAGTCCATGGACCAGAGGAGGAGCAAGGTGTGTTGCTTGACATAAAAAGATGCCTTCTTAGCAACTGAACTTTGGAGATCTTCCCCACCAAGAATCACGACGATCGGAAGGACCAGCGGGACACTGCCTGGACCTGGGACCATAGGGATGCCTTGGACCCGTGGTGGTAGCTATAATCCTCTTTCCTTTTCTTTTTACTTTACCTTTTATTCACTTTCTGTCTTTCTACCTATCGCACGCCACTTTACGGGCAAACAATGAAATTGTGCTGTTTGAGTGAAGCATAACCCCTTGGCGTGGTCGCCTTGATTTTTGCGCTTCGAGATCATAGTTATCGAACCATCACGAGTCCACTGAGTGGACCGTGACATTAAACTGGCGTCACGGACAGGATCCTGAGAGACAGAAGGGTGCAGGTTGTGTGTGGTTTGTAACAGGGGAAGGACATTTTGTTCTATCCGCACCTGGCCCTACACCCAGCTGGGTGAGATGTGTCGAGAAAGCAAGGGTGTTATCGATTTGTTAATAAGTTAAGATTGATTGACTTTATTTGATTGATTAATTGATTTTATAAAATCATTTTATAAAATTGAAAAATAGAAGGATAAGAAATATTTTTAATGAAACTTATAGTTGCACAGTAAAAGCTGCTATGAGATCTTCTGTACGTCCTGTACCAAGGCTAGAAGAAGGGGCTAGAACTATTGTTAAAACTTAGGTAATAACTTTAGGGTTGAAAGGTTCCTTTGTACTTAACCAGTCTTCTGTATGCAGAGGTGTATTGAAATGTCAGAATATGAGATTAATGGAAACCGGGGAGAGTCGACTGGAACAGCTTGTAGGTGCCTGCCAAGAAACCGTGAACTTTAGTAAAAGGTAATTCCGGCAGGGGGAGATCGCGACCACCGACTCATATACCACCTACCCAAATCGTACCCCAGACCCATTTCTAGACCTTTCTAAGCTCTACTGCGCAGAATCGGATATAGGAGGAGAATATGTTAATGATTTACGGGAAATATCATAGTTATGCATGAATACTTAATGAATATGCATGAATAAGTTCTATATATGGTGTCTGATTTTGAGACCTGGCGTGCGTTGATCATGAGAGGACTCGCTCACGCACCCGGCCGTCAATAAAGAAGTGTCTGCTTATCTACATCTCATTGGTGTCGATAAGTTCTTCATTCCGAGATTTCGGTAACAAGGGGGGCAACTCGAATTTCCCACATACCACACATGCCTAGGACTTAGCACTCCAAACTCCGATTGAGGGCTCTGTCTGTTGGGATCAAACTAAAAGAACTTGAAGTGCAAAAGGGGGAAAGTGCTAAAAAGGGAGGCTGCCCTCGTGTTAATGAGAATTTGTCTGCTCTGCTCGAGAAAGTGAAGGGGCAACCTTGTAGTAACTATAAGCTGCCTTTCCGAAGCAGATTTTTGGTCCCTTCAACCATTTGGGGAAGAGAAGGGCGACACAACAGTGGCTGTGTGTTTGTAACTAAGTCTAGCCTCCCCAAAGTGGGTTTGGTCCCTTCGTAGTAAGAATGGCCAAAAAAGCTGATAAACAAAATCCTTTGTTAATGAAAGATCGGGACATGTTTTACACATTTCTGACAAAGTATGGGGCTCGACCCTCTGTACCCGGAGAAGATTGGGCTTGAGATAATTGGGCAAACTTGCAGAATGTAGTGGACCGAGTAACATCTTTACAGACTGAAGCTAAAGTTAGATCAGGTAAGTGCAAATCTATAGTCTGTGCCATTTTAGGAGCCAGCCTGGTCGTAGCAATTGAAGATCGCCTTAGAAAATGTAGCAATGAAAACAAAATTATAGAATCCCTTGAAAATTTGGTGAAAGTTCTGCAAAAAATGAATTATGACTTAGAACAACAATTAGAGAAAGAAAGGGAAGAAAACCACTTGTTAAAAACCACCCTGAAGGCAGCATGCTCTAAAAACACTGAAGTCCTGAGAGAAATGGAGCTGGAAGTAGAGGAAAAGGGTATTAACCCAATATACCCTCAGAAGGAGTTGGAGGAGGCGAGAAAACATTTTGTGGAAAACCCTCAAGTGAGACCCTTAATTAAAGCAGAATATACTTATCTGAATGAGGATGATGATGATCCTCACATTACAACCAAAGAGATACCGTATACTGCCACTGAGCTAACCAAACTGAAAAGAGAGTATGGACGTCTTCCTAAAGTGTCCGAAACAGAGTATGTGTGGCACATATCCCTAACTGGGGGAGATGAAATAGAGGATGTGGGAACAACCCAACAGAACATAATTTCACATTTGGAAAATTTGGGTTTGCAGATCCCTTCATAAAAGGTCCAAAAGCCCTCGCAAGAAGTGAAATTCTTAGGAATCTGGTGGAAAGGGGGAATGACATGCATCCCACCAGATACCCTTGCTTCTTTAGAACAGATCAAAATGCCCGAGTCGAATAAGGATCTGCAACATGTCTTAGGATTATTGGTGTTCTGGAGAAAACATATCCCGGACTTTTCTATTATTGCCAGACCTCTATGATTTGCTAAGAAAAGGGGTCAAATGGGAATGGACTGCTTCTCAGGAAGAGGCTATGCAATTTTTAATTTTTGAAGCAACAGCACACCAAGCTCTTGGCCCTATCCACCCTACAGACCCCTTCCAGGTGGAGTGGGGGTTTGCTTTATCAGGACTGTCAGTTCACATATGGCAGCGGGGCCCTGAGGGTCCAACCCGGCCCGTGGGATTTTACTCCCGTGGTTTTAGGGATGCTGAGAGAAGATACACTGTTTGGGAGAAAGGTTTGTTTGTGGTTAGCTTGGCTCTCATAGAAGTAGAAAAAATCGTACGACAACAACCCATTATATTGAGAGGCCCATTTAAAGTTATAAAAACAGTCACTACTGGGACTCCTCCCCCTGACGGGGTGGCCCAGAAAGCCTCAGTACGAAAGTGGTATGCTCAGATTGAACACTATTGTAACACTTTCTCTGTATCTGAGGGAGCCTTAAAAAACCTAGCTATACAAGAAGTAGAGAGCCTGGACGAGGGCCAAGATAAACCTGCCTCAGTCATCCAGGTGGCCCCTCCTTTTCCCTGTGAACAGTCAGTTAGTGCTTGGTTTACTGATGCTTCTGCCAAACGAGAAGGAAAAGTGTGGAAATACCGAGCAGTAGCACTCCATACCTCTTCCGATGAGCAAATTATAACAGAGGGAGAGAGTAGTGCACAAGTTGGTGAATTAATTGCAGTATGGAGTGTTTTTCAACATGAAGCACAAACTACTTCTCCTGTTTACATTTATACTGATTCTTATGCTGTGTTTAAGGGATGTACCGAATGGCTTCCTTTCTGGGAGCAAAATGAATGGCAGGTTAATAGGATTCCAGTGTGGCAAAAGGAAAAATGGCAAGACATCTTAAGTATCGCTAGCCGAGGGAACTTTGCTGTAGGTTGGGTAGCTTCCCATCAGATAGATGGGGGGTCAGCGGGAGAATGGAATAACCGGGCTGATGAGTTAGCAAGGCTAGTTCCTGTACGGGAGGGCCAGATTTCAGAAGACTGGGAATGCCTGTTAGAACAGTTGCATGTAAAACGCAAACACACAGGAGCTAAAGATCTGTACCATGAAGCCCTTGCCCGAGGCTGGCCCGTCACCAGAGAAATGTGTAAAATGTGTAAAAGCCTGCGAACAATGTCAAAGACGACTTGAAAGGCACCCTTTAGAGGATAACCCTCTGCATTTGAGGGAGGGCAAAGGCTTGTAGGATGCCTGGCAGGTAGATTATATTGGCCCCTTTAAGAGATCGGGAGGAAAACATTTTGTGCTGGTGGGAGTGGAAATAACATCAGGGCTAGTCCAAGTAGAAGCCTTTAACAGGGCTACGGGTGAGAACACTGTGAAAGCGCTGCATGAACGGTTTGGAACTTTTACAAAGCCACAAGAAATACAATCTGATAACAGTTCTCACTTTACTGCCAGAATTGTACAGGATTGGGCATGAAGCGAAGGGATTAAATGGGTGTTTCATACCCCGCATTATCTGCAAGCTAATGGAATTGTAGAAAGGACCAATGGTCTCTTAAAATGACTTTTGAAACTTCATGAGGAAAATTGGGATGTCCGCTTGTGGGAAGCTGTTAAAGGTGTAAATGATAGATGGGGGGTAAACGGATGCCCCAAAATAACTGCTTTTTGCCCAAGGGCTCCTTCCTTGATTCCCTCATTAAAGGGACCAAATGATTTAAAGAACCCAGCTCACTTCTCAGGACAACCCGTTCTGGTGGCACTTCCTACTGTGGGAAGCGTACCACTGGTACTGAAAGCCCCACTGAATGCATGTGCTTGGGTGTAGAAGAATGTTTGGCAATCCGATAATCAGTGGCAGAAACACGTGATCACCGGTGAACCACGGGACAACCTTCAAACCTTAGAACTGAAAGCAGTTGTTGAAAGGGCAAACCGTACCCTGAAGGATTATCTTCAGAGACAGAAAGTATCACAGGACATAGACCTAACTAAAGGGTTGACTAAGGTGTTGTTTAGCTTAAACTATCTCTCCCTTACGGAGGGTAGAGAGGGACCACCTGTTGTTATACATCACCAAACAGCGCGAGGGAACCAAACAACTACAGTTCCTGGTTTGAATGTTCTGTATAAAAATATGGCTTCAGGCGTATGGGAAGGACCTAATCCGGTGTTATTTATCGGTAGAGGTTATTTTTGTATCTCCACAGATAAAGGACCTATATGGGTCCCTAGCAAGTTTGTGCGACCTGTATGTCAAGATCAGAAGACGGAAGAGAAGACTCAGAGTGAGCAGATGGAATAAACTGTCTGTGTTGCAAGGGATGTAACCCGTGGGTATTATGCCAATGTATGCTATGTGGGGTAAAACGGGTCTGTAAGCCAAAGCTTTAAATATAAATGGTGTAAAGGGAGTATGTGTTTGATTAGTAACTGGGCATGAAGCAAGAGAAAACATACGACTAGTGTAATACCATGCTGACTGGAGACAGTACACATCATCAGAATCTGTGAAAGCACAGATTTGTGGGGTGGAATGAAAAAAAAAAAAAAAAAAGGTGGAAATTGTAGGACTAAACATGTTTGAGTGGTGGACTTGGTTTACGGTCTTGATGAATTTTTTACCCATGGGCCAAAGTATTTTTGACATCTTGCCTAGAACAAACGTATGGGTGACATGGGCAAATATCACGGGGGTAACAGACTTTTGTTTAAGTTTGCAGCAAGCAGACAACCCCTTCAGAACTTGTTTAATTGGTATTGCCTTGCAGGAGAATGAAACAGATTTTGATGGTTTTTTGAATGTTAAAACAGTGGATCTGACTTCCAATCAGAATGGTACATGTATGAGTCCAAATGGGCAATTTGTTTGGCCTTCTATGCGTAATGCAGCGTGGCAGAAAACGGTTATTGAGAATTTGAATCCACCATATAATTTGCCATTGCAGGAGTTAGACCTATTAGGTAGCATTACGCCCGTTAAAATACTTTAACATGACTGCAACGGGAATGCCAGAATGCGAGGACACGGTACCACCACTTCAACCTGTAAATGGCACTGGAGTAATTTGGTTTGGTGAACCGTGGCGATTGTGGCTAGCACAACAAGGTGAATGTGAGTTTGATACAAAGTTTCAAAATTTAACCGGTTCACCTAATTGGAGTGAACTGAAAGCTGGAGGCTTACATGTAAATGTATCAGGGGGCTATCAGTTGCCACTGGGAGTCTTTTTGATATGTGGAGATAGAGCATGGCCAGGGATTCCTTTGCATCCTGTTGGTGGACCATGTTATTTAGGGCGTTTAACTTTCTTTGCTCCACGTATGAAAGGCTTATTGAAAATGACTCCACGATTTCATAGATCACGGAGGGCACTGCGCACCTTTGATGAAACATGTAATGACTGAGTCGATCTGCTGTCTGTAACAACAAATGTCTTAGACTCCATATTTATGCCAGGAGCAATGACTGCATTAAATGCTAAGAATATACGAAGGTTAGCGTGCTGGGGAGAGAAACAATTTAATCTTACATCGCAGATTTTAAGTTCGTTATCGCTTGACGTAAATAGTGTTAGGCATGCTACATTACAAAATAGAGCTGCAGTAGATTTTTTTGTTATTAGCACATGGACACGGTTGTGAGGATTTTGAAGGGATGTGTTGTGTGAACCTTTCCAATCATTCCATATCTATCCACAAGAAGTTGTCACAACTGCAGGGAAACATGAAGCATATTCTTGTTGATGATAATCCCTTTGATGAATGGTTGAGAGGATTGGGCATAACAAGTTGGTTAAATATGTTATTGATGGAAGGAATATGCTTTTTTATAATCATTATTGTAATGCTTTTAGTTTTTAGCTGTGTTTTTTCTTGTTTAAAGAGAGTAGTTTTTAACATAACCAATCAGGCCTGGCTTGTGCAAAAGAAAAAGGGGGAATAGTAGAAGCATGGCTGCAGAAGCGTGGCCTTAGAATCTCTGAAGATCTGCACAGTCCAGGCCTGGTATTAGAACAGGCCTGTAATCAGAATTGTGCTGAAGTTGCTGTGCTGAAGTTAACAAGAAAGGTAGCCTTGAGCTATTCTCGAATCCTGAGACCAAGTAATTATGTTGTGCCAACAGGCCGTGGCTGTAACAAGCTACAGCTGCTGGGAAAGCAGGTGCAGGGCCAAGAAAGATAGGGAGCGGTATGGGAAAATAGGGAGTAACAAACTGCAAGGCTGAAGCACAGCAACACAATTAGCTACGTGGATAGAATGCTTATTTTAGTCATGATAATTAGGGGTGTGAGAACCACGCGTTTATAGACTACTAACCAATTATATTTCTGCTTTAGGAATGTGCATGTGTATCGGTTCTATATAAGTAGTGTTAGAAACTAATAAAGTTGAGCAAGATGCATAACTCATATTGAGCGTCTTCTTGACTCCGGCGAACCCTTCTTCCAACACTTGGGTGGCCTCTGATGCCCTGGGAAAGGAACATAAAATAAATACCCGCTGGATAATCCCATCATTTTAACTCTTTTTGCTTCAGGGAAGCAAGCTCTGTTGTTTTATTTTTACAGGAGAACTCTGATGGACACTGAGAACATGAACTATAAATAAATGACTAATAGTAAAACTGGACTGCTACTACTTTTTTGTATTTTCCCACTTACGCATAACCAAAAGGGTGCTGAATGGCCTTGGTCTAAAGCTATTGTTGGGTATACTGGTTTTACTGGGCAGTATCCCAAGAATCACTTTCCAAATTTGGCCACTGTACTATTGCATGATGATAAGGCCTATTCCCCACTTGAATGGGAGTGGGATTGGAAAGACTGGATCAGAACTTTAACTGGAATAATTGGAGAAAAGATTATGGTAGGATGTAGAAAAGTGGAAGGACTTCTCTATGAAAAGGCCTCTTTAATTACCGTCTCTGGGAATCTTTTGGATCCAAATTTAACAACCAGAATTCACCCCAGTATTTCAGCAAAATTTTGTCATACTGCTGAGTGGGAATGTGATAAGCAAGAATACCTTATTATGTGCTGTCGCCAAAAGCACGTCGGCAATTATACCACCCTGGATCCAAGTACCAACAACGTTAAGATCTCTAAATTTTGTAAAAATGACAAGACTGACTGTTGGTATAACTTCACCTTGATGAGGCCTGTCTATGTGGTGTGTAATTGGTGAAGCAATCCGGCAAGCCAATCAGATCTATTGAGTCTGACCTTCAAATTCAAAATAAATGCTGTAACTAAAACTCCAGTGATGCTTGTTGCAATAGTCACACACCATGGCATGGAAATGACCCTCACGCTGAATGACAAAAATGAAGTTTTACCCCCTTTTATGGTGGCTCAGGGTGACAACATCTCCATACGATGCAGATTAATTACTGAATCCCTTGTTGTGCCAACAAACAGCTATGTTTCAGATATTCAGCCAGCCTGCTCTCCTTTCCTAAAACCCTCTTATGAGGGATGGATAACCTGGCTGCGGAAACGGACACCTTCTGGGAAATGGACTCGGAGAGACCTAACTGGTGTTTTGGGAACAGGACTGAGGGTTCTGAATGGCATTTGAACAAATTGGCAACTACAGCTAATGATCTGGCAGGATTGCAACGGCCTTTGCAATCTTCCCTATTGGCTCTGGGAACTAACCAGTGGCAGTTAGCAGATGTGCTACCAAAATGGGAAAAGGTGAATGTGGAAGATCATGAATTGATTGTAGATGCACTTGGTATAATCCAAAATAACCTTTCTTTGGCTCTTAGTTGTATCCAGGTCCAATTATGGATACAATCAGTGGCTGACTCGATTATTAGAGAAGGTGAAGGAGGCACTTTTCCCACTGAAATTCGGAAAGTAGTCTGGGACAGTGCCACCGACTTTGAGAGGAAACTCCAATCCTGGTGGAATTTGGTAAACTTTACTTATAACCCCACCACAAACATTGCCACCGCTTTTGTATTGACGATATCCCATGCATCAATAAATGTAATCTACCCCATTATTGCCTTAGGATTGAACCACAATGGAACCATACTCTATCCTTTCGAGCATAGAGTATGGGCCCAAAAGGTGGATGAGAAATGGCAAACTGTAGATTTGGAATCTTGTATTGTGCGGGAACAACAAGGATTTGTCTGTGAAGGCAACACAATCAGAGCTCAGGACATTTGTTTAGACACTACACAGAATATCTGTCATTTTGAGATTCGTCCTGACGATAACCCTGAAACAGTGCTTGTATATATTGGCAAAGGTTGTGCATGTTTGAGAACTGCTTGTAATTCTGTGTCTGTAGATACGGTGATTGTAGATACTAAGAATCATTCAAATTTTTGCGTTTGCAATTTTATTAACATCACTGGATGTGACTTCTCCTATTTAGCCCCAGTCACATCTCACCAGCTCTTGAAATCTAATTATACACTGATTCACGAATTGCAGCCTGTACCCATTGGAATAATCTCACCTTGGTAAAACAACTGTTGCAGCGTCAAGACTTGATCAAGATTCTGGAAAAGGTTAGAGAAAACGGACAGAAAACCCTGATAACTGTCCACCACAATGTGGAAGAAATACACCGTGTCTTGAGAAGAGTGGGAAAAGATGCAGAACATGGATGGTGGGACACACTTTTCGGATGGTCACCGACTGCTACTGGCATCTTGAACAAGTTGTATCACCCTATTGTTGTCCTTTTGATATTGGTCTTGATCGGTCTTGTTTTGTCAATGATATTGTATGTCTTAAATTGGAGAATGGTAAAGCAATTGACATATCTGACATCTGTAATCAATACACATAACTTGTTGAATATCCCCTCCAATGTGGACATCCCTAAATCTACTGACACAAGGAAAATTGTATAAGACCTAAACAGATTTATGTTTAGTCATTTTTATGAATACCGTTTGATTATTGTAAATCGTTTGAGATAAAGATGATTATTTTCCCCTTCTTTTCCTGTCTGTCATTTTCCTTTCCCCTTTTTCTTTCCCTGTCCTCTTTTACCCCTCTTAGAGGATTATAGCGCTGCCACGTGGTCCTGATAACAATGTTGAGCCACGGGGTGGTGTAAGAGTCGGTCTAATGAGAACAATATTGTCTCAACATTGCCAACAGAGACCTGGAGATGGAATGTGGTCCTCATGGACACCAAGACCCTAGGAAAGAGAACTGCACGGTACAAGGAGTACTATGCCGTTCCCTGCCACCTGGGATTGAATAAGGCCGCATAACAGCTGTCCAGAAGATAGATCACAACCGTGGTCATAACAACGAACCAGAAAACAATACAAGAACACTCCTCCTGGTCTGAAGCTACCCACCTCTGGGGCAAGATAACCTGGCTCGAGAGGGCGGAGACTGGTGGCAGTCCATGGACCAGAGGAGGAGCAAGGTGTGTTGCTTGACATAAAAAGATGCCTTCTTAGCAACTGAACTTTGGAGATCTTCCCCACCAAGAATCACGACGATCGGAAGGACCAGCGGGACGCTGCCTGGGCCTGGGACCATAGGGATGCCTTGGACCCGGGACCATAGGGACGCCTTGGACCCGTGGTGGTAGCTATAATCCTCTTTCCTTTTCTTTTTACTTTACCTTTTATTCACTTTCTGTCTTTCTACCTATTGCATGCCGCTTTACGGGCAAACAATAAAATTGTGCTGTTTGATTGAAGCATAACCCCTTGGCGTGGTCGCCTTGATTTTTGCTCTTCGAGATCATCGTTATTGAACCATCACGAGTCCACTGAGTGGACCATGACAGACAGTTTTGCAAAATATTTTACATCCAAGAAGACAGATTTCTAGTCTCCTCTCAGCCATGGTTCTACCTAGGACATTACTCAAGTTCCTCCTCTTTCATTACATCTTTGTTTTCTCCCTCCAACCCCTCTCTGCCTGAACTGTCTTCTACAACTGTTTTAGGGCACTGTCCTCAGCTATCAGGTCTCCTCCCCAGCAGGATGTTGGTTACAGCTGCAGATTCTAAACAACATTTTTAATGAGTGATACTTAACTTCTTAACTCATCTTCAAATGCCTTATGGAGATTCAGACCCATGCACATCCTGATCAGTAGTACACAGGAGAGGATTCAAATACCAGGCCATGACTGAACCAAACTAACACAGAGGCTCCATGTGCCCCACTGCCAGACATACTGGATTTTTAAATTATCTCACAGTAAGGCTCTATCAGAAATGGAGATGCTGCTTTGCTGACCTACCCTTCAAACACAGCTCACTTCTCGAGCATCCATACCCCTGCATAGGGGTCAGAGACTTGATGATCTACTGCCTTCTACATGCACAAAAACAATCAGCCAAATCCTGCCCCTTATTACTCACAAGAGCAGACCCTTTAAGCTTTTACCCTGTTTGGACTTCATCAGCCATCTTCCAAACTCAAGTAAAAGTCAACAAACTAATTGTAATAAAACAAAAACTTAATTCAACGTTCCTAATTTCAAAACAGACAGTTCTTCAGTCAATAAAAATTCCTTCTAAGCTACATGTAAGTGAAAGGTGACTAACAGGCAAAAGACTTTTTAAATGCCTGGAGAGGAGATGCTCCAGTCCCCTAATCATCTTGGTAGCCTTCCGCTGGATCCTCTCCAGTAGTTCCCTGACTCTTTTGAACAGGAGAGCCCAGAACTGGGCACAGAACTCCAGATGCAGCCTCCCCAGGGCAGAGCAGAGGGGGAGGATCACCTCCCTTGACCTGCTGGCCACACTCCTCCTCATGGACCCCAGGATCCCATTGGCTGCCTTGGCCACAAGGGCACACTGCTGGCCCATGGGCAACTTGCTGTCCACCAGGACTCCCGGGTCCTTCATCGCAGAGGTGCCTTCCAGCAGGTCAGCCCCAGCCTGTACTGGTGCGTGGGGTTGTTCTTCCTGAGGTGCAGGACCCTACACTTGCCTTTGTTGAACTTCATTCGGTTCCTCTCTGCCCAGCTCTCTAGCCTGTCCAAGTCTCGCTGAATGGCAGCGCAGCCTTCTGGTGTGTCAGCCACTCCTCCCAGTTTAGTATCCTCAGCAAGTTCGCTGAGGGTACACTCTGTGCCTTCATCCAGGTCACTGATGAATAAGTTGAACAGGACTGAGCCCAGTACTCACCCCTGGGGAGCACCGCTAGCTACAGGCCTCCAGCTAGACTCTGCGCTGCTGATCACAACCCTCTGAGCTCTGCCATTCAGCCACTTCTCAATCCACCTCACTGTCCACTCCTCTAACCCACACTTCCTGAGCTTACCTATGAGGATGTTATGGGAGACAGCGTCAAAAGCCTTGCTGAGGTCAAGGCAGACAACATCCACCCCTCTCCCCTCATCTGCCCAGCAAGTCATTCCATTGTAGAAGGATATCAGGTTGATCAGGCATGATTTCCTACGGTGAATCCATGTTGACTGCTCCCAATAACCTTCTTTTCCTCCCCATCCTTAGAGATGACCTCCAGGATGACCTTTCCCGGGATGGAGGAGAGGCTGACCAGCCTGTAGTTTCCTGGGTCCTCCTTCTTGCCCTTTTTCAAGACTCGAGTGACATTGGCTTTCCTCCAGTCCTCAGGCACCTCTCCTGTCCTCCATGACCTTTCAAAGATGATGGAGGGTGGCTTGGCAATAACACCTGCCAGCTCCCTCAGCACCTGGGGGTGCATCCCATCGGGGCCCATGGATTTTTGGGTGTCAAGTTTGCCTAAATGATCTCTAACCCGATTCTCCTTGACTAAGGAAAAGTCTTCTTTTCTCCAGACTCTCTCTTGCCTCCAGGGTCTGGGAAACCTGAGGGCCAGCCTTGGCAGTGAAGACTGAAGCAAAGGCAGCATTCAGTAACTCTGCCTCCTCTGTGTCCTTTGTCACCAAGTCACCCACCTCATTCAGCAGTGGGCCCACATTTTCCCTAGTCATCCCTTTCCTGATAATGTACTTGAAGAAGCCCTTCTTGTTGTCCTTGATGTCCCTGGTCAGATTGAATTCCAAATGGACCTTATCCTTCCTTGTCGTCTCTCTGCATGTTCTGACAACATCCCTATATTCCTCCCCAGTGGCCTGTCCTTTTTTCCACATCCTGTAAACTTCCTTCTTCTGTTTGAGGTTTGCCAGAAGCTTCTTGCTCATCCATGCAGGACTCCTGCCTCCTTTGCTTGATTTCTTACTCACGGGGGTGCACTGATCTTGAGCTTGGAAGAAGTGATGCTTGAATAGTAGCCAGCTCTGTTGGACCCCCCTACTTTTTGGAGCCCTTACCCATGGGATTCCTCCAAGTAGGTCCTTGAAGAAGCCAAAGTTAGCTCTCCCAAAGTCCAGAGTTGGTACATTTTTCCATTATTTTATGCCCTAATAACTTTACATTGACTAACAGAACCTAAAGCTACAGAGAAAGCTAGTCAAGTGCAGTTTCTACAATGTATCTCCAAACCAAGTTGCTGCAAGTAAACATCAGCTAAAATAATCCAGAAAATGGAAATGTACCCTGGTAAAATTTTTAGTCTTATTTGTGGTAACCACTAAGCTACTTTGGATACTACACTGTTTCAAAATAAATTAGTTTCATATAAAAATTCTAATCATACGCTAATTTTACAATGTAGTAAAAGTCCAGAGTTGGTAAGGTGTAAAGTTTTGCTGCAGGTTATATATCATGACATATAGATAAACAGCAAACATTTCTATGTTGCATTTTAGTACTTATATAAAAAGTTAAAATGACTGTCTTACAAGAAATACTTTCTTAAAAGGCAATTATGAATTGTAAGGAAAATTTTCAAAATCCTGCATTTGGCTCTATACCCTCTTCTTCTGTGAGCAACCTTCCTGAACTGAGCAACAGTATTGCTGTCACAAAAGATCTTAATCTTTTCATATAATACCTGGCAAGTTTATGTAAAAACAACTTACATGGCAGCAAACCTTTTGTGTTTTTTTAAAAAGAATTTCCAGACACCAAGCTGCAAAAACTATTCATGTCTTTACGGAAGTCAACAATAATATATGAAAATTTATCATGTTCTTCGGATGGGTAAGTAATACTTAAACTTTTACTCCCGTGATTGGCAGTATGAGTACATTAGTCTACTCTTAGATTGACTTTTGTTTATAAGTCAATTTTGAAACACTGTTCCAGTGTCTTGATTCCTAAACAAACACCCTAAAAAATTAGTCCAGCGAGATGACATTAGTCTCTTCTTACTGACCAAACACCTTTTAATAAGCAGGGTTGCAATCCTACTTGTTGCCCTGTTTCCTCCATGCAGGATCCTGAACTCCACCATCTCATGTTCACTACAGCCAAGGCTGCCCCCAACCTTCACATCCCCAACCATCCTTTTTTTTTTTTTTTTTTTTTTTTTTTTTTGAGTACAAGGTCCAGCAGCACACCTCGCCTCGTTGGTTGTTGGTTCCTCCACCACCTGCATCAAAATTTTATCATCAACACTCTGCAGGAACTTCCTGTGCTGTGTGTTCCTAGCTGTGTTCTCTTTCCAGCAGATATCAGGAAGGTTGAAGTCTCCCATGAGAACCAGAGCCTGTGATTGTGAGGCTATCTGAAATTGTAGGCCTCATTAACTTCCTCTTCCTGATCAGATGGCCTGTAGCAAACACCCACAATAGTGTCCCCCATGTTGGCCTGCCCCTTCATCTTTACCCATAAGCTCTCAACTCATTCTGCATCCATTCCTAGGGAGAGCTTGATACATTCCAGTTGCTCCCTCACATAAAAAGCAACTCCACATCCTCTCCTTCCTGGCCTGTCTTTCCTAAAAAGTACATTACCATCTATGACAGCATTTGGGTCATGCTAGCTATCCCACCATGCCTTTGTAATTGCAATGAGATCATGGCCCTGCGACCGCACACTGATCTCTAATTTTTCTTGTTTATCCCCCGTGCTTTGTGTGCTGGTGTACAGACATTTCACAGAGGTAATCAAGCATGCAGGTTTCCCAGGAGGGGTGCAAGAGGATCCACTATAGCCACACACACTCTTGAGGTGGGTGGCCTTCTGGTACTCATCTTGGAAGGCAGCTAAGGAACATATGTCGCTGCTGTGGTTGGCCTGGCTTATTCCCCAGCTGGATGCAATGGCGTGAGCCACGTTGGACCCCCTCCCCCCGAGTCCTTCAGTTTAAAGCCCACCTCACCAAGCTGGCCAGCCTGCTGCCAAGGATTCCCTTGCCTCTTCTATACAGGTGGATCCCATCCCTCTCTAACAGGCTATAGTCAAAGAATGTCCCATTGTTGTAGAAGCCAAACCCCTCACAATGGCACCAGCCATGAAGCCAGAAGCTGATTTGCATTATACATCTACTTCTGGCTGCAGCCCTTCCTCTACTGGTAAAATGGAAGAAAAAATAACTTGGACACCAAAATTCTTCACTTGCACCCCCAGGGCTTTATAGTCTTCCTTGATTCTGCCCAGGTTCTGGCTTGCGTTGTTGTTCGTGTCCATGTGAGAGTACCAGAGGATAGTAGTCTGTGCTCTTGACAAGTTGTACCCTCAGCAATATCTTGGTTCTTAGCTCCCAGAAAGCAGCATACCTCACATAAGTCCCTGTCAGACCAGCAGATAGGCACCTCAGTGCCCCTTAACAGAGAGTCACCCATTACAAGCATCTGACATTTCTTTTTGCGATAACCAATGTGTGCTGCTGGTACAGTATCTCACACAGACCTTGCTTGTGGAGATGTGTGGAGAGAAAAGTAGAAACTTTGGTTTGCTAACAATTCTCTCTTCTGTTGCACTTACAATTCCATTTTCTTCAGGCCTAATCAGAGTAGAGTATAGCAGCCTAGTTTAGCATCAGAAAAGATACCTAAAGGTTTTTTGCCCCCTCCCCCCCCCAAAAAAAAAAGAAAAAAAAAAGTTTTATTTTTTATTCTAGGCAGAAATGGATTTGATCCTTTCAAAGGCTAAAGCAGGTTCAAACTTTTTGAGCCAGTCAGCAGAAAGGCTAGACAGACAGAACTAACACAGCTGTGGCATCTCTACTAGTCTTAAGTGCCATAGAGATAGATGCATAAAGTGTTTTGAGCTTTATTTGAGATTACCTGCATTGTTTAGTAAAGGTGTGACTACATCTCAGAGTAGGGTACATTTGAGCCTTACTGGGTGCTGACAGCAGTTGTCAGCCTGGGGAGTCGCGCCACTGCTTCTGAGATCCTGGCTGTTGTTGAGTCCTTCAGCAGAGGTAGAGGGAGGGCAGAGATGGGGTAATAGAAAGGAAACTGGTAGGTGATTTTCTTGTTGCAACTGTTTGCTTTGCTTGCCCTAGAGGACTTACTGTGTGTTTGTGCCTTTAAAAATTAAACAAAAAACAAATAATAAAACAAAAGTTTAGGGGTTTTGAGAATGGCTGTCATATATAAAGTCCAGTTTAGTGTGGTGTGCCACCTACTGCAAACTATTAAAGCTTCAGACTTAAATAAAACTTAGAGCATATTGCAGGGCACATATTTTCTTATCTTCCATTTAAAATAATCTGTAAGTTTTTTAATGAACTCTTATGAACTTTTAATTAACTTCATGGTCCTGACTAAACAGGATATTTTTGTTTCAAATTGTATGTTTTATTTTTAGATGGTAGTGTAGTATACATGCAAAGTAGATAAAACTAACTTTTTGCAGGCAAGTGTAAATATGGTGTTTTTAAAACTTCCAAGTGCTTGCAACCTAAATGTTCTAACAGTTTTAAGTATCTGAATAGGTGGAGATTCAAAGTTGGAGACAGCACCTAAGTTACCTAATAGGGAAAATACTAAAGGCTTGACTTCCAGATTAATCTCACTGGGGAAGCCTGGAAGGCAGACAAGAGATGACAGAAATAACTTAAGTAGAAACATGCACAATAAATTATGCATATTTCTGGTTTTTTTGAAGATAAAGGGAGAATATTTATTCCTCAGCACTTTTGGAGTTGTTTCTTTTACACTGTTCAGTGTTGTTGAATTCCTGCAGTGAATATAGCTGATCTAGCAGTCTCAAAATGTTCCTCCTTGAGGGAAAAAACTTGCCAGTTCCCTGCTATCATGCTTTGTGTATGATTGCAGTAGTACAGTGCCTGAAAAGCTGGAGAAAGCAGGCTGTGATCTCTCGGTCTTAAACCCTAGGAAGCAAAAGTCCTTGAGCTTTTGAACTTTGAGGAAGGTTTTGGCTTAGCATCTGTATTGCTGCTTAGCAATAAGCAGTAGCAATACAAAATAGCTATTGAAGGGTGACTGACATTACATCCACAAGAAACTTCTGTATCTGTGTGTGGATGTGTCTGTCAATGTAAGTAAACTGCATGTACATACAAAGTGGGTACCTTAGAAAGGATTTATAACTTTATATGTAAAAAAAAAAGGAGAAAACAAGTTGAAAAATAGCTCATGTAAAAAACCAAAAATCTACACACTGTTTTTCTTCAAGGGGATTACTGGGAGATCTAAACAAAAAGTATGCTTCAGATAGATCAGAGCAGCCAGATCTCTTAAAAATGTGTTAAGATTTCTAAGATTTCAAGCATCTTCCTGATTACCTAAGAAAACATGGCAGTTTTCCTTGTGAGAAAGTGATGGAAACTGAAGTTATAAATCCTACATAGATTTAGAAACAGTTATTCAAAAGCCTTTTCATAAGGTTTTTCGGGGAGGAGGTAAGGTATATTTAAAAATTTTGCAAGAACATACAAAAGTCATTGGGTTTTTTTCCCTTCCTTCTTACTCCCCCACCAATGGGACAATGTTTCAGGCAAGAAGATTTTTGTGGTGCAGTTGACATATTCCTTGTCATCTTTTAATCTTTTTGCTAGTAATAAACTGTCTGTTTAATATCAGTAGAGGAATTAACTATGTAATTTTTTATCAGCTATATAACCTTCAAAATAGGTAGGTGTCATTATTTGAGGTAAGTGGATGTTATATTTGAAGTGGTAGAAAAAATGGTTGTAGCCTGCATTCTTTCATGGCCCCAGGTTATCTATTTTTGGTGGGAAGGAAAAAAAGTTCTTCCCTAGACTGAGAATATAACATCTCCAGAGCTGTGATGTATTCCTCCTGTTTTGAGGCGAATAAGAGCTTTCATGCACAGGATAGACTATCTTAAAGCAAGAGCTGTGTGACATTTGTTGTGCTTTCAATGGAGACTTGCTGCAAGTTTGACAACTAACAAATTTGACACCTTTAAATTGCTTTCAGTGAATTTTTTTCTGTAATGCTATGTTCTGTTCTGACAGTACTGAAAAGGAGGGAATTGAAAGTAGCATCGGACTGCTGTGAGTAAAGATGTAAATGGAAGCATTCATAGTTAAAAGGAATATTTGCAGCTCTGCATTTTGCAGAATATTTACAGGACTGCATCATTGTGCAACCTGTTTTGGATGTGTATTAAACTGCACACAACTCAAATTCTTCCCCCCAGCTTCCAAGGAACATTCAAGAGGGTACTTTGTCGCGATGGAGGGAAGACACAGTCACTCAATATGAGTGATCAGCAGACTTCGTTTATTGTCCCTTACAGTCACCTTTTATGCCTTGTTATAATTAGCTCATACATATTACAAAAGTTAAGCTCGTTATTGGTTAGTTGCCTAAATACCAAGCCCGCCCCTAGTTTCTCTTCCGTAGTTATCTGTTCCCACCTGTAACATTCTTTTCCCACCGCGATCTTCCTGTTATTGTGTAACAAGAACAGCCAAGGATAGTGAATTTTTGCTTTACTTCAGATAAGCTGAGAGCGATGTGCATATTTGTCCAGCCAGCTAAACTATGTTTATGTAAACTTTTTCAGCTAGCCAGTTATCCACAATTCCCCCGTTTTTATTTTGGGCGACATAGGCCTGGTTGACCATTTTCAATAACAGCGTTTTAACACAGGAAAATACACAGCCAACTTTTAAAATCTCAGTTCAGAAGTATAATTCCTGAAATACTTGAAAAATAAAGTTAGCTTGAAGATTTAATTTAGATGCTCTTTCTGTTCCAGTGATATAAAAAGTTTAAAAAATTCAAAGGTAATTTTAAAGTTCTGAGCATGGACTAATGCAAGCTCAAAACCCAAAAAGAAACCAAACTGATGTTTGACTAGGAATATTTGCAAATATTTTAGTGGAAAATCCCTGATCATTAACAATTTTCTGTCCAAATAACAACTGCCCTTATGCAACCAACCAGTCCATACATTTTCTGAAGAATACCTCATTGATATCAAAGAATTAACAAAGGGAAAAAATTAGTTCTAAGCTATATACATTCATAAGTGGATTTTTCAATAGTTACATACAGATTTACACACTAAGCCATAATGGCTTGTAGGTGATACACACAAGAAGAGTACGTTGCTTATCTGTCTGAATGTCTATGCTAAATTTGACAACTATGCCACAAGCCAAGCCTACATGGGTGCTGTATGTTATGCACGTTCCTTAACAAACAGAAGTATAATAGATAAATTCCCAAGATCTAGTCCCCAACCTAATTATATTATTTTGTAGCCAATTAAGGAAAATAACACAAATGTGCATATCTACATGTGCACACACCTTTTAGTTCAGAACCGATCTGTGATAAAAGGCCTTAGCCTTATGGCATCATCAAATCTTAACGAGTACAGTGATTAAAAATGCAGTCTTAATGTAAGTGCGATTTATGCTGACATTCCCTCAAATGCTACACGTGAGTATTTCTCACTCAACTGCCTCAAGTTAAAATAGTAGTATTTGTTAATATGTATTAAAAAATCATTAATTCTCTACAATAGCAGTTGACTTCCATAACACTATGTAAGCAAAAGAGGCTTAAGATGGGTTTTCTGAATACTAACAATTTATTTTAGACTGTCTAAACTCAGGTCTTGAAAGATTTCACTCTGCCAGACATAGAAACACTGTTGCACTCCAGTTGTGATATCCCTTTTCCCAAGTTGTCACATGCACATCTCGCTCAAGCAACGTTATTGTTAAAGTTTCTCTCTGCTACATAAAAGCATATTGCACTTGTAGACATAAAAGACAGCACCCTTACTTAGATTATTAACTTATTACCTCATAACTCTTAGTATCTCTGATTTCATCACTTCAAAAATTCACCAGGAGCAGATAAAACCACAGCATCAGACTAAACTACACCTTGACTGCTGATTCAAATAAAGGCATTCTCTTCAGATAGGCCTAATGCTTACAAATAATTTTGGCTGGTTTTGATCAAAAAACTATTATCACAATAATGATCAAAAATAATAATCCCGTTTGCAAAATGCCTTTAAGCCAGCCTCCTAGTCCCAACCAATTTCCACATTCAGAATACAGCATAAATACAGAATACAGAATAAATTATCTCCATCAAGGCAAAAAGGCTTCTTTTTAAACACAGAGATGTTTGCTAGTTCAAGGCAGAAACCCATTTCTTGTAGGGGACATCTGAAGCACTTTTTTTTTTTGGTGGGTTTGTAATCAAGTCCGTATTTTTCCTTGAGAAGCTTAAGCTGTTCCTCTTGTTTCAGGAGTGTTTCCAACTCTGAGTTGTCGAATAGGTCCGTATTTCCCAAACATATCATACATTTCCTCCGCTGTGATTTTATACGGCAGGTTCCGAATACAGAGGATCCGATTGACCTCTGGGTGCAGCCAGATGTTAGCTCGCTTGGCCGCTTGCATCGCCATGGCGCCGATCGGGGGGGGGGGGGGGGGTGGGGGTGCCGCCTTGGAGAGAAACCGCGGCCGGGAAGGGCCCTGCCGGGCCGCGCCGCCGCTCGCCGCTGCCGCGGGGACCCGGATGCTATGCCATACGCTAATAACCCGGGTAATGCCTTGTTACAATCTATGTCCCGAACGCTCCGCTTTTCTAAAAAGCAAATGAGCGAATCGTACGTCGCTTGTCTCTCCACACCTTCGTCAGCGCTGTTGCAGCCTTTGCGAGACTTCGGCGACGCGTGGCCGGCGGGACCCTCTGTAGGTGCTCCCGGGCGCGGGGACTGTGCCCTTCCGCCTCCTGCGCTGCTTTCAGGACCGGTACCCGAATCTCCATCGAACCGTGGCTCGCAGGTTCAGCCCTCTCTAGGGTCCCTGTTCGGGCGCCATTTGTCGCGACGGAGGGAAGACATAGTCACTCAATATGAGTGATCAGCAGACTTCGTTTATTGTCCCTTACAGTCACCTTTTATGCCTTGTTATAATTAGCTCATACATATTACAAAAGTTAAGCTCATTATTGGTTAGTTGCCTAAATACCAAGCCCGCCCCTAGTTTCTCTTCCGTAGTTATCTGTTCCCACCTGCAACATTCTTTTCCCACCGCGATCTTCCTGTTTTTGTGTAACAAGAACAGCCAAGGACAGTGTATTTTTGCTTTACTTCACATAAGCTGAGAGCGATGTGCATTTTTGTCCAGCCAGCTGGACTATGGCTATGTAAACTTTTTCAGCTAGCCAGCTATCCACAGTACTTATTGGCACTGATAAAAATAATAAACTGTTAATATGGAAACACTATACTCATGGATGATAATGAAAAAGAATTTATTTATTTGATATTTTAAAACTTACAAATGAAAATTTTTTAAAATTTTGAACAGTTAGTTGAATAAACCAGCCCTGTAGTAATGCTGAATGACCGGGGGTTTTAATTACAGCACCTCACAGTCTTTCTATAAGAAGAGAGGTTATTTTTTTCTTTTTATAAAGTCATTCAAACCTATGCTTGATGACTGAATACTATCTTTTCTAATAAGTAGCATGATTGTGTTGTGGTGGGTTGTTTGTTTGTTTGTTTGGGGCTTTTTTCCCCAATTTATTTGTAAACGGGATGTTTTAGTCACATCACAAGACTTTTGGCTCCTGTTGGTTCCTTGCTGAGGGAAACAAATCATATGCCTGGGCACGAGTAATGGCTCTTGCCTGTCTGAGCAAAATACTACACTGAATGTCACATTTTAGTGAACCTCTCACATAATGTTCCTTAGGTCTAATGTGAATTGTTATGTTTTTCTGATTCTTTGGAGATTTTTCACCCGAGTGTTTTCTTTTTTCTTTTTTAAACTTTTTTTAGGCATGAAGTGATTGAACAAACAGCCATGTGCCTGTCAAGCTGTTAGAGCAACATATGGTATTAGGCTGATAAACGTAAATGCTTATCTCATGTGTTACTATTGTTTGATAAGACATTTTGGGTACCAGTTAAGTTTCTGGTTTCATTTCAGTAGTCTCTGAGAGCCTGAGGTTATTTAATGGATTCAAATTACTCTTTGGATTGTTGGAGAACTCAGACTTTGAATTTCCCTGTCTTAGAAACCTTTGAAATTGAGGAAAAGATTAATTCATAGGATAGTCTGCGCTAAACTATGCCTTTAAAAACAACTGCTTGCTCTGTAAGACTAAATTTGTTATATCGTGAAGTGTGATGGCTGTATCATTATTCACAGGCCAGCATTTCCTGTCCAGGATAGCATCGCAACATGCTACCTAATGTTCTGGAGAAAGAAGCTAAGAACAGGTTGTGCTCCCTGGATATGAAGAGTTAAGGCAAAATAATATAAGCTTATTTGTCTTGTAGAAATTGTGATTTCCAGTTGCTGATAGCTTATTGATGCCAAGAATTATTTTTAAGTGCATTTGCCAGAAAAATTAGTTAAAATGGCACCCTGATGTACAGACTTTCTCAAGCTGCTGTCTGCTTAGTACAATTTTTTTTTATTCTTAAACCTCAGCCTGTGATTTCTTCAGAATTGAAGTGTAAACAAGTTCAGAGCAGGTCACTTCTAATGGAAAATCTTGAATGAAATACCAAGTTTTGTTGGGCATTATTAAGTGGTTCTTAGAACTATGCCATGGTGACTGGCCAGGGCTGGAGAGAAAAGGACTTCCATGCTTTGGTGGTGTTTCTTTTGGGACAGTTGATGTGGAGAAAGAAAGTTCACCAGCTAAAGAATCTGAACCAAAAATATAGGACCATAAGGTCAACAAATCAGCATGCTCCTTTTCTGGCTCCAGTGTGTCATGTAGGGATCCATGTGCTGCTTTCTTCCGTGTGCCTGGTCAAATGCTCTGCAGTTCACCACACAATTTTTCTCCTTAGAAATATTACAGTTACAGAGATAAGACTCGGGGTCTAGCAGCAAAATGTGGTTGAAAAGCAGCTGGCTGAAGCTTAGAGTAGATAAGACAGAAGTTATATTGCTAAGGGAAAGAAAAAAATGACCTTCAAAGAACTGATCATGGTGTTGGCCTTTCAGTTCATTGAAAATTATTCTCTACCAGTTTTTAAAGTAATGCGATACTTCAGAAGTCTGCGGCACTACTGTGTGTGGCTATGTAAATAGTGTCCCTCTGGCAACTTGCTCTGCTTGGTTCTGACATAGACAGCTGTTTGGAAAGACTGGGACATCTAACATGCTATGAAATTATTTACAAGTACAATTGATAGATACTATGGTGGTACAGAAACATAGAAATAGCTTTCAATGCAATTCCTCTTCTGTATAAGTAATGTTTATCTTCAGAAGCTAATAAAAGAAATTAAACACCTGTCCTATTTGTGTGTTGTTACTTTATGAGTCTGGTTAAATTAATAGAGAAATTAAGCAAGGTCTTGACTAAATCCCATGACCGTTTACCTTTAACCATCTCTTTAGATATCTTGCAGGAAAACACTGTTTAGGTCTGATTTCAATATCCTCTATAGGAAAACATGTGTGTTCACAACATTCATTAGCCACCTAAATTGTGCTACATGCAGAATACAGAAACGGAGTGCTTAAGGTTCTAGTGTGGCTGCTACAGAGAAGGGAATAAATCTGCGCAGTGAGATTTGAATACTCTGAGTTGGATGCCTAAAGTGTATGGTGTACAATCCTTCTTATGTATTAATTTCTTCACCTTTGTTTAGTGGCTGTCTTTTCTGTTGCACAGTGTACAAATTAAGTGAATAATTTAAGTATATCAGTGTTATAGTGATTATGTTGCATTAAATTCTCATTTTGTGCCTACATTTTGGTCAGAACTTTTGTCTAGTTTTGTTTCACTAAAAAATTGAAATTTATTATTATCAGCACTTGATGTCTGTGTCTACATTAAAGTTCACTACTCTATCTCAAAGTAAGAATAGTGTCTGTAAAGGATAATTTCAGCATATTTCTGCAAATCACTGTCTTGCAGGCATCAGGCTTTCTACTAAAGTATTGCTGCTGCTGTTCATTTTTTAGTGTTAGTCCCCATGAGTATAGTGCCAGATTCAGGCATACAAAGAATAACCCATATCCAAATCATAGTTTAGATAGTTTGACAGCTGTCAAATACATATTTTTTTTCCTACTTCAATGTTACAAACATATGCTGCTCTCTAGGGGGAACAAAAGCTTTTTATAGCTAACCTTATCATTTGGCTTCTGTTGAGATGGCTGAGTGCCGCTGAACTGTGTCCTAAAAATTACTGTGGTACATAAGCCTGTATAGTCACTCATGTGTCTACTGTTGGGTTCTTCCAGAATCCTTAGTGTGGTTGACAGAGTGAAAGTAGTTGAAATAAATGCCTTTTCACGTTGTCACTGTTCAACTCACTATTATATGACCATTCTCCTCATTAAGTGTCTAATCACAAATTTAATAGGCTTTCCTGACACCTTTTTTCCAGTTATAAAGTGTTTGCCTGATAGTTTGGAGATGAACTGGAAAACCTTTTCATTCGCAGAAATTAGCAGCTGCCATGACAGAAGCTACAGGTTATGGCAAGAAGCTGCAGGGCTAAGGAAAAAGAATGGGCAAAGGTTTATATATTACTACCAAGATATTTCAGTGAGAAGGTATAGGGTTAGGCTAGGTGGCGCTGGAAGCATAGTAATTCTGCCAGTACTCATTAACGGAGCAGAAACTTTTAGGGATGAACTGCATTGAGTCAAATTCCTTCCTTATTTAAACAATGTTAGTTTGACTTCTGTGTGTGTGTGTTGGATTTATGGTTGCTTTTTTCTTTTTTATTCTTTCAATGATGTATATTTAGGAGAGAAAATTTAGTCCATTGCTTTGATTGTTCTAAGTAGAAGGGTTATTTTCAGATACAAGTGTTAAATCTGTTTAACTATACTTGTTTTAATTAGTTCTTATTATTGTCTTGATAGGGACTGAAAATATCAGGAAATATTTGAGTCGTTACTACCAAGGATCCCAAGGGGTAATATTTGTATTAGACAGTACCTCCTCTGAAGATGATCTAGAAACTGCTAGGAATGAACTGCATTCTGTTCTCCAGCACCCACAGTTATGTACTTTGCCATTTTTAATACTGGCCAATCATCAAGACAAGCCAGCAGCTCGCTCCATACAAGAGGTATGTTAACGTGGCGGCATCTTGCCAGTTTGCATTTACTATCTGCACACCACTAACCCAGTATTACATATCATCCTGACATCCTAGTTAAGGATTGACCTCAGTTACTCTTTGCTGTAAGTATGCAGACCAAGAACAGTCCCAGCCCCTAAGAACTTAGTCCAATGCACTCTGTACGGGCTTAGTTGTTCTGGAGAACAGACAAGTAATACTTGGATACAAACACAGTTCTGCTTTCACCATATTTTGCTTAAGGAAGAAAAGATGTTTTTAAACTACTCTTATCAAAAGTTGCTGGGACAGTGATTTTTTCTTTTGCTTGGGTTTTTACTTGCTATTAGTTTTAATATTGTGCTCTCCCATTACTCCATTCTTTGCAACTGCTTAAACCAATAGATTGCAGCCATGGTTAGTCTTTTATGTAAAAGCTTTTTTCTTAACTGTTATGTACTGATGTGAGGGCAGAGTTGCAATTTCTGTTCTGAAATCCTTAACCTGTTCTGATATTCTTATTTTAAGTAGTAATGTCTTTATCTAATTTGTAGTTATCACATAGTAAATTATATAATTGTTCTATTCAGTGTACCTTTTGCTCTTAAGTTTCTGAAAAATTTTTCTTACCTACATTCCTATCATGCCACATACCTTTGAGGAAATGATGAAAGTTACTGATTCTTCATGAGAAGTTCCACTTATTCTTCTGAAGTTCTAGGAAGAAATTAAACTTTGATTGTGTCATTCTGTTCATAAATGTTATTTAAAGGACACTTCCCATTAAAGAGTGTATGTGAAATCTGTTTGTTCCGTGAGTGGTGTGTTTTACTACAGCAGAGTCAGAACTATTTCAGCACTTTACTGTGTTGCTGCTTTGTATTTAAAATTGTTGCTTTCTTAGATGTGCTTTTGTCGAAAAGATGATCTTTCTGAAGAATGCCAATTCAGTGCAAAACTTATTCATCTGTAGGATAATTGCTATTTGTACAGTATAGTTTTTTGTACGTTCTGTATTGTTTTATTCCTATTTATATCTCTTTAGTCAGCACAAAGAAATAGAGGATGAAATGTTAAGCTTATGTTTTAAGAAGGAGAAATGTAAATGTGACTGGGGTATACTGATGTTTTTAATATCAGAGGAAGAGAGTGAGAATCATGTCAGCTATACTGTAAAATGTTTTAATAAATTGTTGGTCCTTTCCTCCAAGAATCCATGCTTAGGAAAGAAAAAGAAAACCACCCCAAAACACAAAAAAACCCCAAAATAAAATAAAAAAAAAAAACAAAATAACAAATTTGGATTTAGTATATCAAGTTACATAAAGTAAACTGAAATGATGCAGGGATAGAATCTACTAGTTCTAGGTCTTGTTCACCTAAAAACAGATTTAGGAAGAAGTAATGTATTTAAAGGAAATGTAATATAAGATTTTTATATATCAGTTTATATATATTTCTTATATATATATATATTCTTCTAGTTTATTGTGCAGTGTAAAAGAAAAGCATGTATTCCTAAGCCTTCCACTTAAGAAAAATGACACTGTCCTGAGACACAGCTCGTTTCATTTTATTCATCCAAATATACCCAAGGTGTTTTGATTTTACTTTTTTCATAAAGCAATGCAGATTACAATTTCCATCAATGGAAATGCTTTTTTCACACAATTTAATTATTTTAAAACCTTTATTATTTTACTACTTGTTTCCTTTTTAAAACCTCAAAATTGGGTTTAAAGTTAATTGAAGATTTTGATTATAAATCTCATTTCAGAAATGTTCCTTCTCTGGTTTCATAAGAATAGTGAATACAGGAGAGGAACAATGTCTTTATGCCATGTGACATATTCCAGTTAGTTTGCTTTACAGCAAGTTATAGACTTAACTCTCCATTTTGCAGTTGAGCCCATGTGGATAGGCTTTTGGGCCTGTACTGAATCTTTTGTGTATTTAGAGTTAACATTTCCTCTCTTTTATTGACAGTGCCCTCATTTTCTCCTTACCCCTCTGCATCATTACTGATTGCTTGATACCTCAGTAGAGGAACAGATCTTTATGTGCTTACAATAGCATTTAAATTTGTTTCTATTGCATGCTCTTCATTAAAAAAAATAAATATTTCAGTGTATTTTCATAGCAAACAAGTCTTGCTACTTTGAGTTTGTATGAAATACTGAATACAAGAATTTTGTTAAACGTGCACAACATGCATATTTTCAGAAAAAAAACTGTATCAAGAGCTCAGTGTGTGCCTTTGAAATTCTTTACTTAAGAATACAAAAAAGAAATGAAGGAGAATGCCACAAAGTTGTTACTGATATTTTGTCCCTGAAAAAAATTATGTCCTGTATTTGCTGTGAATGCAAAGCAGGAGCCCTACTTGGTCAATTTTGCTGATGTTGAAATAGAAGTTTCTTGCTTTCCTAAAGGCTTTGCTGTGGTTTTGTCCTCATTATTGAAATGTGAAATGAAAGAAAATAAAATGCTGAATCATCATAGAACCATTTCTTAGTTCAAAAAGAGCATTTTTAAAGCTTTAAAAAAAATAATGTGTTGAACATTGAGTTTTATTAGATATTTTTGCATAATTAAGTCCATTAAATATAGGTATTGCCTTTTTTATGTGTCATAAGACAAATGGATCACACTTGAAATTTAGAAGTATGTATGCATTCTTTTAGACAAGTTGCCTTTCTTGAATGGATATGACAGGACCCCTTGGGGTATAATTAAAGAAAATGTCTATGGTGCATAATAAGAATTGTAGAAAAATATTTATCTGCAATAAAAATCTTTCACAAAACTGTACAAGTGCCAAGCAGTTTCTGCAACAGATGTTAGTTATATTTATTGTTGGGGAGTGCAGTTGCTTCAATTTTTCAGAATTTTATTTTATTTTTAATGTGTTTTCTTCATGCATTGCTTATTATTATACAATACTGTAGAAGCTGCATGCTGTAACTATTAAACAATGTAATGAATAGTTCAATTCAAAATGATTACTGTTTTTAAGAATATCTAATTATTTTGTTTAATATATGAAATGTAATTGAACCTAATTAATTTTGCAGGCATGATTGGAGAAAATACTTAATATTATTGAAGTGATTAGGAAAAATTACAGCTAAGTTGAAATACTAATCAGTAAATGTAATCTTTTTTTCCTTTGCTCAGTTGCTGGTTATCTGTTTCCTATTTTTTTTAATTGTAAAATGAAACCAAGAAAGTACATTTGACACTTCATTCTAAAAACTATAAATCAAGATATCATTTTAAATATTGGGCCTCTTGTTTCTGTTATGTCAACTTGAATGGTATTTATTCCACCTTCCCATGTCAAAAATATTTGTAAGTTGTTTTGATGTTCTTGTGACAGTAGCACATATTTAAGTATTTTCAAATAGCTAGTAAATTATTTCAACTGAGCCATGTTTGTTATCGATTTGTTAATAAGTTAAGATTGATTGATTATATTAGATTGATTAATTGATTTTATAAAATCATTTAATAGAATTAAAATATAGAAGAATAAGAAAAATTTTTATAGGAAACTTATAGTTGCACAGTAAAAGCTGCTATGAGATCTTTTGTACGTCTTGTACCAAGGCTAGAAGAAGGGCCTGGAACCATTGTGAAAACTCAGGTAATAACTCTAGGGTTGAAAGGTTCCTTTGTTAACTCAGTCGTTTAAAAGTAAAAGCATGGGTAATCTTGCTGTAAATGACAAAATCCCGAAAAATTCTTTCTTGGGATGTTTATTGGCACATTGGGGAAATTTACAGGATGATCTGCAAAAGAGCCAGATGATTGAGTATTGTAATAATTTGAGTATTGTAATAATTGGTGACCTTTGTATATATTGAATGATCAGGAAAAGTGGCCCACGAATGGGACACTGAATTATAACACTATTTTGCAGTTAATGCTGTATTGTAAAAGAGAAGGGAAATGGAATAAAATGCCAGATGTGGATTTTATTTTTTTTACTTAAGACAAAGAAAGGATTGGCAGGATGAATGTAAGCTAAATATTAGAGATAATTTGGTAAGGGCTATAACTTCTGATAATAAGAAAGTGGAAAAAAAAAATGTTGTTTAAATTGTGAGGTTGGGAGTGGATACAGGAGCGACATTTTTTTATTAAATACCTGTAAAGGAAAAACTGGAACAAAAACAGGCCATTCCTGCAACCCCTGGATTTGAAATTTGGAAATAAGATAATTACACATGAATTTCTGTATGTATCAGAATGTCCGATACCCTTCTTAGGAAGAGATTTGTTATCCAAATTAAATGCACAGATTGTTTTTGACGAAGGAGAATTTTTCTTGAAAATACCTGAGTCAAAAACGGGAGAAATCTTGATGATACAAGAAAAGGTAAAGGAACAAGCAATTCCACCGGAGGTGGATTTGGCAGTGATCCCTACTGTATGGGAAACAAATATTACTGGTAAATCGAAACTAGCAGAACCAGTTAAAATAGATTTGAAGGAAGGTGCAGGAACAGTGAGAATTAAACAATATCTAATCAAATCAGAAGTGAGACAGGAATTGAAGAAATTGATTGATAAATTTTTGGAGTATAAAATTTTGGAAGAATGTGAATCTGAGTATAATACTCCTATTTTACCAGCCAGAAAACCCTCGGGTGAATATAGGCCTGTGCAAGACTTGAGAGCAGTATATTAAATAGTTAAGGATATTTATCCTGTAGTAGCAAACCCTTATACACTGTTAACAGCGTTAAGGGAGACTTATCAGTGGTTTACAGTGCTTGATTTAAAAGATGCTTTCTTTTGTATACCTTTGGAAAAGGAAACCAGAAAACTGTTTGCTTTTGAATGGGAAAATCCTCAAACCAAAAGATGCAGCTGACATGGACTAGATTACCCCAAGGACTTAAATCATTTAGCTAAGGAATTTGAAATCCGGAAACAGGACAAACCAAGACCTGGACATTTATTTTTACAATATGTGGATGATATATTGATTGTTACAAAAGAAAGATTTATTTGTATACAGGTGACTATTGACCTTTTGAATTTCCTGGGACTAAATGGGTATAAGGTATCCAGGAAGAAAGCCCAGATAGCCTGCCAGACTGTGATATATCTCGGCTTTGAGATTTTAAAAGGACAATGACAATTAGGAAAAAAATCACAAAGAAGCTATTTGTGGTATACCTGAGCCGAGAAATATTCATGAACTCAGAGCATTTCTGGGAATGACTGGGTGGTGTCGCCTTGGATCATGAACTATGGGCTAATAGCTAAACCGCTGTACGAGGCCCAAAAGAACTCTCCCTTTGTATGGGGCCCACAACAACAAAAGGCTTTTGTAGAGTTGAAACGTGCCTTAACGTCTGCACCTGCTTTGGGACTGCCAGATCTAACCAAAGATTTCCAGCTGTTTGTACATGAAAGACAACACCTGGCACTGGGCGTGTTAACCCAGAGGATAGGAAGCTGGAAACGACCAGTCGGATATTTCTCTAAACAACTGGACACAGTGAGTAAAGGGTGGCCAAACTGCCTTCGAGCAGTGGCCGCAACAGTGATGCTCATACAAGAAGCTCGGAAATTGACTTTGGGAAGAACAATAACAGTCTATGTTCCACACATGGTGATAACTGTCCTAGAACAGAAGGGGGGACGTTGGCTGTCCCCCAGCCGAATGATGAAATACCAGGTGGTATTGACTGAACAGGATGATGTGATTCTAAAGACAACTAACCTGGTAAATCCTGCAGTGTTTTTAAGTTCCATACAGGAAGAAGGACGACTGGAACATGATTGCTTGGCTACCATCGAGTATGTTTATTCCAGTCGTGAAGATCTGAGGGATGTACCATTGGAGCGACCAGACTGGGAACTGTATACTGATGGAAGCAGCTTTATGGAACAAGGAGTCCGATACGCCGGATATGCGGTAACAACAGAGACTACAGCTATAGAAGCAGGAGCATTGGCGAGTACCACATCAGCCCAAAAGGCAGAACTCATCGCTTTAATTCGAGCCTTAGAGATAAGCAAAGACAAGAGAGTAAATATCTGGACTGATTCTGAATATGCCTTTGGGGTAGTGCATGTCCATGGAGCTTTGTGGAAAGAGAGGGGGTTATTGTCCTCTCAAGGATCAAACATTAAGCATAAAACAGAAATTTTACGATTATTGCAAGCAGTTCAAAAACCAGATCAAGTAGCAATCATGCACTGTAAAGCACATCAGATTGGAAATACAAAAATAATAATTGGAAATAATTTAGCTGATAAAACAGCAAAGAAGGTAGCAAAGAGACAAACATCGCAAATGGCAATAATTCCTTCTAAAACAGTAACCCTTCCTAGGGAAAAACTGAGATATTCAGAGGAAGATGACAAATTGGGTCAGTTATTAAATGCTAAGAAAACTTAGCTGGATGGTGGATAACTCCTAATGGACAGGTAGTAATTCCACCTCTTGGGATGAGAGAGATAATTCAAACAAGACATCAAGAATGTCACTGGGGAGCAGAAGCCTTAGTAACATCTTTACGAAAGCAAATAATACCAGTTAAGATGTTGGGAATAGCTAAAATGGTAACTGCAAAGTGTGAAGTATGTTTGAAAAATAATCCAGTGATTAAGAAAAAGGTTCAAATGGGTAGACTGAGATCTGGTACAGAACCTGGAGATTATTGGCAAGTAGATTTTTCAGAGTTACCTAGACAAAATGGGTACCGGTACATCCTGGTAAGGGTTGATACTTTTACAGGATGGCCAGAAGCCCTTCCCTGTCGCACCACACAAGCACAAAGAGGTTGTGAAGTGGTTATTACAAGAAATAATTCCGAGATTTGGAGTTCCTATTGGAATTTCCTCTGACAGAGGTCCACACTTTGTTGCTGAAGTAGTCCAAAGTGTTAGCAAAGTGTTGGGTATTAATTGGGATTTGCATGCACCTTGGAGACCACAATTTAGTGGAAAAGTGGAGAGGATGAATCAAACTTTGAAATGACAAATAAGTAAAATTTGTCAAGAAACCAGTCCAAAGTGGCCTCAGGCACTTTCATTGGCATTATTATGAATCAGGGTACAGCCAAAGAGTGGAACCTCAGTCAGTCCTTATGAATTATTATATGGAAAACCATATGAGTCTCTAGAACCAAATCTAAACATACATGTAAAAGGAAAACAAGATGTGTATAACTATTTGCTTTTTCTAAGGAAAACTTTGGCTGTGATTTGGAGTGTAGTAATTTGGAATAGACCTTTACCCCTGGAAAATGCAGTGCATGATTTCCAACCAGGAGACTATGTCTATGTGAAGACTTGGACCTCCGAAACTTTGCAGGAGCGCTGGAGAGGACCTTTCCAGATACTGCTAACCACTTTTACAGCTATCAAAATTGCAGAATCGGATGCTTGGATACATTATACTTGAGTGAAGAAAGCATCTACTCCGTGGAAGATTGCTAATCGTGACCCAGAGACTTAAAAATTGACTTTGAAACATGTCTAATTTTTATCAGGTTATGATTGGGTTTTGGATTTTTTTTTTTTGGTTGGTAATGTTGGTGAGATCATGGGCTGGCTTGGTGGACAGGAACAAAAGACAAATAGAAACAGAACAAGTGATTGACATTCCCAAACAAATGGCAGAGGAAAATTTGTTGGTAGGATTGACTAAAAAATTTGCCACTTTACAAAATGTCACGCAGATCACTGCTTGTTTGCCAATACCGAGGGCAGTAGGTGAATCTATTCCATGGGGAATTTTAACTATGAATTTGACTAACCTGGAACATAAAAATGAAATCAATTATTGTGAACAGAGACCAGTGACTTAATGGTATGAGCAAGTGAAAGTCACTAGAAAACAGTGGAAAACTCCAGGTAGTCTGGTGGATTGTGAAATATTGTTAAATCATGTTTTTACCAAAATAGGAAGTGTAATAAAATTGGCCAAGGTACCCAATTAGTAGAACAATGGGACCCTATATGGTCTATGTCCATATTTTCCCATTTTCAGTATATAGCAAGAACTTTTTGGTGTTTTACCTGGGATGGAAAAGTTTTTTTCAGTATTACCCTGGGTCAATGATAGGTCACCTTCATCGGGATAGAAGGAAAATAAAGTAGTGCCATGGTGGAAATGTGAAAAAGTGTATGATTGCAGTAATGCAGACTTAGTGATCCAAAGAATTCCTCCGTAGGTCACTGTTGTAAAATATGGTTGTTTTTGTCGAGGTCTTAAGAACACTCTCAATTTAACCAGCTCTTTTACAGTTAGGAAAGGAACTTTGTTTAGTTGTAGTAAAACTACTATTTGAAGTCCAGGACATTTAGTTTGGGCATTAAGTGATGGAACCTGGACCACACATTTACCATTAGATGGTAAGGTGAAACAAATTACTTTAAGCATGCCAACATTGTGTCCAATTTGAAAGAAATCACCATTTAAAGGATCCTTAGAGAATTTAGAATCTAAACGAATAAAGAGATCTGAGATAAATGATGATATTTGGAATGAACCATTTATAGGAGTGAAAACTGGTTGGGCACTTGAATCACTTTTAAATCCTACAGCTTCATATAGAAACAGAGCATGGCTCTATCAGTTAACTGGTCAAGTGGAAAAATTAGCAAACGTTAACAAAAAGGGGTTTAAGGAATTGAATATATATAATTACAGGCGACCTCCAGAATGACTTTACAAATAGAATGGCACTAGATATGCTCCTACTTAAAGAACATGGAGTATGTGGATATCTCAAGGATAAATCGGACCACTGTTGTATCCACATTTCAAATGTCACTCAGGATGTGGAACATGATCTAGACCTATTGGGAAAAATTGAAAAAGAAACTGAAACAATTCAAAAGGATATGTCAGAAGATTGGCTTGGGAAAATTTTTAACAAACTGGGATGGAATTTGAGCTCTTGGATACAATCTATAATTAAAACTTTGTTTCTGTTACTAGTTGTCTTTTTGATGAGCATGCTAGTATAAGCATGTCTGAAGAAATAGTTTACCAATAGAATTGCAGTGAATAGAATGATTATGAGAGAAGTACCAACTATTTCACCAAGATATGATCCATCACCAAAATAAGTTGAAACAAAAGATATATGAATAATGTGAAAGTATTGAAATAATGATTTTCAACACTTTCAAAGGGGGGAAATGTTATCGATTTGTTAATAAGTTAAGATTGATTGATTATATTAGATTGATTAATTGATTTTATAAAATCATTTAATAGAATTAAAATATAGAAGAATAAGAAAAATTTTTATAGGAAACATAGTTGCACAGTAAAAGCTGCTATGAGATCTTTTGTACGTCTTGTACCAAGGCTAGAAGAAGGGCCTGGAACTATTGTGAAAACTCAGGTAATAACTCTAGGGTTGAAAGGTTCCTTTGTACTCAACCAGTCTTCTGTACGCAGAGGTGTATTGAAATGTCAGAATATGAGATGAATGGGAACTGGGGAGAGTCGACTGGAACAGCTTGTAGGTGCCTGCCAAGAAACCGTGAACTTTAGTAAAAGGTAATTCCGGCAGGGGGAGATCGCGACCACCGACTCATATACCACCTACCCAAATCGTACCCCAGACCCATTTCTAGACCTTTCTAAGCTTTACTGCGCAGAATCGGATATAGGAGGGGAGTATGTAAATGATTTACGGGAAATGTTATGATTATGCATGAATAATTAATGAATATGTATGAATAAGTTCTATATATGGTGTCTGATTTTGGAACCTGGTGTGCGTTGATCGTGAGAGGACTCGCTCACGCACCCGGCCGTTAATAAAGAAGTGTCTGCTTATCTACATCACATTGGTGTCGATAAGTTCTTCATTCCGAGATTTCGGTAACATGTTGAAATAAAGACTATATATATTAACCAGACTGTAAACTCAGACAATCATATTTGAGTCAATATGTATGTTGCAAAATAACCTTATTTTAGATTAAAATTACAATAATGAAGAATTAATCATATGTCAGTTCTTACTGCTGTTTTGGAAACCTCCTGAATTAGTAAATATAGTTACAAGTGAAAAATAAATTTAGTTACTCGGCAGATGGGAAGATGGTTTAGTAGTGGCATATCAGTTTCGCCACTGTTCCCAAAATATGGGGTGGGATTCTAGAACAGTGTACCTAATTATATTTTTTTTTTTAATAAGCATCTTACTGATGGAGTGTGCTGCTGGTTTTCCATCACAAAGGTTCTTTTGATTATAACAAGTGGTTTTGATTAGTCAGATTTGTGTTACAGGCTTAAAATATTACAGGAGATTTATGGTGATAAGAGCACTGTAAATTGCTTTGCAAGGGAACAGCAGCGTGACTATGTTTACCATTTTGTTGGTTTTTATTTTGGAATCTATGCTGCTTTGTGTAATAATATCGGAAGCTGGGTATTGCAGTGGATTCCTGTGATTTGAACCAGTATGCAAACTGAGAGTTGCTTTTCCTTCCTAGTTAGAGCAATGTTTAGGAGTTGCAGGTAAGATGGGTTGGAAGTTGTCCATAGCCACTGTACTTGAGGAACAGGCTATGCTGAGCAAACACTCATCTGAATCTATAGAGAACTTCTGGAAGCCATGTAGGACTGGCCAAAGTAGAAACCCAACCGAACCATGGAGCTTTGCCAGTTCAGTGATAAAGCAGCTACAAATTTGGGTGGTGGGTTGTTGGTTTTGGGCAGTTTCTTTGTTTTGTTTTTATATTTAAGGCTGTTTTCAAGATTGCAGTTGGACTAGATGATCATTGTAGGTCCCTTCCAGCTGAACTATTCTGTTCTAAGATCATATATGTGAAGGCTTTCATAGAGTATAACCTTTTGGTGGGTTTTCTTTTAGTTATCTAAAAGTGCAGGCAATTAATGTTTCTTTCTTATATATAAACTGTTGAACACTAGTACCAAGGGAAATCATTCAAGATATATTCTAACTTCCCTTTTTAAAAATTGTTAGAACTTTTTAATATAGACTTACTAGTAGACAGTGAATCAAAAGTCTTCTCAGTCTATTTTAAGATTATATTATCTTTTTAAATATTGTCAGGGGGGAAAAAAAGGTAAAAAGATTATGTAGTGAGCTGATCACAAGTGCTTTTTTTTCCTTCTTGCATACAATATCTTGAAAGTTGTGGTGTGTAAAACTCCAGAGGAAAGTCTATCCCACTTCCATTTTTTCTTTAATAGAGCAAGATTAAAAATATCTTTGAATTACAAAAAATATTTTCAAAAGCAAATGTGAAAGGTTGTTCCCATGTTTACATAGATTGTGATGTATTTATCTATTTGAGAGTATTTTAAAGGCATCTGGGTTTTGAATTGTGGTTTTCTGCTAGCAGAAAAGTAGAAGGTAGCTCTCCTTATGAAAAGAGCCATCTGAGTGATGTGAGGGCTAATATTACCCTGCTGGATTCTTCTCTGATTGTTCATTTTTTTTTATGTCTGGAAATAATTCTGTAGATAAACAATGTTGTCTTGATGCCTTAAGTGTCTTAAAGCTAAATAACCATCACAGGAGAATGTGCAGGTTTGTCAGCATCTGCAGAGGCCCTTACTCATGCAGGAGAGCTGGAGTGCTATAGAAACTGCACTTTCTGAACCTGCTGATGCTTTATGGTCTGAGTTGGCTACATATATGACAGGCTTAATTCCAGGACTTACTTACTTCTTTGTATTTTGTGTTAGGGGGATCAGTGTCTTCATACTATTTTGTCATAGTTCATGCCTTTTATAGTTTCTGCTAATTTAGAGGAAAATAGATTCTTTTTACAAACCCTTTTAACTTATCAGTGTGTGAGTATTAGTGTAAATGTCATTACTAACAATCTGAAAACCTGTGTCGAACAGTGACGTGAAGAGGCTTAGCTCCAGAAAGTGTGCACTATCTCAGCTAACAGCTTTGTACAGATAATGCCTCCAGCACCAGGTACTAGAAAACCAGCCTGAAGCAGAGTGAAAATGGAAATGCTCTTTGCAGACTGTTCCATTGTCACCCTGGTCAAGCCTCTCAAATTAGTTAACCAGTCTGAATTCTTAAAGACCAGCTGTTGCAAATCTGTGTGCTTTGACAGGGACATCTATAGCAAAGTTAAATTTGGGGCAGATCTTTTGGCTCCTCAAGAAACTGTTTCTGAAATGATTTATCTTCAAATTACTGCAGCAAATAGCCAAAATATGGATTCCTATCCTGTTTTGAGATCATAGTGACCTTAATGACCTTAATATTTGCAATCTCCTCACCTCAAATACTTCTCATCCAAGGTGTATCCCCTGATATTTGAAGATTGTTTTGGAACTGGACTCTGCTATTTTGAGTATTGGCTGCTTCCTTCGCAACTGTGGTCTTTGCGGGAACAGAAGTTATTTGTCAGACTTCAGTTATGAACACATTTGCAGGAGAGAAGGACATTATTAAACTGATTATTAGGAAATATTAGTTTTGCCATGTTTAGAACAATGCAGAAATAACTCTTACTTATATATGTCATAGGAAATCCCTTTCTGATTAAAGAATTTCTTCAGAGCTGTTAGGGAGATGATTTAGATATAAAAATATCTTAAAATAAAATAATGTAAGTACAGATTATTTTTATTTAGTTTTTTTAGGTTTTTTTTATATTGTAAGTAGATCCACATCCTAGCTGGATGTGAAGAGTGAAACAATTTCATACAATTGCAAGTCTGTGTTCAATGTAAATATTAAGCAATTTGCTTTAATGGTTACATAGTTAGAATGATCATACTAATAGCAAGTTAGGTAGTAAATATTTATTGCTGCAGAATACAAGTGACCTTATAAAGAAATTAAAATGATAAACTGCTTGGAAGAAACTTGGAAGAAGCTGAATCTGTCTATTCTCTTTGAGTCACTGGCATGGAGGAAATTATGGTGAGCAAAAAAGAAATTAAGATGATCTGAAAAGGAATTATAGAGTATTTTTAGGGATTTATAAATAAATCTATCTAGAATGGCTCTAGGTTTTTTTAATCCCTTTATAAAAAGGTGACATGAAGAAGCCAAATAGTAAATGTACTCTTTTCTTTGCATGGATTTCTGTCTCAATTACCGTTTTAAAATAAACAAATCCATGACAGATAAAATCCCCAATATATTTTCATTAGATCGAAAGATGAATTGGAATTGCTAATAATTTTTAGGTGAATAATACAGCTTACAAAAACCTATGCTGTACCAATTTGTGTCCAATTTAACAAAGAAATATAAGTCTCTGAACAGTAAATTTCTAGTCCTGCTCTTGACAAATAAATAAGTCTGCAAGGAACTGAGTTGAAAGAGCTCCCCTAGAAATTTTGAATTGGAATGACCCTCCTAAAGATACAAAAATGCTTTAGCACACCTGCAAATGTGTACTTACTGCACAATGTACAGGGAGCTGAAGAACAGGTATAGAGTTGCTAAGACACAGGAGTTGAAAGTACTGTCCACATGCACCAGTTTCATTACATCAAACTGTCCCTAGAGAAGTACATCTCTTGAGTAGTGCTTGCAATGGTACAAGGTACAAGTCTGCCAAAAAAGTTGCATGGTTTGGAGTAGATTTTTAAGGGTGTTGCTGTGTATAGCTTTTCAATGACAGTAACTTGATTTTTAATGCACTGTTTGTATCTGCAAATAGTTGTTTTATATATGCAGAGATGGGTGTACTTTGTTTCTTTTGTCAGTAATATTGACTTGCATGCTGACTTCTTTGCCTATCCAATCTTTCAGGTGTGACAGTCCGACTGTTTGTGAGGCCATGTGATGAGCTGGTTTGAGCATAATAATTACTTACTGCCCCTCTCCTTCCTGGTCTTATTTTCAGACTCTAAGACCCATCATATACAAACCCAGTGGCATTTGGACCTTTCCCCCACCACCTTTCTCATTCACCTTTTTTGCTTATCCCACTAGAGTGAACCTCAGTAGAGGAAGGTTATACAGGAAAACCTGGGAAATAATTCCCCCCTATTCCTTAACAAGGAAATTTCTGTAGTAGATGTTAAAGTACTTTTTCTGGGGTTGAGAGAGAGGTATGAAAGAAGCATTTATTTTCACTGTGCTTTGAAAAGTGAATGTCCTCATTGTCTTCCTAGCCAGGACAAAAGGAAATGTCATTCAAAGAGAAGAAAAAGCGTTTGCATAACTAAACATAGTGACTGTGAAGTTAGAGCATAGTCTGTATAAATATTAGATTAGAGAAACTTTCAAATGCTTTCAGATAAAAAAAAAAATCTGTATTCACCTTTTAGTAAATGTTTTTCATAAATATTTGTATACTTATGAATGGTTATGTGGTATTCATTAAAGACGTATGGAGCTGAGAAGAGGGCAGCTTTTTAGAGTTCTTTCTGAAACCTTCTTTGCTTGGTCAAAAATTGCTGGGTGTTAGTAGAGAATTAAATGAAATCCTAAGGCCTGTTGGATACAAATATGACTACATGATCATAATGATCCTTTTGGGTCTCTGTGTCTGTGAAACTGCTGTTCAGAGGAATTCCTGAGTGCTCAGAAACTTAATTATTGTTTGAGACATTTTGCATGAGCAAGAGAAGATATCTTTCAGAATAAATACTTCAAATGGAACAAACTAGTAGCTATATAACTGCTTTCCAAATACAACTCTACAATTTTTATAAAAAAGGTCGCAGGATCAGATGAAAAATAGTGAGAAAGTATTTAGTAATGCATTGGATCAAGTTTATGAAAACTCTGATATTGTATAAGTGATTTAGGGATGTGTTTTCCTTTCAGACATCCTTTTTATATTTATTAGAATAAATTCTTGAGTGCAAGAATACAAGCTGCTGCTTTTTTAAAGATGAGGACATATCCTTTTTTTTAAAAAAAGATAAAATATCAGAATGTCTTTTAATATTAAAATAAGTTTACTAACTGAACTATTGTGAATCCTTTATTTACCAAGGTAAGAGGCACTCTGATAATTTTGCATACTTTTTCTATATAATTTATATTTGGTATTCAATATAACATTAAAAAAAAAAACTTCAAGTTGATTATGATCACATCATCATTATATTAAAGTAGACATGCAGTGTATGAAATAAATTTCTGGTTTCTGTCCATTCTGTGGGAATTAGATAATCACACTACATGGGAGATCATGATGAGCATCTTTATTGGTCATGCCAGAAGGGAGGTTCAAGAGCAACTGAATAGGAGAAAAGCTATCCATTTCATATCCATATCGGTAGTTAAAGTTGAAATTTAATTTTATGCCTGAAAAGCTGAAATTTTTCAACTACATTAGCACTACCCGAACTGTGAAGTAACAGATTAATATTGCCTATAATTATCAACAACTCAAAGAGCTGTCTGGGAACATGTGTATGCAGGGTTTCTTAAAACTTCATCAAATTAAGTGTTCAGACTTCAGCCTGAGCATGGGATGCTTTTGATGCCAAAACGGCACAGAGTAACTGCTCAGACAAATTTTGTCTTTAAGCAGCAAGTTAATTATTTCGTGCCGCGTTTGGGAGCTAGCCGGTTAGCACCGGACAAACTAGCTCCCAAGTTTTCAGTGAAAAGTTAGATACTTTATACAGTTTTCATGAGAGGTTACACAACATCTTTACATAGATACTCATTTGATGTTGACACCCAATCATTCCATTCACAATAGGTGGGATCTAGGTGGAGTAAACCTTTCAATTTTCTTTGTTCAAGGATTTCCTGACTCATGGTCTCCTTATCTCCTTCAGGTGCCCACCTTATCTTTTCTAATTATTCAGAGTACATTCCTTTCTCAATACAAACAGAGCATCACCCAGAGCATTGTGCCAAACTCATCTTGACTAATCTTTTTTTTTAAGAACTTTTTCTGTTTCATTCCCCCCTTTTCTTAAGATTTATGAATTCTTTCATCAAGTTCCAAAGACAAAGGGCTTTGGTAGACATGTATCATTGCCCATATTATTTGCGTTCTTTTAACTATGGCATTTAGTTTATACCACAGACAAATGTTCAAGAGGGATAATAGGATCGTTCCTCCCCAACATGATTAGTATGAGATGTATTAAATAGTGGAATACTTGTGTTGCTTTAGGGGAACGTCCTGCAAAGATGTCCCACCAATAATGTTCTCCTACTTGTTCTGCATTAGCTAAGATAGATTTTATATTTTCAGAGCTGTGTTTTACCTGCCAAAGCATGCGTTGGGCTGTACTGTTTACTTCTTGGACCAGTTTTTCTATGTCGGGGTGTCTGAGCATTGCTTTAAAGAGACTGACATGCCTATCTGTAATTTAGGTACATTGTGATACAGGGTATAATCAGCTTCAATTACCTGTCTAGTAGTTACAGGAACAACATAATCAAAGTTACAGCCTACAATTCTAGTAAAATTACATACACAAAAATTAGTACCATTCGCTATTTCATGACAATTATCAATAGTAATGCTAACACAAGAAGTTCTAACACATGCACATCCATTTCCTACGTAAAACACTTGTGACTGGGCTTCAATACATGGAAACATTTCAAAAATACACGTACCCTTTTCACTATCTAGGCATAGATCTTCATTCCCTATTACTGCATTTTCACAGATGTATCCCAGTTGTTCTCTGGGGATACATGCCTCGATGCTAATCGATTGCAATTGCCTTTGGTCTGATCATAACTTGCACAAACATTATGGTCCATGGGTCTGACAATGACTTTTTGGTGTCAAAACAAGAAAGATTGTTCTTTTGCTGCACTAATTGTGAGCACATATGCTTCAATTTGTTCATGTTGTGGGTTGTAGATGAAGTTTACTAGTTGCCACCAAGCCTGGTGATCTTTAATAGGTGGCTTAGTAGTAGGACTTTCTTCAAGCTTAATGATAAACATTTCAGAACCACCTGTCTTTGCTAGCCTATAAATACATAATTGAAGCTGATTGATCTAACAATAGTTTAATCTCCCACTGGGCTTTGTTTCTTTTATCCTTTTTAACTCTATCCCACAGGCAAGACACTGGTCCTTTTTTTTTTTTTTTGCCAAACATTATTGTCTATATCTTCCATATGACTAAATGTGAGTGACTGGTTTTTCATAGGTGTTATTAGCTTGACTTGTTTTGTCTCTTGTCCTATTATATTAACACCTTTAATGAATTCTGAGTCTTATTCCAGTCTTGTTGTGTATATGATTTGTTGTTAGATAAAACTTTAATGGCTAGACCTGGGTTAGGCTCTAGGTTCATTGAGAGCGGTGTGCCAACCCATGGAAGTGAGTTGATAATTTGTGCATCAGACCATGGCCATTCTAAAATGGGAGCTTGAGATGAAGTTATACTTATCAAAAGTCCAAGAATCAGCATTGGGAAGGCTTGAGAGCTCCTCCTCATTCGGAAGTCCATGGTTTCTCAGAGTTTTCTCAGGTGTTTTCTTGACTTGGGAGTAGCGAATCCAAGTGGATATCTCTTTTATCCGTACTGCTGTAAACATAGTCAGTAACACCTGGAAGGATCCATCTCACTTTTCTTGTAGAGGGATTCCTGAAAAATTCTTAACATATACCAAATCACCAGGACTAAACAGATGTAGATTATAGTCAGGTTGCTTAGGCTGCTGTTCTAATACTACTGTAGCATTTTTATTTGTTTCCCTACAGTTACAACATAATCATATACATACTGGTTACCTATTTGATCTAGAGCTTCGCTATTTATAACTTGTATCACATAGGGTCTGCCATACAAGATTTCAAATGGGATCAGCTTCTCTTTTGATCTTGGTTTGACCCTCAGTCTGATTAGAGCAATAGTTAAAGCTTGATACCAATATAAATTTGTTTCTTGGCATATTTTGGCAAATTTTTGTTTAATAAGATGGCTCATTTTTCTCTACTTCCCCACTTGCTTGGGATCTGTAGGGTGTATGCAGTTGACAATTGATTCTTAATGTTTTACTTATTGCTTGTATGACTTGTGCACAAAAGTGTGAGCCCCTGTCTGAAGAGATTACTGCTGGAACCCCAAATCTCGGTACTATTACTTATAATAGTACTTTGGTTACTTCATTAGCTTTATTGGTTTGGCAAGGGAGTGCTTCAGGCCACCCTGAAAAGGCATCTGTCATGACAAGCATGTATTGAAACCCCCCCTTTTCTTGGGAGTTCTGAGAAATCAGTTTGTCACTGTCCAGGGCAACAATTTCCTTTTCCAGTTGTCCCAGTTTGATTCATGTTCTCCCTACAATTTTGTCAGTCTAAATATTTATACTACAAGTCAGTGCCCCAAATGGGTCTTATTATGTTCTTCCTTCCTGGATGACCCTCTTACAAAAGAGGGGGCCATTCCTCACACCAAGGTCTGGCATGGCGTATGTTCCCACCGCTCAACGCCTACTGGGTTGCAGCCAACAGCGGAGCTCAAGATTCTTCTTGGTGGCAAACACAGAGGCCAACCCAGTCTTGCCCTTGACTATGGTAGGAGGCACCTGACCAACCTTATTCCTTGTACTTCGTTGTCAATGTAGAGTTTCATCTGCGCATACCATAACAAGTCACACAGATCTACATTAGTAGTAGAACTACTTTTTTACTGTAAGAGGCAAAGAATTTTTTGCCTTACCTGGAATTTATTCCCAGATATACCTGGTTAAAGATTTCTTTTACTGCAGGGAGGTCCTCTTTTCCTCTTTTCTGTTGAATTAAAGATAAGCTCAATATTTCAATTACATGATCATTTTTAACTTTTAGTTTCATTTCTTTATCTTTAAACTTCTAGATGTTCTAATAAATCTCATCCCAACAAAGATTTTGGTGAATTTTGCATTCTTATTTGTTTTCTTAGTTTGTACTTTAAAAGTTTCAGGATGTTTTCCTGGTGGTCAGCAGCTCCCACAACTGTAACAAATTCTTTTCGCTGAAGTTTAACACCAAAGAAGTTGGTTTTGTATTCACTAAAAATTCCACCTCATTTTTCCTAGTCCCTAGTTCACCAGAACCCCTTGATGGTTCTTTAGCTCAGGGCAATCTCGCTTCCAGTGCCCACTTTACCTACAATATGCACAATGATCCGGTCCCATAGGAGAGGGATTCACTTTTCACTTCTGCCTGACATTCCTCCTCTTCCTCTGCCTGGTCTCCTCTGCCAGTTTAGCACGACCCAGCTCTTCTTCTCTTACCTTCTGTACACCTTCCCTGTTCTTTCTATCAACTTTTCTACATCACGATTATCTAGAAACAATTAACTCGAACCTTTATCTAGTCCTATTAGATCATCCTGATAAGTCTTTCACAACCAACTTTCAAACATCTACATTTCCCCATCAAAGATTCACCTTTATTCTCCTCAGACCCGCTGCCTGCCCTAGAGGGGCCGTTACCGGTCCTGTTGTGCTGCAAATGCTGCAGCAATTGGGGTGACATTGTCAGGTCCTTCTGCTCAATCGTCAGCAACAGCAACCCCCTCCTCCTCACCAGCAGAAGGGTTCGGGGCAGGAGATGCTCTTCCTGCTCTGCAGGTTACACAAGCCTGCCTCTGCAGCAGCACTTCTGTTTTAACTCTTTCTTACTCTGAATGCACATCTGCTCCTTGTTGCTTGAAGTCTGTGTTATTACATATCAGCCTTCGCAGGCAAACAGCAAACACCCTGCCATGCATCCCAGCATGATTCAGTCGCACCTTCGAGGGGGTACGGGGGTTTGTACAAACTCACCCCAATACTTTAACACTTTCACAAGGTCTTTGATTCTCCACCCCCCACCCCCGCCTCAGATTTTGCATACATTAGTACAAGTTTTTATCTTACAACGTGTTACAACGTATCTTACAAGTACTCACACCATTCACACTCTCCGGGCAGCCCGCAGTCACACAAGCAGTATGTTATACGGTACCGTGCACTTATGTACAACTTTAGGAACACTGACAGTTCACAAAGTATGCATTTCAATGAACAATTGCCAAAAAAAACCAGATTCTAATTTTTCCTGGTCTTAAGCAGAGTGTTAAGTTTTCCGCTACTTGCCACGAATTACCAGAATATTATTATTTTTCAACATACATTTCATAACTCCAAGTTTGAACATGTAACAAGACAACACATAGAACAAACAAGACACAGAGCGCTATTTCAGTTGTTACATTCTAGGAATTCCCCAATTCTTAAGGCAACCTAAAGGAAGTCTTTAGCTTCCCTCCCCCCGATTTCTGTTCCTTTTTCTTTTTTTTTCTTTTTTTTTCTTTTTTTTTTGTTTTTTTTTTTTTTTTTCCTACGCAAAAGTTTCCCTTTTACTTTTGCTGTGAGGTCCCTCTTGTTCCCGTGAGATTCCGCCTTATTCCGTCCCGCCCCCCGCTTTCCGTCACGAGGCCTCCGGGCTTTTAGGAATGGCAGTAACCTCGGGTTTGCTCGATCTGCCCTCAAGATCGCTAGCGGCCACCCCTCGGTCAGCAAACCCCCTCCCAAGGTACCTTTCCTCCTGGGGACTGCGCTGCGCGCCGGACGTCTCCGTGCGTCTCACCAGCCGCCCCGTTACTAAACATACCGTTTTATCCGCGGATCCAGGGGTTCTCTTCTGCTCCCGGGGGAACAGCTGAGAAGAGGAGGCTCCTCCGAGGAAATCTCCCGGGGCGCGCCTAGGAGCGTCCGCTCCGCAGCTGGTCCCTCGGCCGAGCAGAAATCCTCCTGCCTGGCTCGCCAAACTGACGTGCGGAATTAGACTCTCTAACTCGAAAGTTATAAAGTAGGTATGTTTATTGCGCGCAGATGCACGGGGGATCGCTCCTCCACAAGCGTGCATACCCGAAGTGAGGAACCATCCCACATTTATACAATGAAACAAATGAATATTCAATTAACGCCTATACATATTCGTTACCTAAACCCCGCTTCGTATGTTAATTAGCTTATCAGTCCTTTGCCTGGAATGTGGTGGTCTTGCAGGTTTGTAGGTGATTCATGTTCTTGTGACCATCCGGATCTTCTCCAGCAAGGAGACTTAGCACTCCCTCCCTCTAGATAACATTGAATGTCTCTCATCCTTTTCTCATCCTTTTTATAAATAGCCCCTTTGTTAGAGGAGGAGGGGCAGGCGTCTCCTCAAAACTGTAGTTGTCTCCTCAGAGCTGTGTGCCTGTGTGACCAGACACCGCACCCATGACCAGTCACCATACCCACATTCCTTGAGCAGACATATACAATCACAATCGATGTCCATTGTCCCCATTTCACACTATTTCTCCATATCACTTGAAAATGTTTTAACATAGTATTCATAATTACCCAGGTCATTCTTAAAATTGTTTTTTTCCTACTGTTTAGAAGAATAGAGTATTAATAGTACATGGAATAATCCATGGCAATGTGCACATGCAATTTCTCAACATCTTTATTTTTCTGATGTTCTTTGTTATCTTTGATTATTCAAATTCCACTTAGATGCAGAGTTGCAAGGGTTAGAAATACTGACTTAAAACGAAAACCTCAATATTTGTGTGTAGGCCTTTTTAAAGTTAATGCATGCTAAAGTCCCTTGTTCAAGTATTAATACACACTGTGAGGCATCTAGCAAACTTTTAAAAAACCCCAAACCCCCAACCTGCATTAGTGAATGAGCTTTTCTTAAAAGGCTGTTCATCTCATCTGTGCATATGTATAGAGGAGGATAATTGGGATTACTGCATATATTGTTATATATTTGATACAATTGCATTATTTAAAAAAAAAATAAGTTGTCCCATTTGTGTCTCTGTCAATACAGATTTGTTCTGTAATTTTTCCCAATATCTTTTCATAATATATTATCACACCATTTGCATTCTTGTTTTAGTTTCTGTGTTACTGTGGTAATAAAGGCTAAGAAATAATTTTATTGAAATTGTATGAAATATATGAGTATTTTCAGGATTTATCTTTCTTTTGCTTTCCTATAGCTTTGTTCTATTGCAGTAATACCTTTGGAACAGACCATATATTAACTACAAATCTGCTATCAAATATTCTGTTCCAAATTAGATATCTTTGTTCTGACTTGCGGAATTAGACTCTAACTCGAAAGTTATAAAGTAGGTATGTTTATTGCGCGCAGATGCACGGGGGATCGCTCCTCCACAAGCGTGCATGCCCGAAGTGAGGAACCATCCCACATTTATACAATGAAACAAATGAATATTCAATTAACGCCTATACATATTCGTTACCTAAACCCCGCTTCGTATGTTAATTAGCTTATCAGTCCTTTGCCTGGAATGTGGTGGTCTTGCAGGTTTGTAGGTGATTCATGTCCTTGTGACCATCCGATCTTCTCCAGCAAGGAGACTTAGCACTCCCTCCCTCTAGATAGCATTGGAATGTCTCTCATCTTTTCTCGTTCTCTTTTAAATAGCCCCTTTGTTAGAGGAGGAGGGGCAGGCGTCTCCCCGTCTCCCCTTTGTTAGAGGAGGAGGGGCAGGCGTCTCCTCAAAACTGTAGCTGTCTCCTCAGAGCTGTGTGCCTATGTGACCAGACACCGCACCCATGACCAGTCACCATACCCACATTCCTTGAGCAGACATATACAATCACAGTCGGTGTCCATTGTCCCCATTTCACACTATTTCTCCATATCAATTTCTCCATATCAGTTCCTCTCTCTTAATTAAGCCTTTACTCATGGCTGAGGATAAAGGAAATAAGAGAATGAATTTTGATTTACTCCCTAGGGCAGAAAAAGAAATCTCTTCAGAGTTTTAAATTAAAAGATGCCATCACCGATATTGCAGAAAACATTGTGGTCCTTTTAGCTGCAGCACTGTCTTCATTGGTGGCACAATGTATGTTTGTTGTTTAAGAAATATAACTCATTTTGAATAACCAGTTATCTATGTGATTTTTAAAATGCATTATGTAGGTTTATTTTTTTCATATTTCATTCATTCATTCTAGGTAAGTAGAAAGTATCCAATGTTGCTTTCAAAAGCACATGTGTGCACAGAACTTTGTTATACAGCCTGTACTCTTCATTGAGTAATTTGATCTGTTCTGTGTATCAAAATTCATTACTTACAGATAAAGTTGTTGCTTTACATAAATATATATTTTTGTTGTTTTGAACTTTTCTTTGGTTTTCTTATTGTCTTTAATAAATTGCTGTATGTTCTTAAAAGATGAACAGAGGTTACAGAAATGGTGGCGTACATTCTTCAAGTATTGCATGTGTCTGCACATCTGTTATGTATCACATCATCACAACATATCAGAAGACTGCAAACTATGTAATTTTGGTTGAATACTTTTTCTGTGGGCCTGTATAATTTTTCATGAAGTTCAGAATGCATAATTTGTTTAAATTAAAATAATTTAATGAAAATTTATTTTAATTACATCTTTGAATAATTAAATAATTAAACTAATTTTCAGGTTTATTGAAACCTCATTCTTAGAATTTAAAAACTTACTTTTAGAAAATCTTCTGAAAATCAAGGTATTCAATTTTAAAGTGAAAATGGGATGTTGTTAAGGGGGTGAAAAAGCTTAGTATCTTTGTATTCTGATTTATTATACAGAAGGCTGTTTTTTAACAAAGAAGGGTTGCTTTTTCTTTTTTCCCTCCACTATTCTCAGTGTCTTTTGATCATTGATCTGGGTGACCCCATTCTCAGGGATTTTTTCTTCATTTGACATGGACAGATTTTTGAAGTGATATGGAGAAATAGTGTGAAATGGGGACGCTTAACACCGACTGTGATTGTATATGTCTGCTCAGGAATGTGGGTATGGTGACTGGTCATGGGTGCGGTGTCTGGTCACATAGGCACACAGCTCTGAGGAGACACCTACAGTTTTGAGGAGACGCCTGCCCCTCCTCCTCTAACAAAGGGGAGACGGGGAGACGCCTGCCCTTCTTTCTCTAACAAAGGGGCTATTTAAAAGAGAATGAGAAAAGGATGAGAGACATTCCAATGCTATCTAGAGGGAGGGAGTGCTAAGTCTCCTTGCTGGAGAAGATGGGATGGTCACGGATGGTCACAAGAACATGAATCACCTACAAACCTGCAAGACCACCACATTCCAGGCAAAGGACTGATAAGCTAATTAACATACGAAGCGGGGTTTAGGTAACGAATATGTATAGGCGTTAATTGAATATTCATTTGTTTCATTGTATAAATGTAGGATGGTTCGTCACTTCGGGCATGCACGCTTGTGGAGGAGCGATCCCCCGTGCATCTGCGCGCAATAAACATACCTACTTTATAACTTTCGAGTTAGAGAGTCCAATTCCGCATGTCAGAAGTATAGCTCTCCTTTGGAAACCTTGGGCAGTTCCATTTGACTAACCTGTGATCTAATGAGCAGTAATGTAGAGTTACAACGACCATTTTGTTTGCTTTGAGGGAGGATGGCTAGACAGAGAGTGGGAGAGAAATAGTGTCTGTGGAGAAAAAAGATGCAGGGTGATTGAACAGTGTGAAAAAGACTTCTTAGCCCACATTAGTGTTCCTGATTTACTTCACAACAGTTCAGAAAAGGCCAAAGGCAGGGTTGTCATTAAATTGCAAAGTTGAAAATCCTAGTATTCAAAAGCATTAGGATTTTACAAAGTTGTAAAATAGAAAGTTTGTGGTTCATGTTGAATTTGCCAGGAGGACATACAGAAGTATCAGCCTCTGTAAAACATTAAAGGTATATTATAAAATCCTGCTGTAAATAAAAAAAAGAAAAACAGCTTTTTAAAGTACTTTCATGGCTGGCCGTTTTACAATGAGACTGGGTGCGAAAGAAAGGCCAAACACTAACAAATTTGTTACACTTTCTTTATGAGCCCTGGGGACCCCTTAATTATGTGCCCGTGCTGCTTTTTTTGAGATCTGTAGAGACTACATATGTGTGTGTTTGTATAATACATCGTTTTTATTTGTATTTATTTAACATACACACATATATATACATATACATGCATATATATGTAAAAATAAAAATCTAGTGGTAGTTAAACAGGAATGTAGATTTCTAGTCTTTTGCAGCATATTATGATTTTTTCCCCCTCATATCCTTTATTGTTTCTTATGGAGTGAACATTAAAAACTAAACTTCATGCCATCGGTCATGGAATGAATACAGATGTATCTTAAATTTACACTTATAAATGCAGAGACCAAAAAAACCCATTGTCTTTATGTTCTGAAGAATAATTTTTCCTAATAGTAAATGTTTCTTCCTGACACTTGAATTGGACTTCACAGCCTGTCTTTAAGACAGACTAATATACTTCGTTGTCTTTGGTTAATATTTGCAAATTTTTTTATGACCACTTTGGAACTGCAAAAAGAAAAAGTTGGAGCTACCTATTTCTGAATTTATATTTCCTCTTTTGTTTCATTTGTTTACTTGACAGTGGCCTGAATCTCCATGATTTGGAGTACAACTACCATGCAGAATATCCTTTTAAGCTGTTGCATGTCATTGCTGTTTCTGATCTGGTTGGCTTTAGTAAAACCCAAAGTGCAGCCTTTTAGTTATACTATCATTGTGAATAGAAGCAGTAGGTAATAAAACAAATGGGTGGTCTTAGGGGTAAGGTACTATTTTCTGTATGCTACCAGAAGTTTTGCTAATTGATTATTACTCCTGCTGTCTGTCAAAAATCAGTTTTCCACAACTGGCACAACAACATTCCACAACTGTGTTGACTTTTAGACTGTGCTACAGGCAGAGTTTGTTGTCTTGATCTTTCTGTGTCTCATTGCAACTAGTAAATATACAAACTTAACTGTTTGAGAACAACTGACCATAATTAAGAAATTTTTTATTATCTGACTTCAGGAACTGCACTCCCTTTGATCATTCAAATGATTTCATTGACATTAAGGGAGCGTCTTGGTTAAAAGGAAGAGAGGACAATAGGATGTCAGGCTAATCATGCTGAAAATTAGCTTTTGGCTTTTACTTGCATTGGATTATGTATTAATATGTGATGTCAGATATTTTTTTTTAATTTATCTTGATCCTCTTTTGTTTGCAGTGAACATATAGTGTAGTTTTGCCCTCCTGATAAACTGAAGTTTACATGACAGTTTAATGTGGGAAACAAAGTACATTTTCTATATACAGTGCTGCATTTATCAATGACTTTCTCAGTGTGTCAATCCTGCTTTTACTACATTGTAAAATTAGCGTATGATTAGAATTTTTATATGAAACTAATTTATTTTGAAACAGTGTAGTATCCAAAGTAGCTTAGTGGTTACCACAAATAAGACTAAAAATTTTACCAGGGTACATTTCCATTTTCTGGATTATTTTAGCTGATGTTTACTTGCAGCAACTTGGTTTGGAGATACATTGTAGAAACTGCACTTGACTAGCTTTCTCTGTAGCTTTAGGTTCTGTTAGTCAATGTAAAGTTATTAGGGCATAAAATAATGGAAAAATGTACCAACTCTGGACTTTGGGAGAGCTAACTTTGGCTTCTTCAAGGACCTACTTGGAGGAATCCCATGGGTAAGGGCTCCAAAAAGTAGGGGGGTCCAACAGAGCTGGCTACTATTCAAGCATCACTTCTTCCAAGCTCAAGATCAGTGCACCCCCGTGAGTAAGAAATCAAGCAAAGGAGGCAGGAGTCCTGCATGGATGAGCAAGAAGCTTCTGGCAAACCTCAAACAGAAGAAGGAAGTTTACAGGATGTGGAAAAAAGGACAGGCCACTGGGGAGGAGTATAGGGATGTTGTCAGAACATGCAGAGAGACGACAAGGAAGGATAAGGTCCATTTGGAATTCAATCTGACCAGGGACATCAAGGACAACAAGAAGGGCTTCTTCAAGTACATTATCAGGAAAGGGATGACTAGGGAAAATGTGGGCCCACTGCTGAATGAGGTGGGTGACTTGGTGACAAAGGACACAGAGGAGGCAGAGTTACTGAATGCTGCCTTTGCTTCAGTCTTCACTGCCAAGGCTGGCCCTCAGGTTTCCCAGACCCTGGAGGCAAGAGAGAGTCTGGAGAAAAGAAGACTTTTCCTTAGTCAAGGAGAATCGGGTTAGAGATCATTTAGGCAAACTTGACACCCAAAAATCCATGGGCCCCGATGGGATGCACCCCCAGGTGCTGAGGGAGCTGGCAGGTGTTATTGCCAAGCCACCCTCCATCATCTTTGAAAGGTCATGGAGGACAGGAGAGGTGCCTGAGGACTGGAGGAAAGCCAATGTCACTCGAGTCTTGAAAAAGGGCAAGAAGGAGGACCCAGGAAACTACAGGCTGGTCAGCCTCTCCTCCATCCCGGGAAAGGTCATCCTGGAGGTCATCTCTAAGGATGGGGAGGAAAAGAAGGTTATTGGGAGCAGTCAACATGGATTCACCGTAGGAAATCATGCCTGATCAACCTGATATCCTTCTACAATGGAATGACTTGCTGGGCAGATGAGGGGAGAGGGGTGGATGTTGTCTGCCTTGACCTCAGCAAGGCTTTTGACGCTGTCTCCCATAACATCCTCATAGGTAAGCTCAGGAAGTGTGGGTTAGAGGAGTGGACAGTGAGGTGGATTGAGAAGTGGCTGAATGGCAGAGCTCAGAGGGTTGTGATCAGCAGCGCAGAGTCTAGCTGGAGGCCTGTAGCTAGCGGTGCTCCCCAGGGGTGAGTACTGGGCTCAGTCCTGTTCAACTTATTCATCAGTGACCTGGATGAAGGCACAGAGTGTACCCTCAGCGAACTTGCTGAGGATACTAAACTGGGAGGAGTGGCTGACACACCAGAAGGCTGCGCTGCCATTCAGCGAGACTTGGACAGGCTAGAGAGCTGGGCAGAGAGGAACCGAATGAAGTTCAACAAAGGCAAGTGTAGGGTCCTGCACCTCAGGAAGAACAACCCCACGCACCAGTACAGGCTGGGGCTGACCTGCTGGAAGGCACCTCTGCGATGAAGGACCCGGGAGTCCTGGTGGACAGCAAGTTGCCCATGGGCCAGCAGTGTGCCCTTGTGGCCAAGGCAGCCAATGGGATCCTGGGGTCCATGAGGAGGAGTGTGGCCAGCAGGTCAAGGGAGGTGATCCTCCCCCTCTGCTCTGCCCTGGGGAGGCTGCATCTGGAGTTCTGTGCCCAGTTCTGGGCTCTCCTGTTCAAAAGAGTCAGGGAACTACTGGAGAGGATCCAGCGGAAGGCTACCAAGATGATTAGGGGACTGGAGCATCTCCTCTCCAGGCATTTAAAAAGTCTTTTGCCTGTTAGTCACCTTTCACTTACATGTAGCTTAGAAGGAATTTTTATTGACTGAAGAACTGTCTGTTTTGAAATTAGGAACGTTGAATTAAGTTTTTGTTTTATTACAATTAGTTTGTTGACTTTTACTTGAGTTTGGAAGATGGCTGATGAAGTCCAAACAGGGTAAAAGCTTAAAGGGTCTGCTCTTGTGAGTAATAAGGGGCAGGATTTGGCTGATTGTTTTTGTGCATGTAGAAGGCAGTAGATCATCAAGTCTCTGACCCCTATGCAGGGGTATGGATGCTCGAGAAGTGAGCTGTGTTTGAAGGGTAGGTCAGCAAAGCAGCATCTCCATTTCTGATAGAGCCTTACTGTGAGATAATTTAAAAATCCAGTATGTCTGGCAGTGGGGCACATGGAGCCTCTGTGTTAGTTTGGTTCAGTCATGGCCTGGTATTTGAATCCTCTCCTGTGTACTACTGATCAGGATGTGCATGGGTCTGAATCTCCATAAGGCATTTGAAGATGAGTTAAGAAGTTAAGTATCACTCATTAAAAATGTTGTTTAGAATCTGCAGCTGTAACCAACATCCTGCTGGGGAGGAGACCTGATAGCTGAGGACAGTGCCCTAAAACAGTTGTAGAAGACAGTTCAGGCAGAGAGGGGTTGGAGGGAGAAAACAAAGATGTAATGAAAGAGGAGGAACTTGAGTAATGTCCTAGGTAGAACCATGGCTGAGAGGAGACTAGAAATCTGTCTTCTTGGATGTAAAATATTTTGCAAAACTGTCTGTCATGGTCCACTCAGTGGACTCGTGATGGTTCAATAACGATGATCTCGAAGAGCAAAAATCAAGGCGACCACGCCAAGGGGTTATGCTTCAATCAAACAGCACAATTTTATTGTTTGCCCGTAAAGCGGCATGCAATAGGTAGAAAGACAGAAAGTGAATAAAAGGTAAAGTAAAAAGAAAAGGAAAGAGGATTATAGCTACCACCACGGGTCCAAGGCGTCCCTATGGTCCCGGGTCCAAGGCATCCCTATGGTCCCAGGCCCAGGCAGCGTCCCGCTGGTCCTTCCGATCGTCGTGATTCTTGGTGGGGAAGATCTCCAAAGTTCAGTTGCTAAGAAGGCATCTTTTTATGTCAAGCAACACACCTTGCTCCTCCTCTGGTCCATGGACTGCCACCAGTCTCCGCCCTCTCGAGCCAGGTTATCTTGCCCCAGAGGTGGGTAGCTTCAGACCAGGAGGAGTGTTCTTGTATTGTTTTCTGGTTCGTTGTTATGACCACGGTTGTGATCTATCTTCTGGACAGCTGTTATGCGGCCTTATTCAATCCCAGGTGGCAGGGAACGGCATAGTACTCCTTGTACCGTGCAGTTCTCTTTCCTAGGGTCTTGGTGTCCATGAGGACCACATTCCATCTCCAGGTCTCTGTTGGCAATGTTGAGACAATATTGTTCTCATTAGACCGACTCTTACACCACCCCGTGGCTCAACATTGTTATCAGGACCACGTGGCAGCGCTATAATCCTCTAAGAGGGGTAAAAGAGGACAGGGAAAGAAAAAGGGGAAAGGAAAATGACAGACAGGAAAAGAAGGGGAAAATAATCATCTTTATCTCAAACGATTTACAATAATCAAACGGTATTCATAAAAATGACTAAACATAAATCTGTTTAGGTCTTATACAATTTTCCTTGTGTCAGTAGATTTAGGGATGTCCACATTGGAGGGGATATTCAACAAGTTATGTGTATTGATTACAGATGTCAGATATGTCAATTGCTTTACCATTCTCCAATTTAAGACATACAATATCATTGACAAAACAAGACCGATCAAGACCAATATCAAAAGGACAACAATAGGGTGATACAACTTGTTCAAGATGCCAGTAGCAGTCGGTGACCATCCGAAAAGTGTGTCCCACCATCCATGTTCTGCATCTTTTCCCACTCTTCTCAAGACACGGTGTATTTCTTCCACATTGTGGTGGACAGTTATCAGGGTTTTCTGTCCGTTTTCTCTAACCTTTTCCAGAATCTTGATCAAGTCTTGACGCTGCAACAGTTGTTTTACCAAGGTGAGATTATTCCAATGGGTACAGGCTGCAATTCGTGAATCAGTGTATAATTAGATTTCAAGAGCTGGTGAGATGTGACTGGGGCTAAATAGGAGAAGTCACATCCAGTGATGTTAATAAAATTGCAAACGCAAAAATTTGAATGATTCTTAGTATCTACAATCACCGTATCTACAGACACAGAATTACAAGCAGTTCTCAAACATGCACAACCTTTGCCAATATATACAAGCACTGTTTCAGGGTTATCGTCAGGACGAATCTCAAAATGACAGATATTCTGTGTAGTGTCTAAACAAATGTCCTGAGCTCTGATTGTGTTGCCTTCACAGACAAATCCTTGTTGTTCCCGCACAATACAAGATTCCAAATCTACAGTTTGCCATTTCTCATCCACCTTTTGGGCCCATACTCTATGCTCGAAAGGATAGAGTATGGTTCCATTGTGGTTCAATCCTAAGGCAATAATGGGGTAGATTACATTTATTGATGATGGGATATCGTCAATACAAAAGCGGTGGCAATGTTTGTGGTGGGGTTATAAGTAAAGTTTACCAAATTCCACCAGGATTGGAGTTTCCTCTCAAAGTCGGTGGCACTGTCCCAGACTACTTTCCGAATTTCAGTGGGAAAAGTGCCTCCTTCACCTTCTCTAATAATCGAGTCAGCCACTGATTGTATCCATAATTGGACCTGGATACAACTAAGAGCCAAAGAAAGGTTATTTTGGATTATACCAAGTGCATCTACAATCAATTCATGATCTTCCACATTCACCTTTTCCCATTTTGGTAGCACATCTGCTAACTGCCACTGGTTAGTTCCCAGAGCCAATAGGGAAGATTGCAAAGGCCGTTGCAATCCTGCCAGATCATTAGCTGTAGTTGCCAATTTGTTCAAATGCCATTCAGAACCCTCAGTCCTGTTCCCAAAACACCAGTTAGGTCTCTCCGAGTCCATTTCCCAGAAGGTGTCCGTTTCCGCAGCCAGGTTATCCATCCCTCATAAGAGGGTTTTAGGAAAGGAGAGCAGGCTGGCTGAATATCTGAAACATAGCTGTTTGTTGGCACAACAAGGGATTCAGTAATTAATCTGCATCGTATGGAGATGTTGTCACCCTGAGCCACCATAAAAGGGGGTAAAACTTCATTTTTGTCATTCAGCGTGAGGGTCATTTCCATGCCATGGTGTGTGACTATTGCAACAAGCATCACTGGAGTTTTAGTTACAGCATTTATTTTGAATTTGAAGGTCAGACTCAATAGATCTGATTGGCTTGCCGGATTGCTTCACCAATTACACACCACATAGACAGGCCTCATCAAGGTGAAGTTATACCAACAGTCAGTCTTGTCATTTTTACAAAATTTAGAGATCTTAACGTTGTTGGTACTTGGATCCAGGGTGGTATAATTGCCGACGTGCTTTTGGCGACAGCACATAATAAGGTATTCTTGCTTATCACATTCCCACTCAGCAGTATGACAAAATTTTGCTGAAATACTGGGGTGAATTCTGGTTGTTAAATTTGGATCCAAAAGATTCCCAGAGACGGTAATTAAAGAGGCCTTTTCATAGAGAAGTCCTTCCACTTTTCTACATCCTACCATAATCTTTTCTCCAATTATTCCAGTTAAAGTTCTGATCCAGTCTTTCCAATCCCACTCCCATTCAAGTGGGGAATAGGCCTTATCATCATGCAATAGTACAGTGGCCAAATTTGGAAAGTGATTCTTGGGATACTGCCCAGTAAAACCAGTATACCCAACAATAGCTTTAGACCAAGGCCATTCAGCACCCTTTTGGTTATGCGTAAGTGGGAAAATACAAAAAAGTAGTAGCAGTCCAGTTTTACTATTAGTCATTTATTTATAGTTCATGTTCTCAGTGTCCATCAGAGTTCTCCTGTAAAAATAAAACAACAGAGCTTGCTTCCCTGAAGCAAAAAGAGTTAAAATGATGGGATTATCCAGCGGGTATTTATTTTATGTTCCTTTCCCAGGGCATCAGAGGCCACCCAAGTGTTGGAAGAAGGGTTCGCCGGAGTCAAGAAGACGCTCAATATGAGTTATGCATCTTGCTCAACTTTATTAGTTTCTAACACTACTTATATAGAACCGATACACATGCACATTCCTAAAGCAGAAATATAATTGGTTAGTAGTCTATAAACGCGTGGTTCTCACACCCCTAATTATCATGACTAAAATAAGCATTCTATCCACGTAGCTAATTGTGTTGCTGTGCTTCAGCCTTGCAGTTTGTTACTCCCTATTTTCCCATACCGCTCCCTATCTTTCTTGGCCCTGCACCTGCTTTCCCAGCAGCTGTAGCTTGTTACAGCCACGGCCTGTTGGCACAACATAATTACTTGGTCTCAGGATTCGAGAATAGCTCAAGGCTACCTTTCTTGTTAACTTCAGCACAGCAACTTCAGCACAATTCTGATTACAGGCCTGTTCTAATACCAGGCCTGGACTGTGCAGATCTTCAGAGATTCTAAGGCCACGCTTCTGCAGCCATGCTTCTACTATTCCCCCTTTTTCTTTTGCACAAGCCAGGCCTGATTGGTTATGTTAAAAACTACTCTCTTTAAACAAGAAAAAACACAGCTAAAAACTAAAAGCATTACAATAATGATTATAAAAAAGCATATTCCTTCCATCAATAACATATTTAACCAACTTGTTATGCCCAATCCTCTCAACCATTCATCAAAGGGATTATCATCAACAAGAATATGCTTCATGTTTCCCTGCAGTTGTGACAACTTCTTGTGGATAGATATGGAATGATTGGAAAGGTTCACACAACACATCCCTTCAAAATCCTCACAACCGTGTCCATGTGCTAATAACAAAAAAATCTACTGCAGCTCTATTTTGTAATGTAGCATGCCTAACACTATTTACGTCAAGCGATAACGAACTTAAAATCTGCGATGTAAGATTAAATTGTTTCTCTCCCCAGCACGCTAACCTTCGTATATTCTTAGCATTTAATGCAGTCATTGCTCCTGGCATAAATATGGAGTCTAAGACATTTGTTGTTACAGACAGCAGATCGACTCAGTCATTACATGTTTCATCAAAGGTGCGCAGTGCCCTCCGTGATCTATGAAATCGTGGAGTCATTTTCAATAAGCCTTTCATACGTGGAGCAAAGAAAGTTAAACGCCCTAAATAACATGGTCCACCAACAGGATGCAAAGGAATCCCTGGCCATGCTCTATCTCCACATATCAAAAAGACTCCCAGTGGCAACTGATAGCCCCCTGATACATTTACATGTAAGCCTCCAGCTTTCAGTTCACTCCAATTAGGTGAACCGGTTAAATTTTGAAACTTTGTATCAAACTCACATTCACCTTGTTGTGCTAGCCACAATCGCCACGGTTCACCAAACCAAATTACTCCAGTGCCATTTACAGGTTGAAGTGGTGGTACCGTGTCCTCGCATTCTGGCATTCCCGTTGCAGTCATGTTAAAGTATTTAACGGGCGTAATGCTACCTAATAGGTCTAACTCCTGCAATGGCAAATTATATGGTGGATTCAAATTCTCAATAACCGTTTTCTGCCACGCTGCATTACGCATAGAAGGCCAAACAAATTGCCCATTTGGACTCATACATGTACCATTCTGATTGGAAGTCAGATCCACTGTTTTAACATTCAAAAAACCATCAAAATCTGTTTCATTCTCCTGCAAGGCAATACCAATTAAACAAGTTCTGAAGGGGTTGTCTGCTTGCTGCAAACTTAAACAAAAGTCTGTTACCCCCGTGATATTTGCCCATGTCACCCATACGTTTGTTCTAGGCAAGATGTCAAAAATACTTTGGCCCATGGGTAAAAAATTCATCAAGACCGTAAACCAAGTCCACCACTCAAACATGTTTAGTCCTACAATTTCCACCTTTTTTTTTTTTTTTTTCATTCCACCCCACAAATCTGTGCTTTCACAGATTCTGATGATGTGTACTGTCTCCAGTCAGCATGGTATTACACTAGTCGTATGTTTTCTCTTGCTTCATGCCCAGTTACTAATCAAACACATACTCCCTTTACACCATTTATATTTAAAGCTTTGGCTTACAGACCCGTTTTACCCCACATAGCATACATTGGCATAATACCCACGGGTTACATCCCTTGCAACACAGACAGTTTATTCCATCTGCTCACTCTGAGTCTTCTCTTCCGTCTTCTGATCTTGACATACAGGTCGCACAAACTTGCTAGGGACCCATATAGGTCCTTTATCTGTGGAGATACAAAAATAACCTCTACCGATAAATAACACCGGATTAGGTCCTTCCCATACGCCTGAAGCCATATTTTTATACAGAACATTCAAACCAGGAACTGTAGTTGTTTGGTTCCCTCGCGCTGTTTGGTGATGTATAACAACAGGTGGTCCCTCTCTACCCTCCGTAAGGGAGAGATAGTTTAAGCTAAACAACACCTTAGTCAACCCTTTAGTTAGGTCTATGTCCTGTGATACTTTCTGTCTCTGAAGATAATCCTTCAGGGTACGGTTTGCCCTTTCAACAACTGCTTTCAGTTCTAAGGTTTGAAGGTTGTCCCGTGGTTCACCGGTGATCACGTGTTTCTGCCACTGATTATCGGATTGCCAAACATTCTTCTACACCCAAGCACATGCATTCAGTGGGGCTTTCAGTACCAGTGGTACGCTTCCCACAGTAGGAAGTGCCACCAGAACGGGTTGTCCTGAGAAGTGAGCTGGGTTCTTTAAATCATTTGGTCCCTTTAATGAGGGAATCAAGGAAGGAGCCGTTGGGCAAAAAGCGGTTATTTTGGGGCATCCGTTTACCCCCCATCTATCATTTACACCTTTAACAGCTTCCCACAAGCGGACATCCCAATTTTCCTCATGAAGTTTCAAAAGTCATTTTAAGAGACCATTGGTCCTTTCTACAATTCCATTAGCTTGCAGATAATGCGGGGTATGAAACACCCATTTAATCCCTTCGCTTCATGCCCAATCCTGTACAATTCTGGCAGTAAAGTGAGAACTGTTATCAGATTGTATTTCTTGTGGCTTTGTAAAAGTTCCAAACCGTTCATGCAGCGCTTTCACAGTGTTCTCACCCGTAGCCCTGTTAAAGGCTTCTACTTGGACTAGCCCTGATGTTATTTCCACTCCCACCAGCACAAAATGTTTTCCTCCCGATCTCTTAAAGGGGCCAATATAATCTACCTGCCAGGCATCCTACAAGCCTTTGCCCTCCCTCAAATGCAGAGGGTTATCCTCTAAAGGGTGCCTTTCAAGTCGTCTTTGACATTGTTCGCAGGCTTTTACACATTTTACACATTTCTCTGGTGACGGGCCAGCCTCGGGCAAGGGCTTCATGGTACAGATCTTTAGCTCCTGTGTGTTTGCGTTTTACATGCAACTGTTCTAACAGGCATTCCCAGTCTTCTGAAATCTGGCCCTCCCGTACAGGAACTAGCCTTGCTAACTCATCAGCCCGGTTATTCCATTCTCCCGCTGACCCCCCATCTATCTGATGGGAAGCTACCCAACCTACAGCAAAGTTCCCTCGGCTAGCGATACTTAAGATGTCTTGCCATTTTTCCTTTTGCCACACTGGAATCCTATTAACCTGCCATTCATTTTGCTCCCAGAAAGGAAGCCATTCGGTACATCCCTTAAACACAGCATAAGAATCAGTATAAATGTAAACAGGAGAAGTAGTTTGTGCTTCATGTTGAAAAACACTCCATACTGCAATTAATTCACCAACTTGTGCACTACTCTCTCCCTCTGTTATAATTTGCTCATCGGAAGAGGTATGGAGTGCTACTGCTCGGTATTTCCACACTTTTCCTTCTCGTTTGGCAGAAGCATCAGTAAACCAAGCACTAACTGACTGTTCACAGGGAAAAGGAGGGGCCACCTGGATGACTGAGGCAGGTTTATCTTGGCCCTCGTCCAGGCTCTCTACTTCTTGTATAGCTAGGTTTTTTAAGGCTCCCTCAGATACAGAGAAAGTGTTACAATAGTGTTCAATCTGAGCATACCACTTTCGTACTGAGGCTTTCTGGGCCACCCCGTCAGGGGGAGGAGTCCCAGTAGTGACTGTTTTTATAACTTTAAATGAGCCTCTCAATATAATGGGTTGTTGTCGTATGATTTTTTCTACTTCTATGAGAGCCAAGCTAACCACAAACAAACCTTTCTCCCAAACAGTGTATCTTTTCTCAGCATCCCTAAAGCCACGGGAGTAAAATCCCACGGGCCGGGTTGGACCCTCAGGGCCCCGCTGCCATATGTGAACTGACAGTCCTGATAAAGCAAACCCCCACTCCACCTGGAAGGGGTCTGTAGGGTGGATAGGGCCAAGAGCTTGGTGTGCTGTTGCTTCAAAAATTAAAAATTGCATAGCCTCTTCCTGAGAAGCAGTCCATTCCCATTTGACCCCTTTTCTTAGCAAATCATAGAGGTCTGGCAATAATAGAAAAGTCCGGGATATGTTTTCTCCAGAACACCAATAATCCTAAGACATGTTGCAGATCCTTATTCGACTCGGGCATTTTGATCTGTTCTAAAGAAGCAAGGGTATCTGGTGGGATGCATGTCATTCCCCCTTTCCACCAGATTCCTAAGAATTTCACTTCTTGCGAGGGCTTTTGGACCTTTTCTGAAGGGATCTGCAAACCCAAATTTTCCAAATGTGAAATTATGTTCTGTTGAGTTGTTCCCACATCCTCTATTTCATCTCCCCCTGTTAGGGATATGTGCCACACGTGCTCTGTTTTGGACTCTTTAGGAAGACGTCCATACTCTCTTTTCAGTTTGGTTAGCTCAGTGGCAGTATATGGCATCTCTTTGGTTGTAATGTGAGGATCATCATCATCCTCATTCAGATAAGTATATTCTGCTTTAATTAAGGGTCTCACTTGAGGGTTTTCCACAAAATGTTTTCTCGCCTCCTCCAACTCCTTCTGAGGGTATATTGGGTTAATACCCTTTTCCTCTACTTCCAGCTCCATTTCTCTCAGGACTTCAGTGTTTTTAGAGCATGCTGCCTTCAGGGTGGTTTTTAACAAGTGGTTTTCTTCCCTTTCTTTCTCTAATTGTTGTTCTAAGTCATAATTCATTTTTTGCAGAACTTTCACCAAATTTTCAAGGGATTCTATAATTTTGTTTTCATTGCTACATTTTCTAAGGCGATCTTCAATTGCTACGACCAGGCTGGCTCCTAAAATGGCACAGACTATAGATTTGCACTTACCTGATCTAACTTTAGCTTCAGTCTGTAAAGATGTTACTCGGTCCACTACATTCTGCAAGTTTGCCCAATTATCTCAAGCCCAATCTTCTCCGGGTACAGAGGGTCGAGCCCCATACTTTGTCAGAAATGTGTAAAACATGTCCCGATCTTTCATTAACAAAGGATTTTGTTTATCAGCTTTTTTGGCCATTCTTACTACGAAGGGACCAAACCCACTTTGGGGAGGCTAGACTTAGTTACAAACACACAGCCACTGTTGTGTCGCCCTTCTCTTCCCCAAATGGTTGAAGGGACCAAAAATCTGCTTCGGAAAGGCAGCTTATAGTTACTACAAGGTTGCCCCTTCACTTTCTCGAGCAGAGCAGACAAATTCTCATTAACACGAGGGCAGCCTCCCTTTTTAGCACTTTCCCCCTTTTGCACTTCAAGTTCTTTTAGTTTGATCCCAACAGACAGAGCCCTCAATCGGAGTTTGGAGTGCTAAGTCCTAGGCATGTGTGGTATGTGGGAAATTCGAGTTGCCCCCCTTGTTACCGAAATCTCGGAATGAAGAACTTATCGACACCAATGAGATGTAGATAAGCAGACACTTCTTTATTGACGGCCGGGTGCGTGAGCGAGTCCTCTCATGATCAACGCACGCCAGGTCTCAAAATCAGACACCATATATAGAACTTATTCATGCATATTCATTAAGTATTCATGCATAACTATGATATTTCCCGTAAATCATTAACATATTCTCCTCCTATATCCGATTCTGCGCAGTAGAGCTTAGAAAGGTCTAGAAATGGGTCTGGGGTACGATTTGGGTAGGTGGTATATGAGTCGGTGGTCGCGATCTCCCCCTGCCGGAATTACCTTTTACTAAAGTTCACGGTTTCTTGGCAGGCACCTACAAGCTGTTCCAGTCGACTCTCCCCGGTTTCCATTAATCTCATATTCTGACATTTCAATACACCTCTGCATACAGAAGACTGGTTAAGTACAAAGGAACCTTTCAACCCTAAAGTTATTACCTAAGTTTTAACAATAGTTCTAGCCCCTTCTTCTAGCCTTGGTACAGGACGTACAGAAGATCTCATAGCAGCTTTTACTGTGCAACTATAAGTTTCATTAAAAATATTTCTTATCCTTCTATTTTTCAATTTTATAAAATGATTTTATAAAATCAATTAATCAATCAAATAAAGTCAATCAATCTTAACTTATTAACAAATCGATAACACCCTTGCTTTCTCGACACATCTCACCCAGCTGGGTGTAGGGCCAGGTGCGGATAGAACAAAATGTCCTTCCCCTGTTACAAACCACACACAACCTGCACCCTTCTGTCTCTCAGGATCCTGTCCGTGACGCCAGTTTAATGTCACGGTCCACTCAGTGGACTCGTGATGGTTCGATAACTATGATCTCGAAGCGCAAAAATCAAGGCGACCACGCCAAGGGGTTATGCTTCACTCAAACAGCACAATTTCATTGTTTGCCCGTAAAGTGGCGTGCGATAGGTAGAAAGACAGAAAGTGAATAAAAGGTAAAGTAAAAAGAAAAGGAAAGAGGATTATAGCTACCACCACGGGTCCAAGGCATCCCTATGGTCCCAGGTCCAGGCAGTGTCCCGCTGGTCCTTCCGATCGTCGTGATTCTTGGTGGGGAAGATCTCCAAAGTTCAGTTGCTAAGAAGGCATCTTTTTATGTCAAGCAACACACCTTGCTCCTCCTCTGGTCCATGGACTGCCACCAGTCTCCGCCCTCTCGAGCCAGGTTATCTTGCCCCAGAGGTGGGTAGCTTCAGACCAGGAGGCGTGTTCTTGTATTGTTTTCTGGTTCGTTGTTATGACCACGGTTGTGATCCATCTTCTGGACAGCTGTTATGCGGCCTTATTCAATCCCAGGTGGCAGGGAATGGCATAGTACTCCTTGTACCGTGCAGTTCTCTTCCCAGGGTCTTGGTGTCTTGGTGTCCATGAGGACCACATTCCATCTCCAGGTCTCTGTTGGCAATGTTGAGACAATATTGTTCTCATTAGACTGACTCTTACAATGTCCTTCTCAGGAATGTTCAGATTCATAATTATGTTTCTGTTCTTTCCATTCCATTTTGTTCTCAGATACACAAAAAATGAATTAAAGAGAGACCTGTTATAAATTGTTGTTATGCAAATCATTTAAGCAATAAACTAATATACCAGTTTTCTAGTCCTGGGGACTTTATGGTTATTTCAACTTCTGTATTCTGTAAAGTACAATTTTAAGTATTCTGAGACCTGCAATGAGTATCTGAAAATGCTTGAGGATACCATGTGTATTGTCTGGGTATTATGATCAAGCAATGAAGGAAGAGTTGATTTACCCTGCTCAGAATTATCAGTCAGGGACTCACTATGCTAGAGTCAATTGACTAAAATATGTCGAATGCTGGAAAAACATGCCAAAGCTGTCTGTGAAAATTGTTAGGTTATTTTAGTGCAACTGAAAATTAATTTTGATTTTTGAATTGATTTGATTTAAACTTTGAATTTATATCCAAATAAAATTTTTAGAGTACTTATATAACCTTTGAGTTTGTAACCTGTTTGACAGCAATAGCTGCAAATTAATTGAAAGAAATATGATGTTGCTTTGACACTTGAGTGTTGTGTCATTCAAAACTTTTTTTGACCGTTTGAAAAATATTTTGATATGCTTGATATCAGTCTGGATTCTCTTTTATTGTGATAATTAGAAATAAATATAGCACTGTCAAGTTCTGAAATGGCATTCCTGAGTTACCCAAGCCATAGATAATATATAGTATCTCCTAATTAGTTATCTGTTAGAAATTTTTCTGCATACTTCTTTCATTTCAGTACAGTCAGTTTCACTCTCATCTTATTAAGGGTGTCGTATCCAGAAACAGTTGAATCTTTCTCAGACTTTAATGGTTTTTGAGATCTATGGTGACTTAATATTCTCTGTTTGTGTGATCATTTTCCCCCTATAATTCACTGAGGAGATATAAACACTTTTTAAAAAAAAAAATAACCTCACAAAAAGCTTGCAGTGGGATGTCAAGATAATATACTACTTTGATTATTTTAAATTAATCACATTTTAGGTTGAGGCCTTACTTGTTCATTCAGATATGGTGTTAAATAATCCAGAAACAGTATTTTATAAAATATTTTTTAGATATGTAAAATGTCCATATGTTCATACTGAAGTGGTCATTTTGCTAATATATCCATTGAAGACCATAATTTTCAATATCCTGCATAACTAAAATTCTCTGTTACTGTTTAGATTATTTCAATTGTTTCCATTTCTTTGCTTGATTGTATGTTCTTAAAGGAGTTTTAATTAATCTTTTCTATGCAAAAAAATATTGTCCCTATTTAGAAGTGTTTCAGAATTAATAAGTCAGAATGTAGGTGCTAATATTCAGAATGTAAGTGTTAATATACAGAATGTAAGTGCTACTAGATAACGATTCTTTAATGTTGTATTAATAGGCAAAAAGTAGTCTCAGCTAGTTTGTGTAGTGGAGATGTTTGCAAGCTTTGATAAAATTCTGCATTTTTCCAGAGATGAAAAAGAAAAAAGCTTTAAATCTGATTCTGAGTTCTCTTTTTTTGGACCTTAGTTGTTGCTTCATCAGTTACTTTGTTCTTAATTTAGACTGATGAGGCTCTTCAGGAGTCAAGTTTATGGGAGTTTTGTGACAACTGGTATAAAGTATTACTGCTTGAAAAGTGTGGCAATTCTGTACCTATTAAAGGAATTTGCAGCTTGAGTTCCACAAAAGACTCGGCAAGAAACCCATGTAGTTCTATAGAAATGCAGGAAAACTACCAGAAATCCTGCAAAACACCACAGGATGCCACAAATTTAGCATTTTTCAGCTGACTGCACTCTGGACAACTGCCCTCCCTCTACAATAGCGATAGATCTGAGTGGGGCCATCAGTCTCACAAATTCTTACCAAACTTGTCACTGTTGTATCTTCAGACTTTGCTTAGATGGCTGCTTTGTACAGTGCTCAGAAACAGAGAAATGTTTTCTTATCTGCAGCTATTGTTGCTGGGACAGATATGAACAGTTATCACCATGATGTTTATAATTGTTTTACTTGAAAGCAAATTCTTTCTGGTGATAAGAGGAAAGTTGAAATCTATTCTTATTGAGCAAATTTCTACTTCGTGGCTATTGAAAATAGTTGTCTTTCAAAAAGAGTTTGGGTTTGTTACCTTATTAAAAACCTCTCTGATTTTGAGTTGGGTTTCTATATATCTACCCTTTTAGAAGAATGCTTGCTGTTCCTACAGAGGAAGAGTTATAGATATCACCATCATAGTCTTCCTGTTCATGAGCTTTGAGGTGCTGAAGGTAATTTCCAAAATAAAACTTTGTTTATTTCTTAATTTTCTGTGCCAGGTGTGGATCAATACCAGAAATCTTCCAACAACCCCATGCTATTTCTCCTTTAAATTGTGTGCTGCAAGCAGGTACTGAGTCCTGCAAGGTTTTGCTGTACAGTGGTACTATATTTTAGGGCCATATCAGCTTTTTTGTATTTCATAGCACTAGGGAAACATTATTTACACATAGTATCTAAAGTTTTGTCTTGGAAGGGCCAAGCCACATGTCTCTTGTAGTCTGAGGCTAGCAGGCTATTGTTAGAAAAGACAAGGGTTGGTTTTTTTTGTCATGCAGTAAAAATTTCTTGCTTTTCTTTGCAGACCCAAGTATTTAATCTTAAATTTAACAGGCATTGGGGTGTTATATGTGGTGGGGTTATAAGTAAAGTTTACCAAATTCCACCAGGAATATATACAAATATCTTCAGGGTGAGTGTCAAGAGGATGGGGCCAGGCAGTTGTGCCCAGCGACAGGACAAGAGGCAACAGGTACAAACTGCAACACAAGAAGTTCCATCTGAATATGAGGAAGAACTTCTTTACCTTGAGGGTGCCAGAGCACTGGAACAGGCTTCCCAGAGAGGTTGTGGAGTCTCCTTCTCTGGAGACATTCAAAACCTGCCTGGACATGACTCTCTGCAGCCTGATCTAGGTGAACATACTTTAGCAGGGGGATTGGACTAGATGATCTCCAGAGGTCCCTTCCAACCATGACCATTCTGTGATTTTGAGATCAACAAAAAGCAGCCCCGAACCCCACAAAAAATCTAACTAGGGAATTTTGTGTTTTGCTTATCCTATTTACATAGCTTTGATATGTGTTGCTATCTTGGCTCCTACTTGTTTTAAGATAGGCAACAGGTTGTCTATTCACACCGTAAAAAAGTTAATTGTAGAAAAAGAATGTTTTCAAAGAACAGTGGAAGTATGGCTAATGCTGAATCCTTATCTGAGCTTCTCCAGGAGTCAAGTTAAAATCCATAAACAAGTGCAAATAATTTCTCTTATCTACAAAATGAGGAAATCACGTGACAGAGTCTGGGTTTACACACCATTTGAACAGCAGACTGAGTATGACTGATAGCAAACAGATCTAGTTTTAATGCTTTCAGAAGCTGAATATCTCTCTTCAACTCACAGCTTGGACAACATCAGGGTCATCTAAAAATCTCATCTGCTAAGACATTCTAAACTGTTAGATGCATCTATGTTGCAGATGGCATTGCACGCACTCCACAATCAGATTTTGCAGAGGTGTCAACAATTTTAGTCAAATACAGTACAGAGATTTTATTGCTTTGTGTTAATACATCCCTGTGAGGATGACTTAAGTTGGCATTCACTTGTAGGATCAGTTTTCTGATGACTAACTAGATGAAATTTTAGCTCTACTGCCAGGCTATTTTGCTAGAAGTGTGTTCAGTACTCTTCTCCTCCTCCACAGAACAAAGGAAGGTGTTTTTTCCATAACTATTCAAATATTAAATTTAATTAATATCTCAACATCATTTTCTCTCTCCTCACTCATTTTTTCACAAGGCAGATACTACTTGAGAACTGTTGCCATCTTCTCCAAGGGTTCATATTTTCCACTCAATTTGAATCGCACGACAGTGTGACCCACCCTCCTACTCTCTCTTCTTTTGCTCTTTACTTCCAACTTCAGACAAAATACACATGCTTTGTTTAACCAATCCTATTTAAAGTTATTTTTATCAAGCTCTCATCTCACCTAGGCAATTAATTTAGCTGACCTAAGTATGAATTTATTATTTTGGTAATGAAGATTAAGAAGGAACAGTGGGGAGGACAGTTCTCATCTCTTTTCCTGGGCATGCTCAATCAGCTGGAAACTCAAACATCCCTGATATTTACCACTCTGCTCTTGCTAAGCACATAACACATTTTGTCTTAAATTGAAATTTCAAGATGACTACACAACATTTTGATTCTCTGCTTTTTAAAAAGGTCTTTGGGTGGATTACAAAAAACATAACATGAACATATGACAATATATTTCAGTACATAAACCAGAGAAAGTTAACAAACCTTATAATAAGTTGTTAGTATTTTTAATGGCATCTCACTAGTAGTTTCTAAGTCTGCATTTACAAGATAGCAAACTAAATTATAAAATAGACTTATTCTAAAAAAACCCAACTGTAAATTATTAGTCAGCCCCTAGAATGGGCCTATAATCTTGATTTAGGCCTGAATAAATATTCACATTACATCTGACACCATGACTTTGCATTCTGTTTTGACAGCATTATAACAGCAAACGACTGAATAAACACACTAAATAAATGGTAGCTTCAGACACTGTGTCTCCAGAATGGAAAGATGCTTGTTAGAACCAAAGAAACAGCTTCCTATTGCCTTTGCACCTTCATTATCTGTCCTGAGATTAAACCTCAGCATCCCAAATTTTTATTAGCAAAACACTGTTAGAAACTTCTGAACAACAAATGTTATCATCTGCCTTTTTTTTCTCCAGTCTTTCCCCATTCTCCTGTATGTTCATCACACACAGTTTCATCCTTAGTTCCCATCAGACATTGCTGCACTGTAACAGGAAATCAAATTTGTCATTTCTTTCTATACCATTACTCAACTGAGTTGCATAATAGAGATATTTCAAGTTATCCTGGTAAGAGTACATTCTGAAAGAAAGTGGACTAGGGCATGGCACATCTTTACAGTAATATAAAATACATGCATTATTTTATAGACTAAATCTTTGGAAGAAAATATTTGGGGTTTTTAGTTTCTCAGGGAGCAGGAAGGGTCAAAATAGAAACTTAGACAACAGGTATTTCAACTTAATCAGTAAATAAAGCAAGAGCTCCTTTTCAAGTAATTCAAGCAGGTCTATGTTTGATTTGAAAGCTATATATAGCTTAATTTAGCTAGTGCTCATAAGTAAAAGCTTATACATAAAATAAACACAAGGAACATACTTCCCTGAGCGGCCACACGAGCCATACTAAAATTATATCCCAGTTTATATTTCTGTATGACTTAACCTCTGCAATCTGAGAAATTACATTAAGGAGATACACCAGATACTTATCAGCCTTCTGCTCCTCCTGCTTTTTACTTTGTATTCTTTCTAGTCAGCATTCGTTCAATTTTTCCCAACTTTATCTGCTGTGGTGAAACACAGGTTTTAAATTCCAGTCACACTGGAATTTTTAAATTTATAATTTTTAAATTTAAAACAACTAACAGTTTGGTATGATAAGACTGCATGTTTTTATAGTCAAATGAATAAACTCTATACCTCCAAGTTCTTTTATGTTCAAGGTGGCATTCTGGAATGGCACTGCTTTTATGCTAAAACCTAAAAAGAGAAAGAGTATTAGTAAGTTATTTGTTAAAGAGGCCTTTTGAAATGTTGCATACATTCAGAAAAGACTACTTTTTTTCACCAAGAATCAGGATTTTACATGTGATATTCTGTTTCAATATGATGTTTAAAAATATCAGTTAGTTATAAAATGGGGAAAAAATAATCAGATTTTTCAAATAATCAAATTTTAAAAGATACTATTAAATAGCTGGCATACATTGAATTCAGGACAAAACTTCCATCCAGGCCATCTACCATTTGGTAAAGAGTTAGTACAAAATATACCTTTATAAAACGATCTTTTAATGCATCTGGAACTTAAGTTTAGATTTTGGATTACCAGTAATATGAAGCGATCCTTCTGCAATTTTTAGGAGATGTGGAAGACAATATGCAATTCAAATCACTGTTTTTTTACATTTAAAATTCACAGGCTTTGGTTACACCTAGAGTATTAATCCTGTCAATAAATGTTATTAACAGAAAGATCCTTTTACAGATCTGAGTGGTATTTATTAAAGTGGTTGCAAGCGCACTAGAAGCATCTATGAATCTTCTATTAGCCTATTATATGCTTAAAACTAAAAAGCTTTATTAAAGTTTGATGTTTTCCCTTAATTGGAAATTCAGACAGCCAAGAAAAAGGGAATATGAAAAGCCTCCAGCAATCCCTCCATATACTACATACTTGATTCTGCATGTTTTGTGCATGCATACATGTAAGTGTATATAATACTTTATATAGGAAAAATTACATCTGTTCTTTCTCTTCCTAGAGGAGCAAAAACTGGAATGGACTTGAGTGGCATTGATGAGAAAAGCAAAAATACAGGTTATAATTTGAAAACTGAGTGGAGAAGTTGTCACATTGTGTTCTTGGATTCTCAACCATATTTTCTAATATAGCACAGATATGGTACATATGGCTAGATTTATTATAAGCTGAATAGCCTGGATATGCATCATTTTGATTTGGATGCTGCCTAGAATCCATTTTCATTCCTCAAGTTGTGTAACTAAACGATGGCATTTTGTTGCAACTATCTAGAAACATATAAGAAATTTAATTATAAAATAAATCTTGTTTTCATTATTTCCTTTGATATATCTATACTGCTATATTACCAGTCCGGACAACTTGTCCCTGAACTCTTTTTTTTCTTAATATTTCATGCCTTATGTATTTAACAATCATCACAACTTTTTCACAAATAAACTTCTCAAACAATTTGTCCCTGAACTCATACACATATCCCTTCTTCAATTTTATCTAGGGCTTTTCAGTTTCTGGGGGCTGATCATCTTTCTTCTCATCTGCTTTCTTGAAATCTGGGATTTTGTTTTCTTCAGAGGGAAGTTCTAATGAGTTTATAGTATGTTTTCCTTTCACCTCCTGGGTCACACTGGACAGTAACCTGAGTGAGCTTTCAGCAGCAGCAGATCTAGAATACAGCACTAATACGTTACTCTGTGTCCCAACAAGCTTCTCAACATCCTTGTGGTTGCTCATTTCTCTCATTTCTTCTACGACTGGAGACACCTTCAACGAGCACATAAATACCGGCAAGAATACCACCAGGCCGAGCAGCAGCAGCAATGGTGGGAGCCGCCCGTGGGACTGCGCTGCTCCCGCGCCTTCCCCTGGCACAGCCATCACCGCTGTCTAGCTGGACCCACCACCGCTGCAGGCTGCTGCCACGTCTGGCCATGTACTCCGCTGCTATCGCCCGTTACCCTCAGTCTCTTAACTCCACAGCAGTCAGGCTTCTTTCTCTTTGATCCCAACAGCTCACCTTTACCGGTGTCTGATCCAGATCCCCAGGCTCTCCCGCCTATCTCAATGTGATCTGGATCGCAGGCTATCCCCACCTGTCTCTGCTACGTTGGGCACTGCTGTCACTGTTCAAAACTTCAAATGTCCCCTGACACAGCCATTATTGCTGTCACCACTCATTACACTCAGTCTCATAATCTGAAGGTCCTGAGGTCGAGCCTCATACAGGGCACCAATTGTCGCAGCAGGTTTTTTTGTCATGCAGTAATAATTTCTTGCTTTTCTTTGCAGACCCAAGTATTTAATCTAAAATTTAACAGGCAAACAAGGGAGGAAAGATGAAGAGGAGAAAAGCAAATGAGTCCTAGAAAATTCCTTTTCTTTTTTTCTCTGTGAAACTAGTTCTGCAGTGAAAGAATATTTACAGACAAGGTGTGCCAGCTAATGTCAACAAGCACTGAGTAAGAAGAATGCTTAAAAGCAGAAAATGAGAGCTGTGATTGCCTGTTTGCTTGCCAAAAAGAATTTAAATTGTCAGTGTTTGGGACTTCTTGTCAGAGGATCAGAGCCTCACCTGTTTTGTGCTTGTGGTTTAACCCTAGCTGGCAACCAAGTATCATTCAGCTGCTTGCTCCCCCCTGTCCCCCCCCCCCCCACCTCGAGGGATGAGGAGGAGAATTGGGGAAAAGGTAAAATTCGTGGGTTGAGATAAGAATAATTTAACAATTAAAATAGAATAAAATAGAAATAATAACAATTGTAATAACAATTGCAATGAAAAGGAGGGAGAAGGGGCGAGGAATAAAATCCAAAGGGAAAGAGAGGAAAAAAAACCAAGTGATGACTGGAAGGCCCCAGCCGACTCCCCCAGTTTATATACGGAGCATGATGTCCCATGGTATGGAATATCCCTTTGGCCAGTTTGTGTCACATGTCCTGTCTGTGTCCCCTCCCAATTTCCCATGCCCCCCCCAGCCCTCTGGCTGGCAGGGCCCAAGAAACTGAAAAGTCCTTGACTTAGTATAAACATCACCCAGCAACAACTAAAACCATCAGTGTGCTATCAGCATTGTTCTCACACCAAATCCAAAACACAGCACTGCACCAGCTACTAAGAAGAAAATTAACTGTCCCAGCTGAAACCAGGACAGTGGTGCTCTGCAAATCTGCTTCAGTGACCATCGCCCCTCATAAATGTGTATCTGAGAGCAATTAAAATTTTACCATAGAATACTAAAAAAAATTAGGGGGGTGTGTGTCATGTTGTTACTGAATTTTTAAAAGATAAAAACAAAGGCCACCATAGAAACAAATAAAAGCTCCTGAGAGCTGACATGGCTTTAACAGAGCTGCTCTGTTATAGAAAGCTAGTTTCTTTTTGTCAATTATTTTGGTCTCTGAAAAGGAATTTATGATCAAAGTTTTCTTTGAGCACAATGGAATGGCACAGTTAAGCACTGATTAGATTTCGGCAAACTTAGTCATGGATTTGGATATTTTTTTTTTAATGTGGCACTCCTCCTGCAGTGAGAAAAGCATTTTACTGCTTAAAACAGAACTTTACCTGGGATGGATTTTTAATGCTACTTATAATTTTAGCTTCTTCTTAAAAAAAAAAAAAGTGGAAGAGCCTGTTCTAGGTGGCTTTGTTGAATTGTATTAGATCTGTGTTTCTTGTTTTTATATCTGCTCCTACTATTTCATGATAAACACCAATTTAGAGTATTTTTTGTGGGTAGCATCTCACAAAGTAAATGAAAGAAAACTGTATATTTAAAATAGTTTAGCTCTATGATGCTTCTATGCATAAAGTTTCCAACTTGATGACTCCAGCAAAATTATTGAATGTCTACTGTCCAATTTTTTAATTGCTTTCATCAGAAAGAAATTATATTTTTGAAAATTAATATACCATAATAGAGTTCTTTTTCATTATGCAAGCTAATTGCCAGTTGCTTCATTTGACAACACATACAGTTTGCTTTAATCCAAGGGGGGCTTTTGAGGGAGAGAAATTAAGGTTAGAAATAACTGCTACTTGCAGTGGAAGAAGTCATAGCAATTATTGATATGGTAGTAAATACAGGTTCATTTCCTGTCTTTGCTGTGGACTTCCTGCACACGCCTACAGTTCACTTTGTGGAAGTAGGTTATTTCTGCACTCTACCTTATGTCCATATAGAGAAGTCTTATAAATGCTCTAGGATTATAATGACAATGTGTAGCTTTGAATAACTTGGATACCCAAGTACAGGTGAAAGAAATGTGACACAAACATGCTGTGATAGAAAAACAACGCTCCAAAGACTGTGATTGTGAAATGAATTATGTAAAATGATAAAAAATAATTTAAAACAAAGGTCAAGAAAAATCTCTGTGTATATAGTCCCCTTAACATACAGTCATGCTGGTATACATTGGAATTTTAGAAGTAGCTTTAGTAGCTTTTTGATCGTGGTGTGATCAAAGCAACATGAGCAATCAGCAAATTTAAGTTTCCTGTCTTGAATGCCCATGGGAAATAGAAGTATTAGCCTAGTCCTATATATGATGTTTGTAAGAAGAATGCATTAGAAGCTAAATAATGGATTTATAAGACTGCCTTTGGAGTGTGTTGAAAGAAAGAAATCATAAAAGTGGTCCCTCTCTTCTGGTAGTCTAATGTTATAGACATTGCAGCATATGTAGACGCTGATGTAAAGTTGATTGAGACTGAATGTGTTTATGCAATAAAAAAAAGCCACTGTTAGAATAAAAACTATTGTGATTCTACTGAAAGCATTTAAAAATGAAATACAGTACAGCTGAAGTTATCAATTTCCCTGTCTATTCGTTTTAGCTGACACATAAGTAATTCATGTCAAGTGACCAATTAGAGTATACACCATATTGTCAATTTGTATTATATCCAATCTGTGTCACTGTGCAGCTTGTTGTTTACCCATTTTAATGCTGTTTAAGAATTTTGTCCTTGTGAGCAACCCTTTGCACTTATCCTTAAAAGATTTCTTTCAATTCGATTTAATTAATAATTGCAAAATATTAATTGCATTAATATGCGTGCCTGTCAGGAGAATTTCTCAAGTCCTTTTTTTTGGTGGAAAATGCTTGTACCAAGTTTTACATGTTTACTTTGGATACTCATGAAGAGTGAAAACTTTAGGAGTACTGGAGACGAGAAGTAGATTATCTAAGGTGAGAAATGGATATAGTGATTCACTAAGTGAACCAACAGGAAGATACAAATGAATAAACAAAAAGGCATGTTAAGTGAATCTCTCAAGGACACACCTGAATTCCTGCTGCCTAGTGTGTTTCTCCTGAGACTGGTATGAAAACTGTTGTCCTAACAGCCCCAGCAGTGTGATACTTTTTCCTCTACCAGAGAAGAGATTGCCCATCAGGAAGAGAAATAATTCTACTGTTGCTTTGCTGGCTTCTTCCAGCTTTTCTTTTTCATGTTTGGCTAGGTTAAAGCTCACTCTTAGCTGCAGATGTAGTGTTCAGTAAGACTGTGAATCAATTCCTTATTTTAAAATGTAACGTGTGCTGTGGCTGGTTATTTACCTCTGTGTGTGTGTGAAATAAAATGTGTTGTGAGTGCTGTCTACTTTTATAGAAGGCATGCCAAGGTTTAAGGTTCCGAAATGTATCCCAAAATTGTTTAATTTTTGTATGGCAAATATTAAAGTAACTTCAGTTAAGTACTCAAAATAAATACTATTAATCTATCTCAAGCAATTTGCATTTCTTTTGAATATAATTAATGATCTATTACAACTGTAAATCAAAACCTTTATATAGTTCATGTATTAATATACTAATAAGGGTATGATAATTAGTTATTCTCGCATACAAAACATACAAAAGTTAACTTTTTACAATTAAATCAATCATTTGAATATTAGAGTTAAATTTACTTATGCAGGCCTAATGTTCTCTCTGTACATCTAGCTAGTGTAAACGAGACAGAATGAGGTTTTGTTCACTTCAGATGACGTGCGGAATTAGACTCTCTAACTCGAAAGTTATAAAGTAGGTATGTTTATTGCGCGCAGATGCACGGGGGATCGCTCCTCCACAAGCGTGCATGCCCGAAGTGAGGAACCATCCTACATTTATACAATGAAACAAATGAATATTCAATTAACGCCTATACATATTCGTTACCTAAACCCCGCTTCGTATGTTAATTAGCTTATCAGTCCTTTGCCTGGAATGTGGTGGTCTTGCAGGTTTGTAGGTGATTCATGTCCTTGTGACCATCCAATCTTCTCCAGCAAGGAGACTTAGCACTCCCTCCCTCTAGATAGCATTGGAATGTCTCTCATCTTTTCTCGTTCTCTTTTAAATAGCCCCTTTGTTAGAGAAAGAAGGGCAGGCGTCTCCCCGTCTCCCCTTTGTTAGAGGAAGAGGGGCAGGCGTCTCCTCAAAACTGTAGCTGTCTCCTCAGAGCTGTGTGCCTATGTGACCAGACACCGCACCCATGACCAGTCACCATACCCACATTCCTTGAGCAGACATATACAGTCACAGTCGGTGTCCATTGTCCCCATTTCACACTATTTCTCCATATCAATCCCCCCTTTTCTATCAAACTAAGTAAATTCTTTTACTTAAGCAGTCTTCCCGAATGATATAAAGCATCATACATAAGTGTTACCCTTTTAAACATTCTCCAAACCCACAAATATAACATAATGGTTAGTGTATTAAGGAAATTCCTAACCTGATCAATAAGATCACAATGGGGTGTACCATAGTGTTAAGAATTCCTGTTGCAGAAGGTGACCAGCCAAAGAGAGTATCCCACCAATTATGGTTTCCATCCTGTTCTACCTTTTTTAAAACTTTATTGATCCCCTCTACATCATGATGGATCATAAGAAGAGTTTCGTGTCCCTTTTCTTTGGTTTCTTTCAGTATACGTTGTAAATCTGCATGTTTTAATAGTTCTTTTATACTGCTTATATTTAGTCCTATGGGGGTAGGAATTATCATCTGTGATAGGGTAAAGTTAGATGTAAAATTACAGATACAGTAATTTGAATATTGTGCAGTCTCCTTTACCTCCCCATCTACGGTTATTGTGTTACACGCACATCCCTTCCCTGCATATATAATTACTGTTTTCAAGTTTGCATTTGGTCGGGCCTCGAAATGACATATTTTCTGATCTGTATCTAAACAAGTATCCTGGGCCATTATAGTATTGCTTTCACAGAGGAAGCCCTGCTGTTCTCGCATAATACAAGATTCTAAATCTACTGTTTGCCACTTGTCACCTATCTTTCTGGCCCATGTTCTATGCTCAAAAGGATATTTTCCTAGGCATATTATAAAGATGGGCTCAGTTAAGGTAAAATTGTGCCAACATTCCCGTGAATTAAAGCACATGGTTGTATTTAGAAGGGTAAATTCCTTATCTACCTTTCTGACATTAATCAGGGTGTCTCCTGAAATCCTGGTGTTATCTTTTTCATTATATGTTTGACACCCTACTTTTATCCTATCTCCTAATTTTCCCCATAATCGGTTGACTTTGTGTACATCCTCCCGATCCCATTGATGCCTTTGGTACACCTCATTTTCAGAAAAAACCACCATAGCTAGTTTCGTCTTTGAGTCCACCTTTCCCATTATACCAGTGTGTTTTTTCTGGGCATGATTCCAAGGCCAGTTATCAGGCTCTTGGTTGTAGGCAAGAGAGAGGGTACAAAAAAACCACAAATGGTTTAAACCCACTATTGATCATTTTAAGAATCTAAACGTTCCTCATATATACATATAAAATCTGTTTTGATCAAAAATATCTTTGTTTGAGTTGGGGCTTACTGATAACAAATTGGGCAAGACTGGCCACTGGCTCAGTCCCAGACTCTTTTGTTCTATATTGTTTGTTGTGGTGCCCTTCCCATATGGTGGATCCACAACCGCTCAGGTTCACTTACTTGCCACCCACATTGTTCCCATTTGTCCGAGTAAATTTGAGTTTCAGTTCTTTTTTATCTGGGCTTACTTTCCACGAAGTTGCAGGGGCTTTCTTGATCTGGGTATGGTGAATCCAAGAATTCTGTCCCTCAACCTTGATTGCAGGGTAGGTGGTGAGTAGGACTTGAAAAGGTCCGGTCCACTGTGGTTCCAGGGTTTTATCTGCAAAACACTTAACGTATACATAGTCCCCTGGTCGTCTATCGTGAACAGGTCCATCCAGACCCCTACTACGTGTTCCCATCACATGCTTCTCAATTCTTATTAATTGTTTGTTTAGTGCCACCATATAGGAAGTCATTGTTTCTTCACCAATCTGTGAAGACGTCCCCTTTTGTACCCCATAGGGTCGTCCATACAAAATTTCAAATGGGCTAAGCCCCTCTTTTGCTCTTGGTCTAGTTCGAATTCGTGTAAGAGCTAATGGCAAAGACTGGGGCCAAGTTAGATTTGTTTCTTGACCTAACTTGACAATCTGTTATTTGATTAGATGATTCATCTTTTCCACCTGGCCACTTGATTGTGGTCGGTATGGGGTATGTAATTGCCAATCTATTCCTAGATGGTGGCTGATCTGTTGCACTATTCTGGACACAAAATGTGGTCCTCTATCCGAGGACATTACCGCTGGGACTCCAAACCTAGGTATTATCTCTTGGAGCAGTATTTTGGTCACTTCCCAGGCTTTAGCAGTTCTGCACGGGAAGGCTTCTGCCAACCTGAAAAGGTATCTGTTAGTACCAATAAATATCGATACCCCCCTTTTCTAGGAAGTTCCGAGAAATCGATCTGCCAGTGTTGCCCTGGAACATTTCCTTTCCCAATTTTTCCCAACTTTGGCCCCTTGGTAATCTTAGGATTAGTCTGGAGACAAAGATCACATTGTTGGGTTACTTGTCTAATAGTAATATACAAATTTCGTGCTATTATGTTTTTAGTGAGATCCTTATATAGAGCTTCTGCCCCCCAGTGCCTTTTTCTATGCTCTTCCCGGACTACTGACCATACCATGTAGGAAGGAATCACTATTCTCCCATGTGAGATTACAGCCCACCCTTCCTCATTATATGATCCCTCTAGGTCAGAAATCGGTTTGCGATCTTCTTTAGTATAGTCTGGTTTACCTTCTAGAGATATTTGTCCATCGGGTATTAGCGCACCCTCTACCTTGATTGCTTTTCTGGCTGCCTGTTTTGCTTCCCTGTCCGCCAGTTCATTTCCTCTTTCTAATTCTGTGCTCACTTTCTGGTGTGCCTTGATGTGCATAATTGCCACCCTTTCAGGAAGCTGGACCGCATTTAGGAGTTTCAAAATTTCTTCCGCATGTTTGATGATTTTTCCTTGGGAGTTTAACAGTCCCCTTTCTTTCCATATTGCTCCATGAGCATGTACCACTCCAAAGGCATATTTAGAATCAGTCCAAATATTTATAGGTTTTCCCCGAGCTCTCTCCAGAGCTCGAGTAAGGGCTATGATTTCAGCCTTCTGTGCCGAAGTGTCAGCTGGTAGCGGCCCCGATTCTATCACTTCTTCAGAGGTTGTAACAGCATATCCGGAATGTCGCTTTCCATTCAGCATATAGCTGCTCCCATCCGTGAACCAATGTTCAGCTCCATTAATAGGAACATCCTTGAGATCTGTCCTACTAGAATAAGTGGCTTCGATTGTTTCTAGACAGTCATGATCGACTGATTCGCCAACATTCCCATTAAGAAATGAGGCCGGATTGATGATGTTTGTAGTCACGATCTCAACATCAACTTGTTCCACCATTATGGCCTGGTATTTTAGGAATCTCTGTGGGGAGAGCCAATGCCCCCCTTTTGTTTCAAGGACTGCAGACACTGTGTGGGATACTAAGACAGTCATTTTCTGGCCCAAGGTAAACTTCCGGGCCTCCTGGATGTTTAGGATGACAGCTGCTACTGCTCTCAGGCAACCAGGCCACCCTTTTGCAGTGGCATCCAGCTGTTTAGAGAAGTATGCCACTGCCCGTCTGTATGGTCCCAAATCTTGTGCCAGTATTCCTAATGCCATTCCCTGTTTCTCATGGGAAAATAGGAAAAATGGCTTACTCACATCAGGAAGTCCTAGTGCTGGTGCCGACATCAAGGCTTTCTTCAGTTCATGGAAAGCTCTGTCTGATTCAGCATCCCACTGAAGATCCTTCTGATTAGCTGCTATCAGGGAATATAGTGGTTTAACAAGCAAGCCATAATCACATATCCAAAGCCAGCACCATCCTGTCATTCCCAGAAATGTCTGCAGTTCCTTTACAGTTCGTGGTCGGGGGGCTTGGCATATGGCTTCTTTTCGGGCCTTCCCTAGGACCCGTTGTCCGGCACTGATCTCGTACCCTAGGTATGTGACCTGTTGTAACACCACCTGTGCCTTCTTCTTAGAAACCCGATATCCTTGTAGTCCCAGAAAGTTCAGCAGACTCACAGTCCAAATAATACAAGATTCTTCGGTTCTGGTTGCAATAAGAAGATCGTCTACATATTGTAACACTTTCCCTTCTCCTGACGGTGGTTCCCATAACTCCAAATCCTTTGCTAATTGGTTTCCAAAAATTGTGGGGCTATTTTTAAACCCCTGTGGCAACACCGTCCATGTGAGCTGGGTCTTTCGACCGTTTCTGGGATTTTCCCATTCAAAAGCAAAAATTCTTTGGCTGGCTTCATGGAGAGGGAGGCAAAAGATGGCATCTTTGAAGTCTAAAACTGTGAACCAAGCTAGGTCAGGTGTCAGGGTGGTTAGTAAGGTATAGGGGTTAGCTACTACAGGATACAGATCCTCTGTTATTTTGTTAATGGCCCTTAAATCTTGAACTATCCTATAAGACCCATCAGGTTTTTTAACTGGGAGGATAGGTGTGTTAAATTCTGACTCACATTCTTTTAGTAGTTTTAGTTCTATGAATCGCTCTATGTTTGGACGAATTCCTTCCCTATCTTCCCTTTTCAGTGGGTATTGTTTAATTCTTACCGCACTCTGTCCTTCCTTCAATTTTACTATTACAGGTGATGCATTCTTGGCACGTCCCGGTATGTCAATTGCCCATACTCCGGGATATACCTGATCAATAATTCTGGTATCAATTTCCCTTTTTATAGGAGTACTGGCCAAAGATAGGCTCATAACCTGTATGTATTGATGATCATTTACCTCCAGAGTAACTTCCCCTTTTTTAAATTTGATTGTTGCCTCCAATTGTTCTAATAAGTCCCTACCAAGAAGGGCCTTTGGGGAATTTGGCATAAATAGGAATTTATGGATCCCCATCTGTTTTCCCAACTTATATTTTAAAGGTTTACAAAAATAAGCCTTTTCAGTTTGGCCAGTTGCACCTTTTACTGAAACATAATCATTTCCCGAAGGCATTAAAGCTTGGTTCAAAACCGAATAGGTAGCTCCTGTGTCTATTAAAAATTCCACCTCCTCCTGTTCTTCTCCTAATTTTATTTTTACTAATGGGTCGGCTAGTCAATTTTCTTCTTCCATGTGAGCTATTGTTTTCCCTTGATTACTGCGCCATTTAGTATTTTCTTGATGTCGGCATTCAGGGCATTCGTTTTTCCAGTGTCCTGTCCTTTTGCATATTGCACACTGATTCCTACCCAGGGGTGTCAGCCCACGCCTTGATTTAACTTTAGATTTTTGATTCTCATTCTCTCTTACTACTGCTAATATTTTCTTTTGGTCCTGCTTGTAACCTTCTTCTCGATTACTAAATATTCTCCATGCTTCCTCTACTAATTTTTCCAAGTCTCTATTTTCAGGAGGTCTCAATTTTTGCAGCTTGCGCCTAATATCCCCCTGTGATTGTCCTAAAAAGAGGGATATTAGTTGCTGTGCGCCCACCTCCGAATTTGGGTCCAGAGACGTGTGCCGGCGCATCGCATCTCTTATCCTGTCTAAGAATTCTGAAGGTGTTTCAGAGGGACCCTGTCTAACCTCATATAACGCTGCCCAATTCATTGTTCTAGGAATTGCTTTCTCCATTCCTCTGAATATCCATTCCTGGTATGCCTGTAATCTTCCCATTTCAGCGGCACAGTTTGGGTCCCATTCCGGGTCCAACAAACGAAACCATTCTCTATAATTATCTCCCTTTATATTATAGTGTTCCTTTGCGAGATCCCCCGCTGTTTTTATGACCAATTGCTTTTCAGTTTCAGTCAAACAATCTAATAATAATTGTATATCACTCCAGTCAGGATTGTGCTGTTTTATTAGAAATTTAAAATTCTGTGCCGTCTTTATCGGATCATTACGGTATTCTCGGGCAGCCTCTTTCCATTCTCTCAGATCAGCACCCGTGAATGGAACTTTTATTTTCATTGTTCCTCCGTCCAGATTTATGGCTTCTTGGAGGGGTGCCTGTAAAATAGACTTCTGTCTGGTGCGTGAAGACACCGGACTATTTGGAGCCGTAATGGCGGTTTTTGTGTTTCCTTGTGTGGCAGCGGGTGTTTGGCTTTCTTTATAAAGAACTTGTGGAATTTCTTCCTCTTGTTCGCCTGGGGGTGGACTGGGAGCCCCGGCCGAACCTTGTCTCTCCACTCTATAAGGTGGATTAAATAAATCGTTTAATTCGGGCTCTTGTACTCCGTTTAATTTGATACACCTTTGTCCAATACTACATGCTGAGCAACATCTTTTCAACTTTCCTTTACGCTCCCTCCTATCCTCTCTTTCTAGTGCTAGTACCATAGGATCCCGAGGGGGTACTAAGCCGCAGTCCTTTTGCCACTCAGGTTTGTCCCGGAGGACGAAGAACATGTCTGCATATGATACTTCATCCCATTTTCCCTCTCTCCTCAGAAACAACATTAATTGCAGGAGAGTGTTATAATCTAACGTTCCTCCTTCCTGAGGCCATTTCGCATCACTCCAATTTATACAAAGGCCACCACTGATAACAATATTTAATCAATTTTCTTCTATTTTCGGTACCACCCTGTCCTACGATATCCCTCCAATGTTTTAATATACAACCCAAGGGCGATTTTTCACAGGGCTTACTCCTTCCATTTCCCATTTTGCAATTTTAATTACTTTTTCTCCGGCCGCCTTAGCCACCCAAGGTCGGAAACACGGATAGAGCTCCTTGCTCATATTGCACTCAAACGCATGTCTCAAGCACTCTTGCACTCACACTCAGTCAAAATAATTAAGCTATACACGGAAAATCAAAATGCGCATCTCAATCACACCATTCACACTCTCCGGGCAGCCCGCAGTCACACAAGCAGTATGTTATACGGTACCGTGCACTTATGTACAACTTTTAGGAACACTGACAGTTCACAAAGTATGCATTTCAATGAACAATTGCCAAAAAACAAACAACAAACAAAACCCCAATTTTTCCTGGTCTTAAGCAGAGTGTTAAGTTTTCCGCTACTTGCCACGAATTACCAGAATATTAATATTTTTCAACATACATTTCATAACTCCAAGTTTTGAACATGTAACAAGACAACACATAGAACAAACAAGACACAGAGCGCTATTTCAGTTGTTATATTCTAGGAATTCCCCAATTGTTAAGACAACCTAAAGGAAGTTTTTAGCTTCCCCCTTTTTTTAATTTTTTTTTCTTTTTTTTTTTTCCTACGCAGAAGTTTCCCTTTTACTTTTGCTGTGAGGTCCCTCTTGTTCCCGTGAGATTCCGCCTTATTCCGTCCCGCCCCCCGCTTTCCGTCACGAGGCCTCCGGGCTTTTAGGAATGGCAGTAACCTCGGGTTTGCTCGATCTGCCCTCAAGATCGCTAGCGGCCACCCCTCGGTCAGCAAACCCCCTCCCAAGGTACCTTTCCTCCTGGGGACTGCGCTGCGCGCCGGACGTCTCCGTGCGTCTCACCAGCCGCCCCGTTACTAAACATACCGTTTTATCCGCGGATCCAGGGGTTCTCTTCTGCTCCCGGGGGAACAGCTGAGAAGAGGAGGCTCCTCCGAGGAAATCTCCCGGGGCGCGCCTAGGAGCGTCCGCTCCGCAGCTGGTCCCTCAGCTGAGCAGAAATCCTCCTGCCTGGCTCGCCAAACTGACGTGCGGAATTAGACTCTCTAACTCGAAAGTTATAAAGTAGGTATGTTTATTGCGCGCAGATGCACGGGGGATCGCTCCTCCACAAGCGTGCATGCCCGAAGTGAGGAACCATCCCACATTTATACAATGAAACAAATGAATATTCAATTAACGCCTATACATATTCGTTACCTAAACCCCGCTTCGTATGTTAATTAGCTTATCAGTCCTTTGCCTGGAATATGGTGGTCTTGCAGGTTTGTAGGTGATTCATGTCCTTGTGACCATCCGATCTTCTCCAGCAAGGAGACTTAGCACTCCCTCCCTCTAGATAGCATTGAATGTCTCTCATCCTTTTCTCATTCTCTTTTAAATAGCCCCTTTGTTAGAGGAGGAGGGGCAGGCGTCTCCCCGTCTCCCCTTTGTTAGAGGAGGAGGGGCAGGCGTCTCCTCAAAACTGTAGCTGTCTCCTCAGAGCTGTGTGCCTATGTGACCAGACACCGCACCCATGACCAGTCACCATACCCACATTCCTTGAGCAGACATATACAATCACAATCGATGTCCATTGTCCCCATTTCACACTATTTCTCCATATCACAGAAATACAAATCATAAGTGGAGTGTAGTTGAATCTAATATGATTGTTCAGCTAAATCTGAATGGAATTTTATATAGCAAAGAAACAGCACCATCAGCTAAAGGGGTTTTCACCTTCTCTTAAGCAATGGTCAGTCTTGGAACTCTCAAAAAATGTTTTTGTAGCTTTTTTTTAGATGAGAAATGATAAGCAGTGTTAATACTGCCTTCCTTCTTTCCTTTCCCTTCTTTGTTTAGTATGAATTGAATGATTTTAATGCCTAAGAGAGCAAGTACACTTTTTGCCATAAAATCTGATTTTGATTTTTATATTTTTTAATACTTCTAGATTTATAAAGGCCTTGTTGGTCATATTCACTGTTGTTTTGAGAAAAATAGTTCTGGCTTTTTAATCACCTAATTTTTTTTTATATACCTGTTGGTGTCAATGGCAAATATTAATCCCTATCTATTGGAGTTTTTCTGTTTTGTTTACTTGTATAAGATTTAAATTAAGAATAAGCATGACTTCTCAACCTTCAGTTTTATCTTGCCTTTCAGGATGGTGTAAGCTCTATCTACCACTAATCTGTTATTTTGTTTTGCCCAAGAAAGTTAGATATGCGGGGGCATATTTTCTCATTGAGCTATCACTACAAATAAACATTACAAATGAGTTTGTAATTGCAACTTTTCTGAAAATTTAATCTTGTTTAATTTTCTTTGAACTTACCAAATTAAGTAATGTGTTTTGTCACCTGCTTTGCAGTCTCATAAAGCACTGGAACATTTATGAAGAAATAGAAAATATGACTTTGAATCCTTGACATATTTTAAATAAATGCACATATTGATAGTGACAGATTGCTTAACTTGGTGTTAAAAGACTTAGCTGTGTGTCTTGGCAAAAGTAATCCAGATGTGCATAATTTATCTGCCTGCCATATGTGCACCAACATGTCTTTTTATAATCAACTGTCTGTTGAGTATTGTTAAACAGTTAAATGTTCTTTATCAGCTATCTTTTTGAATAATGCAAATAAATCCTTTAATGAGTTAAGGAGCAGCAAGACCATAAAAACAGCTTTCTTAAGCTGAAGAAAGCAACTTCAGATTTTTGATTGTCCAAAAGGCATACATGATCAGAAAGAATTCATTGTTAAAAGAAGCTTATGTAAAGACCATTTTAGGTGGTGTTATGCAACAAAGGATGGTGAATATTTTACATAATCTCATTGTGATGGGACAGATCTTTGTTGTGACAGTGTAAAGGAAGTTGCTACAGAATAATAACAATATGGATTTTTTTTTTTTTTTAAGAGGTCCTTGTTGAAAGAAGAAAATTATCTTAATTTGGTAAGCAGTAACCAAACATGTCCTGGCATTATGTTCATAAAGAGTTGTAGGAGGACACTTGTGTCATTTGGAATATTTCATCATATCATCAGAAGAAACAACTGCCATTTTATGGCATGTTTTGCAATGGGTGTTTGTTCTTCAACTGTCCTCAGAGAGTTATTTATTGATTAGTAGTATTAGATGACATGCATGGAAAATTTTCTATGCAAAAACCTTTTCTGTCCAAGGAGTTCACTATCCCAAAATTTTGTTTACAAAGGAAGCACTGATCCATAGAAATATTCCTCCTTTGTTTCCTATATGCTTGTCCTTTCACCCCATTGACATAATGTTATCAGAATATTAACATGGATAATCTGACCTTCATCAGTCTCTGAGTCAGATTCCAGGGTTCACCTTGGAGGTATATAGGAAGGTGTGTGGTGGTCCTGTAGAGCAAAATGCACATAGTGTCTCATGGTTCTGAGTTTCACCTTTGGAGAAGGGTGTCTGGTTCTTTCTGATGTTCCTGTGCATACAGGTAAGTATTTAGCCTGTCTTTGTAGTAATCTGCTTTGGTTTTTGAACTTCCCCCTCCCCAGCAGTTGCATAACTTGTGGCATGCTTAGCAGCTGCTCTTCATCAACCTGGAAGGTCTCAGTCCTGATCTTTCTAACTGCTGATCTTCATCATTAAGATGAGAATAGGTGTACATAAGCTGTTGAGAGTAACAACTGTATGACGCTTATTTACATAAGGTCATCCAGATTTGAGCAATCCATCTTTGTTTATACAAAGGAAGTAGAAGAATGCCTACACAACATGCTGAAATTAGGTTACCATGCTAGACACAGTAATGTGGCAAACAGTTCTTGCTACCATCCTGTTAGAATCCATCATTGCTGAAATGGTAGAGAGATGCTGCATGCTCCTAGTTTGTGGACTTTGATTTTTAAAACAACTTCAGAAGATTTTGAACTATTCACCAACACTCAACTCACTTTCCTGAAAAAAAAATCCCAACTTTCCTGCTTACTGCCAGCATTCGCATGAGGGTACTCTGCCATACCATATCCACACAGCTTATAACTTTGGTAAATACAGCAATATAACATCTCAAAACACTGAATTAGTATTTCCAAACCATTTAGATTACATGCGTTGGACAGAGAGATAAATTGAAATCTTAATTTTTAAATAACATACATGGCTTTTATGAAAAAACTTTTTGCTCTGATTACTTATATGCTGAATTTGCTGTCATTGTTTGCCAAAGAATTATGCTCCAGAAACTTTGTTTTTAATTTTCTTTCTTAGACTGTTTCTGTCTCAATTTTGGGAGCCAGAAACTCTTTAAAAAAATCAAACAGAAAAAAACCACCAAAGCCCAAACAAACAACAAAAAACAAAACAAACCACCAAAACCTACTATGTGCAATAGACTTTACTATGTTATTACATTACATGACCATCTGAAAATTAAGGATTTTAGCATTTTGAAACTCTGTTACTAAGCATTTAATCTGCATCAGTGACATCTTGGCTACTTCTAACATGATAGTTAAGTCATTCCAGATGTTTTCTGGTAGATGAAAAGGGGGATTGGGGAGGAGAGGAAAGATCCTCCCTGAGAATTAACCTGGACATGTGCATGTATGCTTACATACATCCTCCAGACAGTGCTGCAGTGAATGTCAATTAAAAAATTGTCTATCTGTGCACTGTACTTTTACTGCCCAGCAGCATTTATTTATTTTAGTTTGTGTTCGGTTACATTTACCAAAAGACTAATTAATGTAATTAATGTAAAGTGTTTTGGGCCAAAGAGCAGCTATTATGACAACTGAGTTCTCTCATTACATTTCCATCTATCTCTCTCTCTAAAGTAGAAAAGACCTTGGACTGACTAGTTTGAAAGGTTAGTTGAAAAGATTAAAGTTGACTTGTAAATGGAAATAGGCAACTTTGCACTTTTGAATTCTAAACACATCTGGTCTAGTGTTCTTGTTGAGTGGTAGGTTTGCCAAGACTTGTTGCAGACTTTGTAGAGCAGTAATAATAAACCTGTTCAGAGTATTTAAAAGAACTTGGCATGCCATATGACAGGTTCTCAAGGAATTCTGTCAGGAGCCAAGTAGACCCCTTTTATACTGTTGGCTTACATTAAAACTGGAGATGGCTGCATTTTTTCCCTTTCTCCCCCCCCCCCCCCCCCGAAGTACAAAAGGCAGATGAATTTATTAAAATGCTTCTTTAGTGTATGTTACTGAGCTGTGAAAGAGACCAATAGATAAACATTATTGTAAGTCTGCAGATGCACTCTCATTTATGCCTGTAGGCAAGATAAATTTATCTACTTATGTTAGAGGAGCCTTTAATCAGATAAACTGTTATTGCAAGTAGTTTAGATCATGAGGTGAGTAGTTTTTTAAAAGGCCTTTACAATATGTGTAGTTTTTCTGGTCCTGTTCTTCATCATGAGAAACATAAAACACAATCAGGTATAAAGAACATAAGCAGTATCTTTTTCTCTCTTATCTTCAGTACAGCGTATGTAACTGCAGACATATACAGTATCTCTAGATGAATATACAGCCAATAAAATATTGCTCATTAGATTATAGAGAAAAGAACAGATCCAGATGTTTGGATAATAACATCCTTCTAGAGAAGTAAAGAAGTGGCAGAAGGATTGAAATATATACAAATAATATTGCATGAAAAATCTGGACTCATATACCTAGAGGTAAAGGAGATAGAGATTATAACAAGCCTAAGCTTGTTAGGTCTAGCATAAATTTTTATGCCCTGAAATGATCTGTGCTTTCATAAAGAATGAGTTGTCTCATTGTGATGTACATGGGCCTCTAGCCCAGAATCTTCTGTGCAAGGGTGGGATTTGAGATTTCATTTTTCTGAAGAAAAGGACTTGACCAGGTTTAGAGGCAATTAATAAGATATGTTTTTTAAATCCATAACAAGCTGAGGGGTGAAAAAGCTTTATTTTTATGGATTTAGACTTTTTTCAAAAATAAAATGTTTCCCCTTCTTAAGATGCTCTTTATCCTCTCAGCCTCAGCCTTTTTTCTTTTGAACAAATTAGAGCTAAACATTTTTATTTCTCTCAATTAGGATATCTTTAATCTTGCTTCCTAGGTTGGAAATCTCTGAGCTGTCTGCTTGTTTTGAGCTTAGTTCTAAGATATAGAGAGACAGAGATGTAGGCATGGTCTGTGTTACTGTCAGTTCGATATTAGTGAGAAAAAATGCTTTATCCAGCCTTGGAACAAGACTTGATTAATAAGGAAAAAATGGAAATGTTTGTATATGAATGCAATATTTCCCAAGTGTCCTGGACTAATAAACATACAATCATTATCAGGTCAAGAGAGAAAACTGCTTTTAAAGAGGTAATTTCATCAGTCATCCAAGCTCAGAGAGAGATTGCCATTGCCTGCAGATGAGGAGGAATGCACTTGATCAGCCCTGCAGGCTCCACATAGTCATCCACCCCTGTCATAGTTGTGAAGCTGGTGGGCTTGGTAAGATGTATGTGTAATTCATCTTACTCCTTTCAGAAGCCATTCACATGCAGTTATTGTAACTGGAGGCATCTCACCCCATGTAGCCCTTCACTTGCTTTGGCTAGATCCCCCTGATCCCTTACTCAATCTGTATCATGATCAATATTGCTTAATTTTTATATTTTTTATATATATGTTTACATATGCTAATTAAATATTCATATTTAACATAATTATTCAGATATGCATGTACTTTAATATCAGATAGCAGAAAAATAATTTTAAGTTTACTTTATTGGTTAAAACAACATACAAGTTATTTTCACATCTATGGCATATTGAGTAAGAGTTCTATAAACCCTGTGTCATTGGTTAAAGGAGTGGTTTTGTGACATGTCAGTTTTTCTGGTGTTATAAAATTGCAGTGTGTCCCGCTTATAAGAGATCTTGAGATTGTGTTTAAAATGCAGAATGTAAGTTAGCTTCATTTCAATATGGTGTAAAACTAAAAAGTGCTTTTTACACTCAAAATTCCCATGCAATAACCAGTTTTCAGTCTTCCACCAAACAAAAGTTAAGATATCAGTAGCTCAATATGTCAAATAAGAAATACATATTTTCTCTGAGGAGATGCATAAAATCAGCCAAAGATTAAAAAGTACCTCTATGCAGTATTTTCCAAGCAGCTGCAGTCAGACTGACTGTACTCAAACCAAAAGTCACACAGTTGTGTTAGTGCAGCATTGAGCTCAGGATGCCCTGGCACTTGACACACCACTGCAGGTACTCTCCTCTAGGTCTGAAGTCATGACTCGGCTCTACATCAAAGGAACTTCAGGTCTGCCTTCAAGACAGATTTGGATATATCTATGTAATGGTCATTGTGACATACTAGTACAAAATACATAATAACAAATAATTTGGGATTATACTTCTGTGCATACTCTTATAGAGCAGAATTAAGATCACATTAATTCAGGCATGTCCTGGCTCAACTGAAAGATGGAGCCACTGTATTCATTAACATCTTTAGTTTCATACATACTATATAGAGACTTTATCTCCTACTGGTCGCTGATCCTGTAATTAATAGAGAGCAGAAGATTACACTGTATTCAAAGAAACAAACGTTCTGTGAAGAACAGAACTGGCAGATGAATGGCAATGCTGCTTCAGCTTCACAGTGCAGTCACAAAGTGAACCTCTTCTGGAGTCTGAATGCAGGGCTTAGTACTGCACCTGCTATAGTGGTTCAGCCTAGCTTCAAGATGAAGATGCATTTTACAGAGAGACTGTGGGGTAATTGCAGTGTGAAAACATTAATTATTTTATTATTTACTTCTCCTAAATGCCTTCTGGAGTTAAAAAAGTAATTGTGCAGGAAGCTTTATCCTTAATTTTGGAATGTTAAAAGAACACTGATAAGTTTGGGGACTTTTTTATTACTATTTTTCTTGGTGCTTTTTGGAAGTTGTCATTATGGTTAGAAAAAAACCAGTAATTCTTATATAAAGAGTTTCAAAGTTACTTGGCTTGTGCTGGGTTTACCAGCTATTGTGGTTTAACCCTAGCTAGCAACTAAGCACCACACAGCCACTTGCTCACTCCCCACCCTGGTGGGATGGGGGAGAGAATCAGAATGGAATGGCACCCCTGTTTTATGCTTAAGACACAGTTTAAATACAGAAATTAGCTTTTTTAATATAAAGAAAAATTTAAGTCTTAGAATAGCACATTTATATTAAAATAGCATTTTTTTGAACACAGAAATTAATCTTCTGTAAAAGCCCTTATCTTCCCTCCACTCTGGAATTTTAGATGAATCTTTTTTTCAAATTTCAATTGTAACATCATATAAAACTACATCTTTTATAAGGAGGGAAATTGTAGGGTGTGCATTTTGAAGTCTTTCAAAATTAGAAAAGGGAGAAGAACATTACTTTATGACAAGGGATATGCTGAATATCATAGAATATATGTCTAAATGTTTTTTTTTTCTCAGAATTAAGAAGTTAATCCATGTACTTTAGTTTTGGAATATATTTGGTGGTTGCCTTAGTATATACTCAGATTTCCATCAATCAAAATGGTTAGAAAAAAAACACAGTTGGAACCATCTTTCGTGTAGAGGCTTAATTTTTCTTCTCAGTTGTAGGGACTATTAAGAGTGTTGTGATTTAACCCCAGCCAGCAACCAAGCACCACGCAGCCACTTGTTCACTCCCCCTCACCCAGAGGGATGGGGAGGAGAATCAGAAAGGAATGTAAAACTGAAGGGTTGAGATAAGAACAATTTAATAGGTAAAGCAAAAGCTGCGCACGCAAGCAAAGCAAAGCAAGGAATTCATTCAGCACTTCCCATGGGCAGGCAGGTGCTCAGCCATCCCCAGGAAAGCAGGGCTCCGTCACGCGTAAGGGTTACTTGGGAAGACAAATACCATAACACTGAATGTCATCCCCCTTCCTTCTTCTTCCCCCAGTTTATATACTCAGCATGATGTCATATGGCATGGAATACCTCCTTGGCTAGCTTGGGTCACCTTTCCTGGCTGTGTCCCCTCCCAGTTTCCAGACTTTGACCTGTTTAGGAGCCTGCTTGGCAGAGTCCCTTGGGAGGCAGTCCTGAAGGGCCAAGGTGTTCAGGAAGGCTGGACATTCTTCAAGAAGGTAGTCTTAAAGACACAGGAGCAGGCCATCCTCATGTGCCAAAAGGTGAGCTGGAGGGGCACAAGACTGGCCTGGCTGAACAGAGAACTTTGGCTGGAACTGAGGGAAAAAAAGAGAATTTACCACCTTTGGAAGAAGGGGCAGGCAACTCTGGAGGACTATGAGGAAGTTGTTAGATTATTCAGGGAGAAAATTAGAAAGGCGAAAGCCCAGCTAGAACTCAGACTGCCCACTGCCATAAAAGATAACAGAAAATGTTTTTACAAATACATTAGAAACAAAAGGAGGGCCAAGGAGAATCTGCATCGTTTATTGGTTGTAGGGGGGAACATTGCCAAAAAGGCTGAGGTACTTAATGCTTTCTTTGCCTCAGTCTTTAATAGCAAGACCAGTTACCCTCAGGGTACTCGGCCCCCTGAGCTGGAAGATGGGGATGAGGAGCAGAATGAAGTCCCCACAGTCCAGGAGGAAATGGTTAGTGACCTGCTGCTCCACTTGGACATGCACAATCTATGGGGCTGGATGGGATCCACCTGAGGGTACTGAGGAAGCTGGCAGAGGAGCTCACCAAGCCACTCTCCATCATTTATCAACAGTCCTGGCTAACCAGGAAGATACCGGAAGACTGAAAAGGAAAAGATGACAGAAAAAAAAAAAAAAAAAAAGCAGCTTTGAATAAGAACATGATGATTTAAATAAATTACAGGACAAATTGAACTAGAACATTCCATGTTCAGGACTGAATCCTTCAAAGAATGAAACATTTCAGTTTAAAAATCCATACAGCTATTCTCGCAGAGTAAAACAGCTCTTATATGAAACCTAGTGGAGGTTTTAGATTTAAATGTCCCATGTCGGGGAGTATATTTGCTACTTTATGGTGATCACAATTAAGGAGAATAATTGATTATATGACACATTGCACAGTGTTTATAAGGTGTCTGCAAAACACAGTCAAATAGCAATATTTCTGGCCTGTACTGGTTGGCAAGAGAACTTTCAGTGTGTCTAAAGGTGTGTCTTCACAGCATGTGTGTTGTTTTCAGGTGCTGTTAAAATACAAGTTCCTGAATAGTACTGAAAGATCTGTCACAGTTGATTATTTCACTATTTTTCATTACTAATTTAGAAGATTTCAAGTTTTTCTATTGCATTGTAATTTGTTTCTTTTATGTATGCAGAACCAAATGTGCGACAGCCTGGCTGAGTACTATAGTGTTACAGCTTTGCCCAGCCCCACACATTGCACAATGGGAGCAAGGCCTTTCTGAATATGCTGATAAACAGTAGCTTTTAAAGAAGTATAACCATGATGACATTTAGGTTTTTAGCTCTTCCACAGAAATATCCAGCAGCAGTATTCTGGGATTGTGTTTGGAGTTTGGAGGGGAAACTGCCACTCTTCCATGTTCAATCATCCTTCCCGGAAAATCTACTTGGAAGGACATGGAGCCTGCCTCCCTTTTTTTTCCTTCTGTTTTTGTGAACGGTATGCAAGATGACAGATAGCATCTTTACTGCCAAAGTAGTGTCTATTGTAAGATAAATGCAAATTGATAAGAAGGAGCAAAGTTGTGGAAAACTGGAGATAACGGATCTTATATTTTTATGCCTTTGGTCTGGGAGTAGTATTTTGGCTGCAGGATGCTTGCATGAGAAGACTGTAGTGTCAAGATGGGCAGATAATGACAGTACAATGCTGTAGTTATCCAGGTAAAATGGGTTTACAAGAGATTTGTGCATTCTGTGCACAGGCTACTGTTACAATGGGGCATAATCGCTTGTGAATATACATCCCTCTTACCTGTGGTTAGTGAATGATGAATGATGTGCCACTTATCTATAGGATAATGTACTTATGTTTATCTAAAAGTTGGGAAATGTCCAAGGACCCTTATTGCTAACATGACGGATGTACTAATTGCTAAGTCCTTGGATTTGTCATCTTTAAAAAGCCATCTGGTCCTGAGTTCCTGTTGTTTATACAACGTGGCAAAGACAAGGACTTAAATCATGGTCACTAGTTTAGCGAGATATGTAAATGAGTTCCCGGAGTTGTAATGAATATGTAAATGATTTCCTGGAAAGTTAATGAATAGGTATTGTTACAGATCTGCTAATAAGTTAGAATTAATTGACTTTATTTTATTTTATAAAATCATTTTAATAGAAATATAGAGGAATAAGAAATATATTTTAATGAAACTTGTAGTTGCACAGCAAAAGCTGCTATGAAAACCTCTGTACAGCCCTGTACCAAGGCCAGAAGAATGGGCTAGAATCATTGAATAGGAATGTTTAGAACTTAGGTAACAAATTTGAGATTTTAGCTAATAGTCAGTTACAGATTTCTTTATATTTGACTAGTCTTCTGTATGTAGAAAGTATATTGAGATTTCAGAATGCAGAATTAATGGGAACTGGGAGCAACTGAATGAAACAACTCGTAGTTACCTGCCAAGAAACCGTGAACTTTAGTAAAAGGTAATTCCGGCAGGGGGAGATCGCGACCACCGACTCACATACCACCTACCCAAATCGTACCCCAGACCCATTTCTGGACCTTTCTAAGCTTTACTGCACAGGATTGGATATGGGAGGAGAGTATGTTAATGATTTTCGGGAAATGTTATGATTATGCATGAATACTTAATGAATATGTATGAATAAGTTCTATATATGGTGTCTGATTTTGAAACTTGGTGTGCGTTGATCGTGAGGAGACTCACTCTCGCACCCGGCCAACAATAAAGAAGTGTCTGCTTATCTGCATCACATTGGTGTTGATAAGTTCTTCATTCTGAGATTTTGGTAACAGTATGAGTTGCTTGTATAAAGAGGGGACTGAAAAATCCCCTTGGTGTGCATGACTTTGGTGGAGCGATCCCCCATGCACCCAGCGCTGCCGAATAAAGATAACCTCCGCTCACTCTAATATTGGTGACTGATTCTTTAAATCATTAGTTTGAGCTTTTATTTGAAACTGGGCTTTTAAAACTGGATGGCTGGTTTATGCTGAAGATCCTGATGGCAATATCTCATAGACAAGCTCCTGCATGTGTTGTGGAAATAGGCAGCTGGTTGGAGAAGAGTCAATCCCACAGGTGCTCTTGACAAGTAGAGGGCTGCAGCATGTGATGCCAATGGTCAGAGTTGTATAGAAAGCCTCACTGTGCGCATGGGAGATGCTGCAGGAAACTTGCCTTGTAAGTATCACTAGAACAGTTTGGGTTGGATTTTTTTCTTAAATACCTTGCACACAAACATCCTATTGACATGTTTGTTTAATGGTGGTTTGAAACTTTTCTCCCCCCCCCCCAAAAAAAGTAGCTTGTTCCAGCTTGTTTTCCTGCCTTTATTCTCCCATCAAGCATATTTGGCCTGTGCTTTTAATTAAAAACACAGCAAACAGAGTAGTCTCTTTAAAAGCCTGGAATGTCACTTTGACCTTGGCAAAAAGAAGATACTTTGAAACTTATTAAGAGGAGGATTTTTTTCATTAACCTTCTTACATGTGTTTCCAGACACAGCCTGTGATGTACCAGGTACTAGGGAGGTAGGAAAGAAAACAAATTGACAGTCTGTATAACAGGAGGAGGGCACTACATTCTCAGATGCCTCATTTGGGTGAGGGGGAGGGCAGGTCAGCTGCCTGGCTTTATCATTCCCTCTCATTTTTGGGCTTGCCTGCCTTTTTCAAATGTCTCTTGCTCCTGTTGATTTCTTCACAGTTTTAATAAACCATAGCATGCTACACAAATTAATCCCAAATACTCATTGTGTATTTCAGTACAAGCCTGGATCAAAAATGCATTGTGGAAATCCATGCTTAATCCTGTCAAATGTGGGGATGTTTCTTCAGGAAAAAAAAACCAAAATGAAAACTTACATATTGTAATTAAAATGAAATGGAAAAGAGTGCAAAGAGTCTATAAAAACTTCCCAGTCTTGCACTGTAAATAGTAACAGTATAAGTACATTACTCCTTTAAATAAATAAGGAGTAATAATAATAAAAGGTTAATCCCTTTTTGCTGCAATGTTTGTGAGGTTTTTTTTGCAGGAAGCTGGGATATGCTATAGCTGCCAGAGGGAATAAATACAAAATTACACCGTATTTGATACAGGAATTGAGTGACAAAAGCTTTCTGCGTGCATACTTAAAAATGAAAAGTGGTGTCCTAATAGTTGACAACTTGATTTTTTACCAATTTATAAGTGCTAAAAGAATTTGCCTATTTTAATAACATATGTGTATTTTGTATTACATTAGCCTGAAGAATTTGACATTGAAATACGTGCACAAATTAGGTTAACTGTTTCTGGACATTTGTTGGAGAACAGGAATGAGATTATTTTCTTCACCTGGTGTCCTGGTTTCAGCTGAGATAAAGTTCACTTTCTTCTTAGTAGCTGGTGCAGTGCTGTGTTTTGGCTCTGATGGGAGAACAATGTTAATAGGACACTGATATTTTTAGTTGTTACCAAGTACTGTTTATACTAAATCAAGGACTTTTCAGTTCCTTGGGCCCTGCCAGCCAGAGGGCTGGAGGGGCACAGGAAATTGGGAGGGGACACAGCCAGGACAGCTGACCCGAACCAGCCAAAGAGGTATTCTATACAATATGACATCATGCTGAGTATATAAACTGGGGGGGGTGGCTGGGGCCTGCTGATCGCTGCTTGGAGACTGGCTGGGCATCGGTCAGCTGGTGGTGAGCAATTCTATTGTGCATCACTAGTTTTTTTCCCTCCTTCCCTTTGGATTTCATTCCTTTCCCCTTCTCCCTCCTTTTCATTGCAATTGTTGTTATTATTATGTCAATTATTAAATTGTTCTTATCTCAACCCTTGAGTTCTACCTTTTTCTGATTCTTCTCACCATCTAGGGGAGGGGAGGAGTGAAGGACCAGCTGTGTGGTACTTAGTTGCTGGCTGAGGTTAAACCATGACACCTGGTCACCTAATCAGTCATTAAGTTATTACAGGTGCTTCTCTTTGCAGTTACCTGTTGAAGTAGAACAGTTTTACCCTTTTGCTTACCCTCGCAGTTTCTTTTCCAGTTTGGGTAAACAGTGAGCAAAGTCCTGCTCACTGTACCTCTATATTAAGCCTCTCCTCCTAGAACTTGACAGTTAGGCTATGAAATTAATACAGGAGCTGAGAAAATTACTGCTGTTAACAGAATACAGTTTGTTTATTCATATACATGTGAGAGAACTCCATAGATAATAGCTAGTGCTGTGTTTTTCTTGGTTTTCTGCTGACTTCTTATCTATTTGCTTTTCTGTGGGTTCTTATCACAGGGTGTCTGAGAATACTTTATTTTGCTAGTTAAGTGAAAGAATGTGAATTGTATTATTACTCTTGTGGGATTTGAGAGTGTGTGTTGTTTTTTCTTTTCTTTTAATTAAATTAAATTCTGAATTGATCAGCTGCCTCATTATACACAAAAGCCATTATTAGCACAGGTTATTGTGTGTCTTGTAGTCACAAAGGTCTATAGCAAGGCAAGGTTTATGGTAAGAAGAGATCATAGAATGGTTTGGGTTGGAAGGGACCTAAAAGATCATCTAGTTCCACCCCCCTTGCCATGGGCAGGGACACCTTCTGCTAGACCAGGTTGCTCAAAGCCCCATCCAACCTGGCCTTCAACACTGCCAGGGAGGGGGCATCCACAGCTCTTTGGACAACCTGTGCCAGTGTCTCACCACCCTCATGGTAAAGAATTTCTTCCTAATATCTAATCTAAATCTCCCCTCTTTCAGTTTAAAGCCATTCCCCCTTGTCCTGTCGCTACACTTCCTGATAAAGAGTGCTTCCCCATCTTTCCTGTAAGCCCCCTTTAGGTACTGGAAGGCTGCTATAAGCTCTCCCCAGAGCCTTCTCTTCTCCAGGCTAAACAACCACAACTCTCTCAGCCTTTCTTCGTAGTGGAGTTTTTTTTATAGCCCTCTGATCATTTTTGTGGCACCTCTTCTGGACCTGTTTGAGCAAGTCTGTGTCCTTCTTGTACTAGGGGCCCCAGAGCTGAACACAGTACTCCAGGTGGGGTCTCACCAGAGAGGAGTAGAGGGGGAGAATCACCTCCCTTGACCTGCTGGCCATGCTTCTTTAGATGCAGCCCAGGATACAGTTGGCTTTCTGGGCTGCAAATGCACATTGCTGGCTCATATTCAGTTTTTCATCGACTGGTACCCTCAAGATCAACTGTAAAAGCTGAAAAGTTAGGTGAGCCAGGAATACAGACTTTTATCCATGTTAACAATATTGTAAATTTTAAAATACAGCAATTATCACTTCATTCAGACTTCCCTATGTTAGTACCCTGTGTAATAGAAAATATTTAAAATATGGACTTTTAATACAATTATAAATGTAGATGCAACACATAACTTGCAACTTCACTTTACCTGAATGATTTGTGTCTAAAGCTTGTTTAAATTACATTTAAATGTCAAATTAGATTTTCTGTGTCTAGACAAGTATTTGATCTGCTCTATTAATTTGAGTTTTTTTCTACTCTGTTTGAGAGCGCTCCCTACCACCACCCTATTCACAGGGGTGTATCTTAAAATCAGGAAAGAGGATTTAATCTGAAGTATTTACAAAAGAATAATAAACGTTCTAAGATGATAAAAGAATTGAAGACACTGATTCATTTTGACGGTAAATAAAGAGGACTGTCAGAACTGATTCTACTGTGTTGGCCCTTACGTCCCCATCCATCATCATCCCTCCCCCGTGATTTTAAATGTCTTAAAATCTGGATACAGATAGGAACTACAGTCAGTGTTAGGATTCCTTTCTCTCATGCAGTTATATTTCTAGTTAGTTGGGCTTCAACACTTGCATTAACTTTTACAGTGCCTGTGTAAGAAAACAGCAAGTTGATTAAAGCAACCTTGGAAAAGCTCTAGATTGCTGGTATTTAGAGTTGATGTACCTTTTTTCTTGGCACTAAGTTTCCATGCAAAAACACATGTATTAACTGATTCTATAGATGTTTCATTTGCACTTTTTGTCAGTGGCTTGATATCTTTTGCTCTGAAGAATGACTGTTATACTTCCAAAGTGCAATATCTCAATATTTTTAGGATTTCAGAAGTCTGAAAGTATCAGCTGGCTTTGAAGATATTTGTCTGAAATGCACAGCACAGATATAACATCTTGAAACAAAAGAAGGGAAGGGCTTCTGTTCAGGATCATGTCCATTCCCAGTTTTACATTTAGAGCTATTCCTCTGTTTTCCTTCAGTCAATATTTTTACTTTTCTTACTTATATGCATGCTCTGTCTGCCAAAAAATAGCGGTCTCAGACCCCATGGACTACTGGAATGCTCTGAATACTAAGTACATTATGATCCCAGGTGGGAAAGGATACATTAACAGGCTGAAAGTATAAAAAAAATAAAATAATTTTAAAAAATGAACACCGAAGCTGCTGAGAAATGTGTTGCTCAAAAGAGATATAGGGCATGACTGTATCTCTGCTTTGCATGTAATCTAGACTGCATGAAAACTATTGAAGAAACATAAAACCTTACCAAAATAATATCAGTGGATAAAGCTTTCTCTTCAGGAAAAGAATGAGGGAGAGCAAATTAAGAGACAAATATTTGTTGGGCCCCATTGTGTGTGGGTGGAAAACCTCTGTGGATCATGCCACAGACTGCATTGTGGCAATCTGGGAGTAGAATCGAATCTTTTGCTCCCCATAAGGATTTTCTATGGTCTGGAAAAGCATTTTGCTATTTAAGTTTAGAATCTGTTTTTGTGCCTGTGAGTTGATTAGAGGCCTATGCTTGGCATTTGCTATAGGTCATCTTAGAAAACTTCTGTTACATTAAATGTTGGAAGAGGGCAAGAGTTCATACTGTGATTGACCTTAATAAAATTAAAACTAATGAAAATGGAATCTTTCTAATCTTAGAGTATTTCCCAGTGTATTTTATAAACGGTTTATATTTTTTTCCTTACAGAATTTTGAGTGATTTTTTTGAAATATGTTTTAAATGCTGGCTCTAGACTTGTTAGTATTCATAGTAGGCACATCTAAACATAAAACATAATTGATCCCCTTTTGGCAAATACAATATTATGTAGTTGAGCTAAAGATACTCTTTGCTATAGAGCCTTAGGCATTACACCTGAATTTCATTAAGGAAGACTATGTAATATCCAGAGGAATCTCCTCATGTATAATTGCTTTGGATTGGTTAGGACAAGATGGGATGCAGCTCCCCCCCCCCCCCCCCCCCCAGTTATATTGTTTGCTTTCTGTAAGAATAAAATTTTATTGATATGAACAGGATATTGTCTCTGAATAATTCAGAGAGTGAAGGCATCTATTGTGCTGGAGTTGCATTTTCAAGGCACAATATGTTTTATAAACATTTTATTTAAAAAAATGTCAAATTTTGAATGAATACAAAGAGCTGATATACAATACAGGATGTCAGGAAATAAATTAATTATAAGAACACCAGTTAAAGCTCAGTGTGTGTGTAGGTGAATGAAAATTCAGGAGATTTATTCATTAATCATGTTATGGTCCATTTATCTCCCAGAGAAAAACTTTGATACTATAGGCTCTTCCCCATAGATTATTTGTTTACTATCTATTTATCCCCAGGATAGGTCCCTGCTTCTTTCATCATCTGTTTCTATATAGAAAAATGAATAGGGGAAAGATCTGAAAATGCTTAAGGTTTCTATTCTATGTTTTGTTTTGCTTTTTTTTTTATTTATTTACCTGCTGCTGTACATAACAGAGCCTGCTTTAAGAACTTAATTATGTATGGCAGGTGTTAGGAGTATTACCTGTGCTTAATGTCCTGCCAAATTAGAAACATGAGAGGAAATTTTTGTCTTATCTGAAACTAAATGCCTGACAGATGTTAAAGTATTTATTAGCCTTAAGTGCTGCCTTTTTGCTTTGCGCCATATACAATCTCTGTCCTGGGAATTTATGTTTTAAATTTGGAGAGTTGTTGAAGACCAATAGAACAGTCTGATGGACCCTGTTGGAGACCAGTCCAAAGCTCCAAACCTTGAATTCTTGTGATGCTTCCTTTCTCACAACCCATTTTTGCACACTATAGAAAACATTCATCTTTGTCACAGTTTCCTCTTGAGAACTGAATTCTGAAACTGCTTAAGCTCACTCATCGGGCATTAATCTACCTGGATTTGAATCTTCTAAACAAATTTATTTTCTGGGAACACTTACTCCCAGTGTTTGTCAACTTGTTATAGCTTGAACTAGACATAACTCTGGGATGATGATATCAGTTCTGCAAATGTATTCCTGCAGGCAAGACCTTTAAAAATTGACAGAAGGATTCCAGGTCTGTGTAAGGTTCTAACTAGGTCCAATCAAGACTTATATAGAGAAAACATTTTTTTTTTTTTTTTAAATCTTAGCTTTCTGCTGGCTTGGCCAGCAGTTATTTATAAGTTGTTATAATAATAATTTGTTATTTATAAGTTGTTTACAGTTAGTTATAAGTTGTTACCTTGATAGATAGATTTATTACCAAAACCAAGTTCACATTAGAAGTCCTTTACATTTAAACGACTTCTGGCATTTTTATAAATGTCTTATCAGAACTGTAAAACTGAGATTGTACAAGATGAAGACTCATGAGGCTTTTCCAGGCTGATAACTGACTATTATAAGGGGGTTTTGCTGCTGTTTTGCCATGGAGATGTGTGAATTGTTCAGGGGAAGTGCAGATGTACTTTCAATAGTTCTTTCAATGGTAATGCTTCCTGTGTTGAAAAGCTCCTTTTTACTTTCAGCTACTTCTAGTTACTTCCCTTCCTGCAAAAGAAAGGTAGAAAGTAACAGGGAGTCTTTTGCTGGCCCCTTGAATAGTTTTGGAGTCTTGAACAAATTATAAGCTGTTGAAAATTGTCATAGTCTGTCTAGCTTTTGCTTTGTACAATGTGTTCCTGGCTTACTGCCAAAATCACTAAGCATTATTAGTACAACACATGAACCATCTTAGTGTCTTGTGTTAGTATGGCCCACACAATTTAAACTCCAGACAAGACACAGGTAAAATAGTGGTTATTATAGGTGCAGCTGCTTTTCTCTTTCTAAATACCCTTTGGCCCAGACAAAGGTGCCCTGGGGCAGGTAATCAGAAAAGCATGAGATCAAGTGTCATGTCTGCTGACTAATGATAATCTGTGCTTTCATGATCACTTGTTACTGAGGAAGCAATTCTGACCTACCCAAGGCTACTCTGCTGGGCCTGGCTGTGAATCCATTCTGGTGTCCCCCTTCCTCTGAAGGTGCCTAAAGGCCTTTTGAAGCCTGGCCCTTAAACCAGTAATAAAGTCCCAAAACAGGGGTTTCTCAGAGTATCGTGCATTGTTCCCACTGAAATCAACTGCCTTTTGATAATTATGGATTTTGGTGTAGGAAAATTAAACTAAAATTGAGAGCTTCTGGCTTTTTAACTGGATCACAGAAAATTATAGATCTCTGCTGGTTAGCCCCAGGGTGTGTCAGGCAAATTGCATGATTATACTTTCTAGCTTTGGTCTAACCTGCACATAGAGATGGAGAACTCATTCTCCTCCAGAGGCTGCCCACTTGCATGGAATCAAGGAGGCATCTTTACAGAAAATAGGTTTTGATGTACATAATTATTTTGCTATCTTAATGGCAATTAAGAGAGCAAAATGTAGATTGCATAAGCAGCCTTAGCTCACAATTTTCTCACTTCAGAGTGCTTGCTTCTACAACCTTATTGAAATTTCAGGAGTGGAAGATGCTAACTGGTGTGGAGTTGTCAAGTTAACATATGGAGGGACTTTGCTGCTAATCATTGAGGACTTGCTTTTAGGGAAAGAGCTTTAAATGTTTCAAATGGTGAGACAGATATAAGATTCAGGTAGCTGGTTTGATCCACAGTCAATAGATTTTATTAAAATATGGACAGCAAAAGAGTAATGTTTAAGCCAGCTTGGACCCAGAAGTAGCAATGGGTTCTTGTAAAGTTTTATTAGGTTAGAGGAAAAGTGAACCTGGCAATGCCACTTCTGACTCTGATATGGGTGTGTTCATTCAGAGAGCACATGACAGTTGGATAGTTTGGGTTTGTGTTCTTGTATTGTGGTTTATTTTTTCTTATGTCTATAAATTCATGAAAATCCTATAGGCCAGATGAAATGGTTTAGTGGGATGGATGTAGCCAACAGCTGGATGCTTGATGTTAAAGGAGAAATTCACACAGACGTGGATACCACTAGGCTTGCTTTAATCACAACTCAGAGCTGGGCCACCACCTCAGTGAGTGGCAGAGAACAAAGGGATACAGCACAGCTTATACACACTTATCAAATCATTAGTCAATGTCCGAAGTTTTTAGAAGTTTCCTTTGGTCTTGTAAGTTCTGTGAATCCATCACTTGACCCTGTCCCAGCTGATTCATCTATTCAGTTCCAGTCTCTGCCTCGGTTCCAAGGTCCTCCTCAGATCATGATCTTCTTTCTGCCTGCTTTAACTCACACAGTCCTTCAAGCACACTTAGTCTTTGAACAAGCAATTCCTATTCACATCTACTGATTTTTTCTAGAAACACCTGTGTTTCTGAGAGCATCTGTGTATACAAATTGATCACCTATTATTTCTCTATTCTCCCACTGATTAACTTGACTGGGTTTTAAACCAGCCTTGGATTAGGGCTGTACAAGGGACAAGGCCTGGTTCTGCCATTTAGTAGCTTCAGCACTTCAAATTTCTTAATTCAAAATACATTTTCTTTAACACTTAACATACCTCCTTTAGAAGAGAAAGCTTCAATGATCAGGTCTGAAAGTTAGGACTGCTATGGCAGTCCTGTATTTTAGCAACCAAATTGTATCTTGTAGAAAACAGTCAATAGAAAAATTTAGAAGCCTTTTAAGAGTTCAGGATTGAATGAGAGAAGCAGGAGACTGAAGCTGGAGTATAAAACAACTAGACATTAAATGTGTCTATTTCTCACAAAATGTAGATGAGTGGATGAAGGTGAAGAGAATGAATAAACAGCAGATGGAAATCAGGCAGACTGGAGCAGCTCAGGAAAATAATAACTGTCATTGAGTATGACTCCATGTATTTTTTCAAGACTCCCCACATCATGCCTTTGAGCATCTCAAACCAGGTCATGAAGAGCTTTGTGTTGATGTCCAGAACACTACTTCTGTTTTCTGCAGTGCCCCATTTCTTGTCATGTTGGTAAGATTTTTCTAATAAATGTTTTTAGGTTTTTTGGCCTTACCATCCTGTGAGACTGATTAACTCATTTCCAGCAGACCTGCTTTCTGTGTGCTCAAACTTAGGTTAGCATGTGCCAAAATAACAATGATGTGCCAGTCTCTTGAAATTGTTTATGGAGAAAGGGAAACACTGATTGTGTTGCTTTTTTAAATGTATGTGGTAATATATTCAATGATATATCTGAAACACAAGTAACCATTGCAATTCCATGTTAATGGTTTCAAACTTGTAATTAAGTGAAATAAACTCATTTTTATGTAATGTTGATAATGCTGGATATGATATGACAAATTAGGGTTATTTAGTGATATGTTCTATTACTTTGGCTGAAGTTGGCTGCCTGGCAGAATTTCTTCTGCTTTTGAAAAGGGAGAGACATCTTGCTTGCCTGTTCTCCATTTCTTCATTTGATAAAGTGCAATATTACATTTTGTTTGGTCATCCCTGTCCATCCTGGAGTCTGGTGTTTGCTGTTCTCTGTCTTAAAATTATTCATTGCTCCTCTCCTGGTGGATGGATCTGCACAGTTGCAAATGTTTTCTATCATCATAGAATAGATTTAATGCACAGTGTAAAGTTTTGAGTTAGCAACATAACTACTATATCAGAATCAGTAATTTCCTCATATGAAGGTGAGGAAAAAGAGCAATTTCAAGTCAAGAACTAAAGTTTATATAACTGTGTCTGAAATTCTAAACACATTTCCTAGATTGAAATAGCAAGTTTCTTAATGTTGTTCAAAAAAATACACAAAAATCTGGGGGAATTTATTTTTAATTTGGATGGAAAATTTCCTTGTTCAAAGGTAAGAAAATAGTGAAAACCTTCAAAATAGGACAGAGGAATGTTCAGACTTCACATTTTCTGTACAAATGCTTGATGAAAACCTGTTTGTATACATCAGACCTTCTATAGATTTAGGAGTATAGAAGAGTTTAGAGAACTTGGAATGCAGAATACCTGGATCTACCCACAAAGTTGTTTCCAAAAGACTGAAGCGTTGTGGTGGATGATGTAACATTAGGAAGTATGCCAAGAAAGGTATCACTTAAAGCTTGTCTACAAGGATAAATAACCCAAAATAGCTATCATAAACCTTTTCAAAAAGTGGGTTAAATACATCCTTTTGTTTGTGAAGGAATTTCCTTGTTATTCCAGTAGAACGTTCCCATACTGTTCTCATACTTTTCCCTGCTTCAAATGGGCTATTTCTACCTCTTCAGCAGCAGAGAACTCATGTGCCAGTAAGTGTTCAGCACAAACAGAAAGTAGTTTGGAGTTTCCCAATGGAACAATGTGCCTTTAATATTTAGATTTTAAGCTTCTTAGAAAAGATACAAACCTTAGCACATATGTTGTGTACTGTGTGAAAAATGTTGGTGTCAGATTCAGAAATGAGGAAAATGCTCTTTAAAAGACAGATTGGATCAGTTTAGGGACAAGGCTCTGAAACCTGGAAAAATGTTGACAACTGTTACTCTTATGATGGTAAATTACAAAACCTTTGGTGCAAAAGCAACACCCACAGCAGCCTCCTGGGGCCCTGGTTTCAAACTTGCAGGTTTTTGTGTTTGCAGTGTGTGACCTGTCCTGGCCGAAGCATACAGCTCCAGAGAGGGCCCTGCAGCATGTGGAATGCGATACAGGCAGAAGGATCTGTCAGGCTTCCCCCTGGTGGAAACCCCTCTGCTGTAGAGAGCTGACAGTTGTTCTTGCCTGATTTTTACATGGTAAAATATTTATCCTCTGGTTTTGTTTGCAAAATAATTCTGCGAATTGTATATACAAGCCAGTCATAGTGATAGGACAGGAAAAGCTATTAATGACTGGAAAATTGTCAAAGAAAAAAACTTAGTAGAGCCAAAATAGTAATGAAATTGATCCCACTCCTATGTCAGTTCAGTCTGCACATTATTATCTGAATGTGATGCTGTTCATAGTCAAAACAACATGGACAGCTATAATAGATTAAAACTGCTTTTCATCTTTTTCTTCTTGAAAGACCAAACTTTTACTGTGTTTGTGAATTTGCTTCAAGAACATAGGGCTAGACTTTACGGTTTGTTTAGCTATGAAGGGATGACAGACTAGGGGGTTGGTTAGGGGAGCTTAGTTTTGGAATGTAAATACATGTAGAGCTCTTCTCCTTTTGTTTAGTATCTCTTTAAACTAAGACAAAAAATCAGTGAATGAATGAATAGCAGCATGATGAAATACCTAAATGAGTTAAAATGTTTGGGTGTTTGAAATCCTACTCGAATCCTTTTCCCAGATCGCAGTGCATTCATATGCACTCAGCAGGAAACTTCATGGAGATTCACATTTGGGCAGAAGGTCTTTGGCGGTGCTTTTTTCTTAACTTGTGTCTTTTCTTCTTTTGAAGAAAGTAATGGCTTAAGTCTGACTGAAGAAAAATCTTTTTTTGTATGTTCCTTATAAGAATTTACTTATGGTTCACAGATTTTACCCACCATCTATATCTGCAGTCCTTTGGATTTAAAAGAGCATATATCCCACCGCAGACAACAGGAAATACCAAATTAAAGACTTAATGACATACTGTTGAAAGAAGACAAAAGGTGACTTGTTGGGAGAGGGGTCCACCAGAGTCAAGAAATTACTCAGTATGAGTTATGCATCTTGCTTATCTTTATTAGCTTCTAACACTTCTTATATAGCCTCAATACACAAGCATGCTTCCAAAGCAAACATATAATTGGTTATTAGCCCCTAAGCACGTGCTGCTCTCACACCACTAATTATCATGATTAGAGCAAGCATTCTGTCCATGCAGCTATTTGCGTTAGCTATGTTTTAGCCTTGCGGTTTGTTACTCCCTTTATCCCCATTCTGCTCCCTATCTCCCTTGGCCTTACACATGTCTTCCCTAACAGCTGCAGCTTGTTACAGCCACGGGCGGTTAGTACAACAAAGTTACTTGGTCTCAGGATTCAAGAATAGATCAAGGCCACTTTCTTGTTAACTTCAGCACAACAACTTCAGCACAATTCTAATTCCAGGCCTGGATTGTGCAGATCCTTAGGGATTCTATGGCCACGCTTCTGCAGCCATTCTTCTACAGTGACAAATTATAAAACAACCAGTTAAACTTTTAAAGAATGCTTAACCCCCCTCCATTCAAACAGTTTGAAAAGTATAAGAATATTGTTACTGTTGCAGACATGTTAATAGAAATTATACTGAATCATGTTGAATATAAATTCAAGCATTTTTTTAAAAAAACTATTGGTTTCAAAAAATAGTCATTTCCTAGAACAATGAAAACAGGCTTCTGAATTAAAAAAAGAAAAGTGAATACTGTGATATCTTTTAACCTTGTTGTGATTGGCTACTAAACCACCAATTCCATTTCTGTAATTGTGAAACCAGTGAAATGTGTGACTTCTACCCTTTAAAAATTGTTAACCTCTATTGCTGATGCAAGTGCAGTTGTGTTTGCTTTCCCTGCAGTTGCTCCCTGGCTGTGTGCTACAGCCTGGCAGCCTCTGGCTTGATTTGCAATGGGTGGATGTCCTGTTGAGTTCTGGAGAGAAAGATGAGTGGAAAAGAGAAGGGAGGAGAAAGTGTACAGATGAAAAAACAAGGTGACAGACCTTTCCTCTCCGATCCCAGTGGCCTTGAAACCCCTAGTTTATTTAATCATTTTAATATTTACATTCTTCAGTGGCAAACACTTTACATTTTAATATCCTTGATGCCATTAACTTAATTTTGGACTGTAGCACTTTGTCAGTAACTTAATGGGAGGAACTGCTTCTGGTTGGGAAATGGCAAGAGTGTACAATGATTCAGCTGGTAGTTTTGACAATAGTGGTGTTGCATTTACCTTAGGCACTGTTCCCAGTTTACTAAGGATTCATACTTAGAGGTTACCTACTCAGTAGCTTGCTCACATACAAGTCTGAAATCAGATCAGAGGGAATCTTTCAGTAACTTCACCATAAACAATAATCACAGTAGGACTGTGGAGAATCTGTTCATGTGCTCCTAAAATTATTTTTTATATTTGTGTCACTGCCACTGCAATATTTAGAAATATATGGCACCCAATTGATAAATGCTGTTGATGCATTAGTTTTTTGGATTTTTTTACACTTTGGAAAAAAGAATGATTGCTTGGGAGTTGCTAGTAGAATCAAACTGCATATAAAGCAAGCAAGCTATTTATTCATGACTCCATTTATGATGAAAAGAAATGTTTAAATAGGAACATTTGCAGGCCTATGTGAAGTGTAGCATTCATCTAACTCAGTTTATGATGCTAAATTCCATTGCTCACCTAATATTCAAACAAGCATCTTCATCCTCTGTGTATGCCTCTATACTCAAAAGAAAATTGCCATATATTTTTTTCTTTTATTTATATATATATATAAAAAAACCAGTCATCTGCCAATGCGCCGAGAATACTCTGACCAGCTTTAACTCTTTTTTTAGATATTGTCTCTGTTGTTACATGTGCATTGTAAGCTCTGGGGCTGAGCTTCTGTTCTCTATGTGCAGCATCTATTGCAGTGGGTACAAGCCAACAGCTGGGCATCAGGCAGTGCAGTAAAAATAATGAATGAATGTGTGTGTGTCAGATGAGCTGCAGTCATCTGTACAGCATATCATACAGTGTGGCCCCAGTCTCTAGTGGGGTTTGTAAATTCTACCATGATAAAAATAATAAAGGAGAATCTTGAAAAGATAACTTAGCCTCAGGGTGTCACCTTTGTGTGTGTGTGTGTATAAAAATATACACACTCAGCTATTCAGTTATTAGCAATTAAACCAAAATTTTTATTTTAATACCTACAGAACCATTAATTCCTCATTTAAAATAGAGAAAATGGTCAAATTTAGAAAAATACTCCACAATTAATTTACAGAAAGTTAAAAGTAAAGATGAAGCATGGGAACTGATTAAAAAAAGTGTGTTTCTCTTATTAATATGACAAAAACTACTAATCAGAATATTCCCTAGTGATCTGCAGCATCTGGTAGAAATGGAGCAGCAGCTAAAGCCTGGAATATGATAATCTTGCAAAATAAATGAGTAACCATAAACAGTATTTAGCAAGTGAATTTTAAATTTTAAAATGTAGGCTCTCTTCTTATATAGTTCTGCCAGAAAGCAAAAACAAAAATTGGTAATCTCAGATAAGATAAGAACGTTTCCTGATGATGAAGACTACCTTCTTGTAGCAACAAGGAAAAGGGCCACTAATCCCTCAAGAGGGAGACAATGAATCTAACTAGATTTGAGGTGGTTGGCATGGAGTGGAAGAAAGGGAAAAGAAATACAGAGAAGAAGGCATAACAAGGATAGGGCTGTTCCTTCTTTAGGTCATTCCACCTTTCCATTTGTGGTTGGAGGAAGATGAGAACCAGCTGTTGGCTCACCTGCCTCCGGCTCCTAAAATTAAACTTCATGGGCGTGGAGAACATTTTTTTGTTGCATTTAGGTACAAGCAAATAGAAATAGTTTGTAGGTTTGTAGGTTCTGCTGAAATACAAATAATAGTTATACCCAAAGCTAATTTTGTATTAAAGGAAGGTACATACTTTCTGAGTAAGTTCAGGTGCAAGATTCCAACCATACCAGCATAAAATTAGCTCTCTTTATGGCAATAGTCTCTCTTGATGCTAATATTATTTTAAACTTAGTGTCTGTGGAGAGTGCATGATGGTTAGTCCTAACAATTGTACTGTGTTTATGCCCAGAAGTTGTCCAGTGCAGGCGGCATTCAGTACAGTCTTCCTTTTGTTGGCTGTCCAGTACAGCTGTAACTTCAAAAGCCAGTTTGCAAGAGAAAAAACCCAGTGGTTTTATTCCTGTGCCACTTCAGCCTTGGGTCTGAACTGCAAAGCTGCAAAAATTGCTAGTAATCATGGTAGTGTGAATCAGGGCTTTTGTTTCTTTATGACTGAGAATGACAGCTATTCCAGAAATTAAGCAAGACCTTCAATTAAATTTGCACAAACCTATCGAACTATCATCAAACAGTATCAACTTTTAGTAAGATATGGTCAGAATTATCTTCTGCAGTGAAATCCCTACAGGCTTTGAAGGAATGGTGCTGTGAAGAACAGACCTGCCACTGGCAACTCTCCAGCCCTGCAGATGTGAGGCGGAGGAGGTTCTGCAGGATCAGGAAGTGGAGAATACGCTGTGTTCAGCTTGAAAACTCTACTCTGGTTTAAAATCCTAAGTTGCTTGATATGAGTAGAAGGTGTCAGAAGCTAAGAATATTTCATAAAATTGTTTAGGCAAAAAGTGAAAGCAAAAGATTAAAAAACAAAACAAAAGTTGAACCATGCTTGCAGTAATTTAGAAAGCAATCATATATTCAGCCTACATACAAAAGAGTTTGTAACATCTCAAAAATGCTCAAATAAATAAATAAACATCCATGATCTTAAGACTAGCCCCATGAAAAATTGTCAAATCTATTTTGAATAAATGATTTTAATGGTCAGTTTGCCATGTTTTTTTGATGTCATTGAAACACAGCTCTCTTGTGGTGCACCAGATATCTTAAAGTGGTTTATCACTGTTTTCTTTGGCTACCACCACTATTCTGCATTGATCCAATGGGACTCTTCACCGCTCCACTGAAGTTTTCTAACTACTAAAATGCAACATAACACAAAACCTATCCAAACATCCATAGCTTACCCTATGCAGTTCTTGAAATGGAGAACCCAAGTCCTTACTGCTTTGTCTGCTTTTCTAGGGCCATGAGATGTTTTTTTTCTCCTGATGATGATCCTATGGTACTCTAAATACAGCAAAGTAAAAAAAACCACAACCAAACCCCACAACCCAAAACCACACCAAAAAGTCCAAAAACCCCAAACCAAACACTGCACATATTTTTGTTAACTAGAAAGGTCAAAGTTAAGAACTGTATTATTTTATAATTAAGGAAGCACTCACCTAGTTTTTATTCAGATTGCTTGCTCTCTTGTATAAGCCTTACTGCCTCTCCTTACAATATCTTTTCCTTGTGATGGACTGCTGATAGAGATCTTCAGTTTAGCTGCCCTTCTAGAATTTCATACTCTGCTCCCTGACTGCTGCTGCTTGAAATTTGGCAGTTACACAGCTAGAGACATGAAGTAGTCATTTGTTACTTGGCTGGTATCTCCTTCCTCCCTTTTCCTCCCAGATGATATGTTTTCCTCTTATGTTTTCACTCTTAATATGTTTGTGTAGCACTTATCAAAACAGACCCAAACAATGTAATTGGTGTTATGTGTCAGTGATCAAAGCCATGGTGCTTAAACCACTTTGCAAAGGTTTGGGTTTCCTCAGTATTCTGAGGTGTATTTGGAAACAATTAGGTCTGTTTTTAGAAAAGAGATCCTTCGGAGTCTGAAAAGTTTTTCTTATTCCAGACTGAAAAATTAAAAAAAAAAGTAAGTTTTCTATTGAGTGGTTTAAATAGTTCTGGGAAATGAAAATCTAGATTAAACTTTTTTATATTCAAACTTTTCTGTGAAATAATCTGAAAGATACTGTTACCACAACACTAATTCAATATGTAGTATAATACTCCTCAGACAAATACTGAGTTTGTATTTTCATCATGTTTCTACCAGGACACAGGTTTCAATCAGGGTTTTGGGGGGAAGAGTCTTGTCATGTGTAATATGTATGTTTTGCTGAAATAATTTGCAAATAACTGCATCTGTTAGGTATTGGTGTCCTTGCTTAATGGGCAAGTTTAAAATAACTGCTTATACTCATGTGTTTCTTTCTTTTGCAAAACAGATGAACCTCTGTATTCTAAAAATTGTTCCAAATCATATTTTCTGGCACTGCTCTTACTTTTAGTCATTGTATGAATTAAAATATGCTTTTCACCTCTTGCCTAAGTTGTCAGAAAAAAAGTCTCTATAGAATTAACATGCATACAGGTTTTGCAATCTTTTTTTTAAGTAATGTTAAATTTGCTTGAGCAACATCTCTTGTTTTGACTGGTGGAAGATCTAAAAATACACTACTGTATTGACTGAACTGATTACATTTCAGTTCTAGCCACTACTATCTAGATCTCTCTCTGGTTACATTTTCATTGCACAGATCGCACAGAAGTGATTAGTACCATGAGTGAGTTGTCCAAATTTTGTTCTGGGTGTTAGCAGCAGCTCTGCGGAGCCATACACAAATTTCTGTGCCCTTTGTCTTCCTCTGTAGATACTGCATTCCAGTTGGAGGGTTCCCCTGTTCAGCAGGGATATGGAGAAAGGGGGGAGGGTCCAGTGGTGAGCTGCCAAGGTGGCCAGGGGCCTGTAGCCACCTTCTTACCAAGAGAGGCTGCGAGGCTTCTCTAGTCTGGCAAAGAGAAGACTAAAAGGCAATTAAAATAGCTGCTTCCTTGAGAAGCAGTTAGAAAGATAATGAAGTCAAAGTCTTCTGAGTGGAGCCAGGTGACATGATGTAAGGAGCCAGAAATTGTTGTTTGGATGGCTCAGGCTGGGTATCAGGAGGGAAATCTCCCTCAGGAGAGCATGGCTGCACTGGGACAGAGGGGTTGTGGAGTCTCTCTTCAGAGGTTTTAAAGACTCATGGAAATAAGGCCACAGCTGGCCTGCCTGGTGATGCTGTTAGCATAACATCAGGCAGGAGCATAGACTGTGTGAGCTCCAGAGGTCCTGTTTCTCCTTATTGGGGCTTTCTGACCCCTGTGAGCAGAACCTCTGTGGGATCTATGATTCCTACCAGTGAATTATAGGCAAAATTTTCTGCTTGAGGCAGGTGCTCTGCCAGGCCACAGGTTTCAATCTTGGTAAAAAGTCAGTATGTATCTGAAATTTTCTCCCTCAACCTTTTCAACCCATGCAATCACTTAAACTGAGAATTTTTCATGCCTTGCTATAGTATGTAGCAAATACCTGAATGATACAGTTTAGCTGTGGCAAATTGCAGGCAAAAAGGTTATGCTGCCTGAGGGATGCCTAGCTGAAGCTATCAATTTGAGTTCAGGTTGAAAGCTCTCCTGAACTTTGGGTGAAAGGTTCTCTTACACAGATGTACATTAGGCAATAGTGCTTGCATAAAGTATTAGGGTAACCCTTGGCAATACTTTGTGCTTCTCTCTCTCTGTTCTTTCTGCTGTTCCTAAGGTAATTTTTACCTAGTCTTTTCTGTCTCAGTATTGTAGCATATATTTTTCTGCTTTTAGCAGAACATCTCAGGGGGTAGCTTGTGGATCAAACACTGAAACTAGAGAGACAGTGGGATGGCATGACTGCACCCCAATTGGTGAAAAACAAAAGGCTTTTAGTTAGGTGCCAAGCAAGGATTTAGATAGCCAGTATTGCCTCTGAAAGGTGTATAGATAGCTTTCAGAACACAGGAGATGTCTACATTGTACCAGCCCAAGTCACAGGATTTGTTGTAGAAAGTGTTCAAAAAGCAGAAAAAGCAGTATTTTAAGATTCAAAATCTTTCAAACCACTCATGTTCACAAAAATGATTATGTTCTCCCAAGTAAATTGTAGAAAAATGACTGACATAATGACCTTGGTCTCTGTCTGTTTTATAATCCAACTAGTTCTTTCAAAGATACCTCAATATACAAGCTTATCTAATTATAGCATTTGTACAGCCATCTTTCCTCCTCTTAACTTATTCTATAAGCTCCCATCTGATTTTAGAGACTACTATCTCAAGAATGGATGCTGTTAAAGCTAATGCTAAGTGCCAATTCTTCTTTTACATGTGTCAATTTGAAGTCTTTCATACTAGTTGAATGGAATTGTTACCTGAATTTGTGTTGCAAGTAGACCTTATGACCAGAATAGGCAGCATTTGGGTTACTAAAATTTAGATCTTAACAATGTCAACTTTGTCCAATTTATTCAACCTTATTGACTGTCTTTTGTTCATATGTTCATGTGGTACTGTAGTACAGATAATAGAAATAGTCATATTCACTGCAGAAATATCTTTTTTGTTTTTTGTGAACCAGCCAATAATTCAAGAATAAACACATTTTAGAGGAGGTGGTCAACAGCAAATAAGGTATGAATTAGTGCTGATCAACTGGGAGCTATGTACTACAGTGAGGAATGAAAAATTCTCAAATAATTCAATTGATGCATGGGTTGAAAAGGTTGATGGAGAAAGTTTGCTACGTACTGGATTTAAAAAGGCAGCTTGATTATTTTTTTTTAATATCTGGTTTTTTTAACTTCCCCCCCCCCAGCCCTTTCCTTGGCCACTTTTTACTCTTTCCCAAGCTGCAAATTTGCATTCCTGATAGTACTAACACTACTGTTGGAGGTGCTGGATGGAGATGTCTTTGCTGTAAACAGAATCACTGAAATTCTGCATTCTTTGACGCATCCTCCTCTCTTTTCAGAGAGAGATGTTTGTTCTAGAGCTGCTCCATGATTTGTTTTATGGCACAGCCATGCTGTGTTGTCATGCAGGAAGGGTGGGAACTTCTTTCAGTCACTCTTGCAGAAACTGGCAAATGGGATACCTCCCAAGAAGTGTAAATTTGAGCTAGTTCTGCTTCTGCATTGTTAGCTGTTTTCTATCCCATTATACTACCCAACTGGTTGCCAGTCAATAGTATGTTAACATCTAATACCGTTTCCCCCCTCTGATTATTTTCCCTGTATTTACAAAGCAAGGCTAAAACATATTTTTTTTTCATTTGTATAGGTCTGTTTTCTGTAGTTATTGGGCCAAAGAAGCTTCTCTTCAAGTGGGATCAAAAACAGTTTGTCAGTGATAGCACAAGGTTTATGACCTGTTCTGTAGGGCATAATTAAACATGGAATTCAGCCCCTTTTTTTGCAGAATAACTTTGACACCCCTGGTTTAAACAGTTTTAGCGCAGAGAGGAGATAAATAGAAGTTTCTTTGCACAGTAGATTAGTTTCAGATGAGGTATAGGATCCCCTAAAATTCAGGTTCACATAAAAAGTACACCAATGCACAGCCATGAAAAATGCATATTCATCCACTGAATATGTGAAAATAAATAGTAGGCTTACAGTGCAAAAAAAATAAGAAAGAAAAATCAAAGATCTTGTCACAGCTCCAGAAGGAAATGTAGGATAATCACCCAGAAGAGGATGACCAGCGCTGAATTCTTTTACAAAATCCCTATTTCCCCCCCCGCTTTCTCTGCCAGAGCACCTCTGATCTAGATTTATTCCACGTTCCCCTTCGGTATGTTCATGTTTTTACAGATATAGCACATTTTATGGCACCCACTATAGTTATCTGCTGTGAAATTCAGTTGTTTAAATACTTTGTCCTTTTGTTACCCTTTTTGAATGGATTACCAATACACATTGCTTTCTCATCAGATGCTGATAGTCTCTTTAGTAGAATTTACTATTCTGTAAAATGTTGATGAATACACAATATGGCTTATAGATAGTGAAGTACAAAGTAATTGTTTCAGCATGTTGCTCTTGAATAGAAAAATACAGTCCATGTCTGTTTAATATTCAGTGGGCTATCCCAGTCTTTAAGGCATGTTGCTGGTAGATACCTCTCAAACATTCAGATGTTATTACTGCATGCATTTTAGCAAAACATAAAGACAATTAAGATATGAGGGTGAGGTTTAGTAATATATGTGTAAATTAAGGCAGCATTTGTGAAGACCTTATAAAGTCTTAATAAGAACTGTGTTTATTTGCATTAAAAGGTGGGAGATCTGGTCTGAATGGCTGACTGCTGGGAGTTAGACTGGCATAAATGAAGGACAGTGCATCATGATGCAGAATAATTTTTATGTAAATTATTTCAAGTTCACATTTTACTGGTTAATTAATATTCTGTCATATGTTTTCTCAAAGTAGACTGGTTCAGAGTCTGTGATATCTGATATTTAAGCAGTCTGTTGTAAAATCTTTGAAATATCCCAAGAAATGTCTCACTTTTTGCACAGACTGCAGAAATACAGTAGTTCTTGACCAATCTGTGTGGGGAAGTTGAAATAGTATAAAATAAGTTGAACAAATACGGGTATTTTTACATTTAGCTGGAAGTACATACAGTAAGTCACTGTAGGTGGTCTCAGTAAAGCCATTTCAGATGCAGAAAAGAGGTAGTGTTTTCATTCCCTTGTGTTATATGTACATTATCATTGATCAAGTTAAACTATTTCCAAAATAATTGGAACATGAAGTTGGTTACTAGCAAAGTTAATTCATCCTGCCTCCTGCTGTAAACCTTTTACTCTCTAGAGAGGATACATTTTGGGTTTTTTTGTTTTGTTTTAGAAAAGTAAAAAATGTGTTGTTCTGTTTTGTAATTAAGTAACTGACATCTTCTTATGATAATACATTTGTGTGGTCTGTTTTTGAAATGCTCGATTTGTTAGGAAACATTAACACTTCCATAAGTAATCTTTAAATTCTAAATATTTTGGAAAAAAATTGCATTGTGGTATTGAATCGGTACATTACTCACCAGTTAAACTCTCTAAACTGCTGTCACTTGGCATTGGAGAGGTCTTCCAGGTTTTTTTTCTATCAGCAAAAACTTCTGTAAATTATAATATTGTTTGGCAGAGCATAAAGAATGAACAATCCTATGATTTTATGTTAGCATTCTTAAAATCTAATTATCAGTGTTATTTTTAAATATGATTACCTGTCTTCCAGTTAACCTGTGTTTCTTTTGCTACTTGTATTTTTTAATGTGTCTTTGTATGGTAGTGCTTCCCTTTTAAACTATATGAAGCAAAACAAAAACATGTTCAGAACTGTCCTCAATTGCATAAAAAATTACAAAGAGAAATTAAGAATTTCAGGCTGGACAACTGACAAAAGTGTTTTTACAGCACTTTGATAAGCTCCAAGTTTAAAACTTTAAGCTAAAATACTGCATATTGACATTGCTGTTTTAAATTCTCATTAGGAAATGGAATGTTCCAAGAATTTTGAGTTGCTTGAAGTGAGTAAACAAGGTGAAGATAGGTGAATTAGGGGCTTTTGTTGTGGGTATTTTTTCACAAACAAAAATTTCTGAATGGTTTTAGATTCTGTAGGCATTGACACATCAACATATTGGCACAGTGTAAACATGCTTATGTGATGTCACAGCTCCTGATGGGATCACAGAAGCATTCAAAATTGCCTGAAGAGTGTTAAAAAAGGCTTTTTGTTCTAGTCTGTCTTTCTTACAGCTCTAAGAGGGTTTTCTAGTTGATGTGTGTGCACTGAAAGAGGCCCCTACATGCTCATCTCCCTCTTTTCTACACTTGTGATACAGTAGCAGTTTGTGAAACTAAGCAACTCTTTTTTATGGGGCAGGTTAAGTACTTTGAGATAAAGATACATATGATTCATATACACAGCCCACATTTTAAATGTGTTTTCTGACAGCTTTCTGTTTATGTGATGTAGAGAATACACCATGGAATTTGTGAGAGTCATGATTTTTTTTTCCTTTGAAACAAAAAAACTAAATGTGGTGAAAATTTTCTAATCTGGTGCTTGTTACCATGGCAACCTAAAATATGGCTTTGTGTGTGTTTGTACTGTCACTGAAATAGAGAATAAGAAAACTCCTTAACACCAATGTAGCATTAAGAAGCAGGCATTCATTATTGCAGCGCTGGATGCACGGGGGCTCATTCCACCTAACCTGCATGCTGTATGTTGCATTCAGGCAAGGTTATATAGATCATACATATGTTTATGCATTACATTTCTAGGAAAAATCATACATATTCATTCATTTCCCAAGAATAGGTGGTACTATATTAATTAAGCATCGCACATGCTCCTTACAGGTATTTTAGAAAACTTCTGGGGGTCTCAAACAATAGTCAACCCTCTAGTTACAGTTGACTGAGAAATGAACCTCAGTTACCTTTCCCTATATGGACTTGTCTTGACCACAGTTCAACTTCTTTTGGCAAGTTTGGTTTCAGACCTGGCTTTGCAAGAAGATCTTTTGTTTTAGTTCCTTCTTGGAATTATTGATCAATGTTCCCTTAACAATATAATGTTGCACAACTACTGTTTGATGGTATTTATCCATAATAATTATACTGAAACAAACAGTCCGCAGTAATTATATTAAAACAAATGTTCACCTTGATTTTCTGAGCATTTTCCACTTTTCAGTATACTCTGCTTCAAGCACCCTCAAGTCCACTTGCAGATTTGTGCTTTCTAGTTGGCAAACATCAAGCTGATATACTACCAGCTGGGATGGAATTTTTTTTGTTTTAATATGATGTCATTTCTGCTGTGATGGATAAAACATCTTTAGAAGCAGGATGTTTTATTGCTTGTAAATCAACTAAATCCGTTTTATGTGCTTCATCTCTTCACACCTCTCTCTACTTCCCTCTCCAATTCCTGCTGCACTACCTGTGGTCTGACTGACATGATGATGACACTGTCCTTTCTATTAATCTATCTACAACTGGGTTTATAAAACAGTGTGACTAGTTTTATTCGGGAAGACAAATGCCATAATGCCAGTTGTCCTCCCCTTCCTTCTTCTTCCCCCAGTTTATATACTCAGCATGATGTCATATGGTATGGAATACCTCTTTGGTTAGCTTGGGTCACCTGTCCTGGCTGTGTCCCCTCCCAGTTTCCCATCTGAAAAGTCCTTGATTTAGTATAAACATCACCCAGCAACAACTAAAACCATCAGTGTCCTATCAGCATTGTTCTCACATCAGAGCCAAAACACAGCACTGTACTAACTGCTAAGAAGAAAATTAACTTTATCCCAGCTGAAACCAGGAGAATAGTTCATTATTAAGAAGTGGTAAAATGGTGCAAATTTCAAGTATGTTCTCAAAACTAGTGATACACTATAACCTTTTAGCTTGCTACTAGTGGTCAGCAAACTTATATAGTGATTTTTAATGTAAAGAAAACTCAGCTAGTAATTGTAAATGTGCAGAATTGAGACTTATCTTACGCACTAAAAGAGGTGATTATACCTTCATTAGACCACAATTTTAAATAGGTAGGTTATACTGTAAGGTGAGTGGAGAGTGCTTAGAAAAATCTGTTTCACAAAGATATTTTAGTCAACTGGCATTAATCTTCTCATGTGCTTAAAAAGTTAATGTAATCTATATATTTACTATATAAGATTTCCTTTCTGGTGAGAACCTTACCCAAGGTATAACACTAGGAAAAACTGGTAAAACTGCAAGTTAGATTCAGAGGTAGAGGGAAGAAGCTGCCTGTTAGCCTGCAGAACCCAGGTTTCCCTTTCTGCTGGAATCACTTGACAAATGCCTGCTTTTGTATTTCATTGATATAATTGTGAGAATTGAGGCATCACCATGACGCAATCTTCATGCCTTTTGATGCTTTTCTTCAGAAGAAATTTGGCTTTTCAGTGACACTGTAAAGGCACTCCACAGTCTAGGTGTACAAAGGCAATCCTTAATTCACTTAATCACAGTAACAATGGCTTTATTACAGATCCTGTTATGAGCATATTCAGTCTTATTATCAGTAGCTCTTCTTGAAGGAGACCATAAGTTTTATAGATGCTGTCTGGCTGTCCTATAATTTGGGCATTCATTGGAGAGGAGTGTGGTTTCTTTAGGTATGGAGATTTTTTATGTGAAAGTTGATATCGATATCCTGAGATATCAGTGTGATCTTTTATGTGTGTAGAACTCTTGATCTACTGCCTATTATTTCATCTTTTCCTTGAAGTGTGGGTCAGGATAATGTAGGGCAAGTGGTATCTTGGTGTGGTGAGTGAAAAATATATTTTACTCTTTTGCTTGTCCCTTCCCATGTGACCTTTTTACTAAAAGACTTCTCAAACAGGTAGAACTCCCTACTACAACTTATGGTAATGGAGGGAATAATGCTGGAGCTTGGAAAAAGAGAGAATCTTGCCTGTTACATTTAAGTCAAAAGAACCATACAGTTCTTCAACATCTCATTGTGTTCACCCATCTTAAAATCCTTCTGGTCATCCCTGGCTTCTTCAGCATCATCACTGCAAACTTCTGCAGTAGTTCACTGCCATTGTCTCCCAACATTGGAAATAACTCAATTACCTGGTTAAAAACATCCTCTCTAAGTGTAAAGTGCTCCCTTTTTGCCTTATCTATGATTTATCATGCATTTCTTAACATTTTAAAGGTAGTGGTAAATTGGTTGTGCACATGGGTGTTCTCTGTATCCCTGTGTACAGGACTATGTCTGGCTTAAGCTGTGTAATTCTACTGTTTCCTTGTGCTTTATGAAGGAATCTGGAAGCTGTGAGGGCCTTAAGTCTTAGTCAGAGAGCATGAAAGGGTTCTGCCATATTTCTAATATCAAGAAACGTAGATGAGTCTGGAGCTGCCTGGAATACCTGGTTTAGTGTTGACTTGTGAGTTTGGAGGCATTGGTGCTTCCAGAGGTCTGGACCTAGAAAACTCAAAGCACAGATTTGCCTCCACTAACTCGAGGGCTAGGAGGAAATCCTCAGAAACAGCTCCAACAGAAGTCCCTGGCACTGGAGGAACTGGGAGATCACAGAGACCATTGTGTCCTGGGAATCAGGAACTGAAGCTGGTGGTACCAGGGAGCATTTTTTTGATTCAGAAATATCATACATGAGCTTTTTTCAAAATGGATTTATTTCACAATTTCTGCTTTTGAACCAGAAATGGTTAATTGCAGCTAGTTACGGGCTTCCATTGCCTCTGCATGGACTCTGCATAACAAATACTCCCATCAGCAAAGGACCTGAAGGGAGGTTGAAACCATCCTACAGTTATACACTCTGCTCTGTACCTGATATGGAACAAGTGGAATAGGCATGACTGCTGTCTGATCTTCTGTGCATGAGAGCACACATCTCAGAGAACCATAACTGCTGAAGAAATGGCTTTTCTTTTGTGTTCATATTGGCTTGTAATGGTTTCACCAGTGTAAATGTGGGGAACCAAACACAAAGCCCTTAGAAATCCTGTCCTTTGCTGTCGATACAAGACTACATGTGGTTTGGTGCTTTGCAGACATGGGCACAGTATACAGATATTATTTTTTTAAGTACTAGATTTATATACATGTTTAGGCAAATATAGGTGAATTATCACATGCACCTCTCTTTGGAATCTTTGGAAATTCTTTGCAATAAATTAAAAAATTAAAGCTGTCAATATTAAAGGAAAATGTTTTTTTATTACACTTTGCATGCTTTTTTGTACAATGCCTCCTTCTCTATTCTCATTGTTTCACTCATCACTCAAGAAGGGATGCTCACTTTGGGGGTTGGATATTGTGAGACCCTGTCTTGGTTGTCCAGCCTAGCACCAGTTCTATGAATCTTCATCTGGAATTCTGGTTTTCTCTATATAGATATGCTGCCGTTCTCATATTATCTGTATGTCATCCAGTTGTAGGAAAAGCACATGCTTATATAAACAGAATATGCTGAGTGAATGAGACATAGAAGGCAAAGTATAGGTGTATGGTTTTGGCAGTTACCTGATTCTTACTACTTCTTTTGAACAAATTAACAGAATATAACCAATCTAATATGCCGTAGTACATTGTTGCATGGTAAAGATTTGCATGAAAAGAACTGATAGATGCTAATAGCTCCTCAAAGTCTGTCTTTGCTTTCATCCACATACATGCAAATCTCAGTAGTATATTTGCACCCTCAGCAGTTTTCTGTCCTCATTCTCATCAGTCTTATTTGTTCCACACCCATCATTACATGACTGTACATATCTGTATAAAAAATACTTATCCATTTAAAAAATCTTCCACTCTCTCCATCCTGATATATTATGCAATATTTTATATTTTACATTAGGCACCCCTCTGTATTCTTCCAGCTCTCTAGCTCACTCCCCTTTTTCTTGTCTCACACTTGCATTTGACAGTACTGCGTGCTCTCTGTTTGGAATGGCATGTCCATGCTGATTTGCCAGGCATTCTGTTTCTTCATTCAGAACAGTTAGGAGTCTTCTTTAAAGTGCATTTCTTTCAGCAGTCACTTGCAATCTGAAAAGGGTAGTGTCTTGTGGCCACTGAAGATAGCATCTGTTCCACAAACCACTGTGTAAATTATTTTGTGGAATATGTGTTTAAGTAACTATATTCCTCTATGTAAAGACTTACAAGCCAAAAATATCAGCCAGGTCTATTATAAAGCTAAGCACAAAACTCAGCTGGAGATGTTTCAGATAACCTTTTGTAAAAAGCAAAATTAAAAAAAAAATTAAAAAATTGGAGAGCTATACAAACTAGAAATACTAATTTGTAAAGCATTCACCACTACCTGTGAGTTGTACAAAAAGGCTTCTGATGGTTTTGAAATCGTGTCTGGAGAAATTGCTTACTCTACCATCACACAGAAATACTGAAGAAGATAGTCTTGGGTTTTCTTTTGGTTTTACTTCAGCAGGTCATACTTTAACACACACACACCCCCCAAAAAAAGCAGCTCAGTTACATAATTCTGATTATCATAATATGTATTTAATTGATTCACTGAACATTTTTAACACTGCACATACAGGCTGGATTTAGTGGCACATAAAAGTCAGCTGCCAATAAATATTTAACTTCAAAGAACTAGAATTTAAGAGCATTTCAATGGTTGATAGTGTTGTTTAACCTGAAACTAGTGTTCCTGGGAATAGCCCTGTGCATAGGTCTACTCCAGACCACAGAATATCACCATCCCTTCCCATCAGCTGAGGCACCATTCCTCTCCCTGTTGCATAAGAGATACTCCATATGGAGTCAATAAATATGAGGTATAGGTGTTTTAGTGCTTACTAGACATAGGTGCATTACAGAGAATCCTCTAGACATGGATGAGATCACTGTCATGAAGAAGCATACGAGCAGACATATGTAAAGTATCATCAGTGGTGATTTAAGCAATGGGTTCCGCTCTATAGTTAGTAGGTCAACATTTGTGGTTTCTATTTAATTTGCCAGAATTTCCTTTCTTTTGTTTTCTATTTTCCTTTTTTAGACGTGACTTCTTTTACCTCTAATACCATCCTTTTCCTTGTTAAAACTGTTGAAAGCTTTTTTTTTTTTTCTTTTAAACTCTTCTGTAGCAAAGCAAATATACTCTGAGCCTCTAATTATGGGTGGGTTTTTTCTATGCCACCTGCAAGCATTTTTCCTTTTTAGCCGCACAGTTAATTTTAAGTTACTCATTTTATGTATTATCCCTTTTTAAAACTTAATGCTATGCGATGGACTTCTCCCTTTTTCTCTTCTCCAAAGATATTGAATTTTTGCATGCTTTGGTCACTGTTACAGGCAGCTTTTCTGTTGTTCATGGACTCAGCAATCAATATTGCCTTTCTCTCCTGGGTCTTCTAAACTGTTGCTCCAAAAGGCAGGGTTTTATGGTGTCCAAAAAAGTAATCTCAGCATCACAGCTCAATGAAACTTTTGTAATATGAATATGGGGAACTTCAATCTCCTGTTATTACTGCATTTCTTTTCCATGCAGATTTGAGATGAATGAACCGTTTCTTGTGCTTAATATATGGATTCAGAAAATTAGATAATTTTAGTTTAATTCATACCTCCACCAGTCACCCTCTTGCAGTAGTACTTGCTTAAGCCTGTAAATGTCTTTGAAAAATTCAGATGAGTGAGGACACTGACATGGTTGTGCAGCTTTTGATTAGATATAATATAAATGTGTTATTACAGGTGGGTTTTTTTCCCCAGCAAAATAGCAATGGATGAAAAAATAATTTATTCATTAAATTATCTGAATACAGCCTGATAATATAAGTGACTGCCTGCATTTTGTATTTGTTTACAACAGATTAATCAGAGTGGGTTGGAAGCCTTTTTGTGTTGGTGAAATTCAGTATTAAAATTTTTAACTTGAATGAAAAATAATACTTTCAAGCAGCTTTTTTTAATGTTGAGTAATAGTTAAAAATTACTGTATTTGTATATTACAGTATCTAAGTTTTCCTATATGTCTTATGCTTATGTGTGTTGTTAACTGGCTAGATGAGGTTCAGTAATAAAACATATAAAAGCTTTCAGCAGGGCCTGGATACTCAGTTGAAGTAGATCAATTTGGTAACATCAGTTCCAAACTGCTATGCTAATTTACAACAGCTGAGGTTCTGGGCATCAATCCTTTTATTGTGTCTTGACTTTTCTAGCATGTAGGTTGAGCATCATTTGATAACCATATGCTTAGTGTATTGTGCCGGTAGAATAGGACTTAGAAGGTGAAGGTGGAGTGTGGGAAGAGTGGGAATAATTGCAAATGTGTATTGTTAGATTTTATTGACTTCAGATTGTGGCATAAATACAATTTCAGCTTCTCTATCAAACAAGGCCCCCATGTGGAGTCAAAACATACAGTGAGATCCTGTGAAATAGTAGTAAAGAAGTCTTAAAATTATGTGGATTTAATTGTTTGGTTTTTCTTCTAAGGTTATATCTTAAAAAATTTAGCAACCCCAAAGTAAACACTTAAAAATGTGAAGCCAGTATGTAAATGCACATCTAATGTGTTATATATCTGAAGCATGTTTGAGTCTTTATATTTTGCTTTGGCATCCATGAACAGGCAGAAAGCTTTTCACTATTTCTGTGAGGGGAAGACAAAAGTGCTCCTCTTAGGAACTCACCCATTTTGTACTAGTGCAGTTGAAGGGGGCTGTAAAATAGTTACTGATGATTATCTGATTATGCAAGAACTACCTAGGTGAGTATTCAGAGAATTTCAGCTTCCTTCGGACATCTTCTGTGATTAGTGTGCATCCTCGTAGGAAATCTGGTAGGGAACAAATGTGAATGATGGCCATCGGGGCAGAAAGCAACTAGAGAAATGAAAGCAGATAGATTGCTTAGAGTATTCCAGTGGAAAACTCAACTGTATAAAGTGTTGGGCATCTGATTGTGTCAGTCTATTTTTGTGTATTTTTTTTATCTCTTACATGTAAAAAAGGGGTTTAAGTCTGAAAAAACTTACTTGTTTTTAGAACTAAATGACATCTGAGTTAAAGGAGGGAGAAGTTATAGATTGGAAAATATTTGTGTCTGCAAACTTCTTTCTGGAACTTTCAAAGTAGTAGAGCCCACTTGCAAAGCTCTGGGGTTTACTAAACTCCATTGTAGCATGAAGTTTAAATGAGGAAATATAGTAACATAACACAGTGTCCCCTGGGTTGTGGAAGGTCACTTCTGTGCTACTTCTGGTTTAGTTATTCATTATTTGTAAGATGATTAGTGTTATTCTTCTATATTTGGATTAGAGACAAGTCATCTAGCAAATCTTTTTTCTCTGTAGGTATGAACAAAATAGTTGTTACTTATGTGAATACAAGCAGTTGTGCTTTCAGGCCATTGTCAGAACTTCCCATTTCAAAAGCTTTAACAATCACTAATTTCAACATTAATTTGGGGCCTATTAATGTAGATCAGGGTCCTCAACTTTTTAACCAGGGGGCTGGCGCGGATGAAGGGGCAGGCAGTCATCTGCGGCTGCTTGGTTTCCCCCCCCAACCCCCGGGGGGGGGGGAGGCGGGGGGGGTCTGTAAATACCAGGGGCCCAGATTGAGGACCCTGGGGGGCCGTATCAAGCCCGCGGGCCATAGTTTGAGGACCCCTGATGTAGATACTCTGAACTGTTCCTTAGGTGTGGAAAATGAAGAGAGCACATTGCTGATTTTGTTACATTTTGATGACACACTGAGAAATAGTAAAAAATAAATTTTAATCAATGTTGAACATTGAAATAAATAATTTCTCTGCAAAATTTTTTTTACTAAATCACTTGATGCTGGTTTACTGCTGAAATAGGAATTTAGATATTTAATACTTTAAAATCCAAGTACTCTCTTTACAATGTAATGACCTTTTCCTAATCATTTCTTCATATGGTATAGCCTTAATTCAAGAAGCTATGTAAATAAGGTTGCGAAAAGACTTTGGTGAGCTCAAGGGGCTGATGGCAACAGTCTTCTAGTAGAGAGGGTGTGGTGGACATCCTCTGGGTTGTGGGTCAAAACATCTCAAATTACTCAGCCATATTTGTCAGCTTAACACCAGCAGGCTGCTGCATCAGCTAGCTGCGCTGACACCTTGCTTTGTTATGTTTCTGTGCATCTTTTACTTCCTCCCCTTATTTAGCAGTCAAGGAGGCTGTTAATGAAAAAGGCAAGAGAGCTTTCTTACCCTGTTTCTCCAATAATATGATCAGTGCCATTAATTTAATATATTAACTTTTATGGAAATTACGCATGCCAGACACTATAACAGAGTTCAACTCTAGGTTTCTGCGGAATCAATAAATTGAAAAGAGATTCTTCTATAAAGTCCTTTTTATTAGTAGTGCTACAGCTAGAGCTGAGTGCCTCTGAAGAGCACCCTCGAAGAAATCCCTGGGCGATTATACCCTTATAATCTAAATTCCCCACCCCTCATGAGACAGTTTGGACCAGTAGTAGTATTAGGGTCTGGGGTCTTCCCATTCTTCATTGGGCCCTTTTATTGTCTCTAGTCAGTCTGTTTCTTTCTTATCTCAAAGGTTGCAGCTTCTGTTAATGAATGTAGCTTCCTTATCTTCCAGCTTGAACCAGCCCTGGGGCCTTATTTTACTTGACTGGGTAAAAGTTCAGCATATCTAGGTGAAAGTTCACAGTTTGTGGCCTAAGACTTCAGCAAATTTAGCTACCAATGCTAAGCAAGTTATGCTAAACAACTTCTATATAGGTAGTATACCAAATCACACTACATAATGGGGGCAAATTCAATCTGGTGTCACTTCAGTTGCAGGAGACGTTGCAGTACATCCCTTATAGAGATTAGTATTTAGGTTCTGATCACATATAACCATGCTAAAATATCAGATACTAATATGGCACTGAGATAGCAATGCTAAAAAGTAAGTATGCTAATATTAAAATACTGGTTGTTGAAGTCACATTTATTTAAACTTGTGTGTTTTCTGAAATTTATTTGAGAAGAAGTGAATGTCAAGTACTGTGCTTCATTTTCAAATGTTTGCAGGTTGTTATTGATACAATTCTGCTTTGTTAGAAATAGATTTTAAAAGGTTTCACTTGTATCTTAGCTGTGTGAAGCAGAGGTTCCCATCTCAAAACCACCGCTTTTTTCTAATATTTGTTGCTAGAAGCTCTGCTTGAAATTCCTTTCTAAAAAAAAAAGAAACCCTTCCTGATGCATTGTCACAGTTGAATTCTGATTTATGTGAGTTGATACAACTACAGTCGATTTCTTCTATTAGAATACATTATTAGATAAACAAAACTGTTATATAGAGACTATAAGGGCTGCATAGAGATGTTGCAGCTTGTTGTTTGGGCTTTGGAATCCTTTTTTTTTTTTTTTTTCTTCTCCCCTGCACATGGAGCCTCCCACAGTGTGGCTCCACTTGCCTGTTTAGGGCTTCTACTGCCTACCACAATATGAGTAACTGTTCCTGTTGTTTTGTATATTTGTGGCTCAGTTTGTGATAAAAGAAAATTAAGAATATTTGGCAATAATTACAAGGAACAAGAATGTGCAAACTAAGTCAGAACTAAATATTTCTGTTGGTATGTTGATAATAGCAAGTATTGATGGATATAATTTTGGATGTAAAAACTAAATGTCTGTTTTGACAAACATGAGTAGACTTTTGGATCAAATACTATCAAAGACTAAAATTTTTATGAAAACAGTAATCTGTGGACCAAGATAACCTGCAAACTTCTGTCTTTTCCTAAGAGGCATTAATAGGATCAAAAATATGATTTTATATTGTACTTGCTAATTTGAAAAGTGATTCAAGTATACTACTAAATTAAAATATTTTCTTTCTCAGTCTTTCTGTGGGTCTGTGTTTCTGCCTTGACAGTTGGTGTAATTAGTGTCAGTGACAATTGGCCTTTCCAAGAAACTGCATCTTCCTTGGTTATTTTGTCAAAGCCTTATAATCACCTTAAAAATTGTAGCTCTATATTACATCATATTCTTATCCCTCCTTGCTGCATAGTTGTTGCAGAAATAAAAATGGGATTAGTTTAATTAAAAGGAAGGCTTTCTTCTTTATAGGCATTATTAGGTATTGTCAATAAGCAGCTGAAGTCTGCTGGATCATAGAAACAACATTTCTAATACATTTTGAAAAATCCCATTTGGTTCCAGTAACACAGTGCATATTTCCTCTTTCCAAGTTTTCCACATTGTAGGTTTGCAAATTTTTTGGCTGCCTTTTTTTGATTTTTAAAACCATATAAACCAATTTTGTCCGTTAAAGAAACATGCCAGGTCACTGGTTCACCATTAAGTCAGTCACAACAGGGTATGTGCAGATCAGTCACTAGACTGGTATACACCTTGAATGTTGTACCTTGTGCATTCAGCTACCCTCATGCATGAGTGTCTGCAAACACAAACTGTAGTGATGTGTCAGTGGTTCCTCATTGGTTCTGCTTGTATTTTGAAACTTATAATTCCTTTTTCAGAGCTTTAAGCAACATATCTTTTCACTCAGAGCATTTATTTTTTAAGTTTAAAGTTTATTGTAATTTCTCACTAGTTTATTTGGTAATAAGAAAATAGAAAGGATCAGCTTTTAAAGGCTTATAAAAGCTATTTCTTTATTATTGCAGTTGTACTCTTTGTTAAACAAAATGGTTTTATATGGGGTTTTTTTGTTTACTTTTCAATTTCCATGGATTGGAAAACTGGTAAGCTCCTTGTTTAATTTTGTGATAGAATAGGCAGAAAGCCTGAAGGGCATCTCTTCTTGCTTTGCTTTTCTTCTCTTTCCTGCCAGGTCAATCGCCTCACTCATACTCTTGGAAATACCCAAGAACTGAAACTGTTCATTTTAAAATACAGAGAGGAGCCCTATGTTGGTTCCAGTTCTCTCTGCACAGTTTAGATGGGACCCAGCTGCCCATCAGTTTCTCTTTTATGGGTTAAGGAGGCTCCTTTCCCTGGATTTAAAGAGGAACTGGATCAGATTTACAGTTCCAAACTCTCTCTCTTAGCTGACATGAGCGTAGAGGTTACAGAGTCCCCAGATTTCCACAAGGTCCCTGGATTTCTGCCCTGTTTAAGGACAATGACAAATAAGTGGTGGGGAGAACTGAAAGAACTATTTCCCAGAGAAGACAGGCAGTTTGGAGAGGTAAAAAGGGATTCAGAGCTTTTACTGCTTTTTCATTGAGCATTAGAAGATGAGAGATAATTTTTTTCACTGTTTTTTCCCTTCTTTTTCATATGTTATGGAACAAAAGGTACAAGTGAAAATAAGCCCAACTGTATTGCATTCTTGGAACTGTACTTACTTGTACGATCAGTGAGTCTGGTCCAAAAACTTTAGAGTTTCTGAGTTATATTTTGGTCATGATTTCCCAACTACACACTGCTGGAAGGTGCTACATAACTAACATACAAAAGGCCCAACTAGTCAATGAGAATATGGCTTTGGCATACACCAATGTCCAATCAGACTAGGACCTTTTGATGCTTAATGCTTTTTCTTTAGAAAAATGCCAGCTGCACGGGAGCAGTGATTTTTTTTTCCCCAATGGTTTTGAATATGCTTTTTCTTACTATATAGTGATCATTTCTCACCACAAGTTGAAACAATACCTCATAGCTGCTTAAGGTCAAGACCAACGCTTTACTTTACTTTGAATGTTGTTCTTCTGTGGTTTTGTGTTGCAAATGGGTTTAATGGATGTGTACCTTTTTAATGTCTATAAACAACTTCACTTTTTTATGGAGGAAATAAAATGTTCATAGCAGTTCATGTCACACTTCCTTGTTTAAATGTTCTTGAATGTTCTGGCTATGGTAGAATATGTAAGCACCATGCAGTTTTTATTCAGATAACCAATCTCAATTGCTTCTTTTTTTGTCTTTTAGTTTTAAACTTTTCACGTGTTCATCATTTAAATGAAATAACTCAGGCACTAGGCTCTACTTTATATGCAAGTTCATTAAGGAGTGAACATTGTCATTTAAAAAAGATATTGTGCTTTAATGTTCTTTAGACATTTCTTAAATTACTTTGTGTGTGTATGTGTATGTGCCCACATTGGGCTTCTTAGACCTGTGGCTGTCTACGGTGTCTGAGCCATCAAAATGAAAACATTATCGATCAGTATCCAACCACATCTGGTTTTGACAAGCTACTGTCTGCTGCCTAATGCTTTACAGCTTGTCAATAAGACTTCTTTGTCTGTCCACTCTGAGCTGTTAATCTTACTGCTCCCATGTTGTGCCCTGTACTTGTACTTCTAGCATTTGTATGGAAAAAGGTTAAATTTTAGTGGGTTTTTATATTCTTTCTTGCTGTATAATGTTCCATGTGTATCTCAGCTTGCCTCTTCAAATGTGCTATACAAAAACCTGTGATGTATTATTTCAGTTAACTTCTTGCATTTCATTATATTTATAGAAGTTGCAGATTTTTGTATATTAGTCAATACAGTTGACTTTTTGTAATGGCAATTAATTTATATTACAAAATTTTGTATCTTTACTGTAGTTGAATGTATTAGTTAACTGCCATATTTTCTTGACTTTATACTAAAAATAGTGTCTATACACAGAAGTTGACCCATTCAAGTGGACAAATAATGACACGAGAACTTTCTACTGTTTGTGATTTATAAATTATTTTGGCTATCAAAAAAAAAAAAAAAAAAAAGAAAAGAAACACTGTGTAGATGTGAGTTGCTAAGTTTTGATTTCGGAGTAGTAGCCAGTTTGGGAACATGGCATATTGCATTTATTTGGAATCTTCAAAATAAATTATTTACTCCTTGTCCTGGTTTCAGCTGGGATAGAGTTAATTTTCTTCCTAGTAGCTGGTGCAGTGCTGTGTTTTGGATTTGGTGTGAGAACAATGTTGATAACACACTGATGGTTTTAGTTGTTGGATGGTGTTTATACTAAGTCAAGGACTTTTCAGTTTCTCAGGCCCTGCCAGTGAGAGGGCTGGAGGGGCACAAGGAATTGGGAGGGGACACAGCCAGGACAACTGACCCCAAATGACCAAAGGGTTATTCTGTACCAGTGAACATATATAAACTGGAGGAAGAAGAAGTAAGGGGGGGACATCTGGCATTATGGTGTTTTGTTTCTCCAAGTAACCGTTACGCCTGACGGAGCCCTGCTTTCCTGGGGATGGCTGAGCACCTGCCTGCCCATGGGAAGTGCTGAATGAATTCCTTGCTTTGCTTTGGTTGTATGCTGGCTTTTGCTTTAACAATTAAACTGTCTTTATCTCAAACCACGAGTTTTCTCACTTCTACCCTTCTGATTCTCTCCTCCATCCCACTGTGGGGGGAGTGAGCGAGCAGCTGCATGGTGCTTAGTTGCCATCTGAGGTTAAATAATGACACTCCTAGATGAAAACAAATATGACTGTGTAAGCATTGCTAAATTATACATAGCTACACATTTACATATATAAATATATATATATATAAATTGAAGCTTCCAAAAATTGGCTGATTTATTTCCACAGCAAGATGTTGTTACTCCAGAAATATATCTGAAAGATATTGCAGGTTTATTAATGGAACAGAGGTTGGAATAATCTTTATACAATTATTCCATATTGTTAAACTGTGGGACATGTTTATATGACTAGAATTTTTTTTTCAATTAAGTGACACAACAAAGTACAAATACCAAAAAAATGCTACAAAAATTGAGAAAAGGGAAATACTATGAGAAAAATAAAAGCTTGCTGAGACAACCTAATGTTATCCTACCAAATACTGTTTGAGGAGACACTCACAATGCAAGTTGTAACAGCTGATGGAAATACAGCACTGCTGAGCTGGACTGGAGTTGCTGATTCAGCTCCTGAGGTATGTTTTTTTCTTATTATTTTTAGAGCTGCCTCTTACCAAGACAGATGGAAATGAAAGATTTGTAAATTCAGAATATTTTCTTCATTCTTTTGTTTCATATAAATAAGAACTGAAAATTGCCTAATCATGCCTCATTTGATAGCTCTTGATTTTTCAATAGCTCAATAGCCCTTTGACCTAATAGTTCAAACAAAAATATCTGTTTGTGTCAGCTGTAGGGTTAGTCACCCAGGGCCTAAGTTAACCGGAGGATGAGCGAGAGTCCCATATCCCACGTGAAAACAAAAACCATACTCTTTTCAGTACCTGCAGTCGAAAAGGACCCCTAAAATCAAGTAGGGCTGCTGAATTCTGTTAGATGAAAAGACTGAAAAAGATCATTACCCTTCTAAACCCTCAGCCCTCATGGGTGAACTAACTTCATGTGTGGGTTGGACTGAAGATCAGGTCTAATTTAACTAGTTATGAGATATGCTTAATACTAGTGACGTGCGGAATTAGACTCTATAACTCGAAATTTATAAAGTAGGTATGTTTATTGCGCGCAGATGCACGGGGGATCGCTCCTCCACAAGCGTGCATGCCCGAAGTGAGGAACCATCCCACATTTATACAATGAAACAAATGAATATTCAATTAACGCCTATACATATTCGTTACCTAAACCCCGCTTCGTATGTTAATTAGCTTATCAGTCCTTTGCCTGGAATGTGGTGGTCTTGCAGGTTTGTAGGTGATTCATGTCCTTGTGACCATCCGATCTTCTCCAGCAAGGAGACTTAGCACTCCCTCCCTCTAGATAGCATTGGAATGTCTCTCATCTTTTCTCATTCTCTTTTAAATAGCCCCTTTGTTAGAGGAGGAGGGGCAGGCGTCTCCTCAAAACTGTAGCTGTCTCCTCAGAGCTGTGTGCCTGTGTGACCAGACACTGCACCCATGACCAGTCACCATACCCACATTCCTTGAGCAGACATATACAATCACAGTCGGTGTCCATTGTCCCCATTTCACACTATTTCTCCATATCAATCCCCCCTTTTCTATCAAACTAAGTAAATTCTTTTACTTAAGCAGTCTTCCCGAATGATATAAAGCATCATACATAAGTGTTACCCTTTTAAACATTCTCCAAACCCACAAATATAACATAATGGTTAGTATTAAGGAAATTCCTAAACTGATCAATAAGATCACAATGGGGTGTACCATAGTGTTAAGAATTCCTGTTGCAGAAGGTGACCAGCCAAAGAGAGTACCCCACCAATTATGGTTTCCATCCTGTTCTACCTTTTTTAACACTTTCTTGATCCCCTCTACATCATGATGGATCATAAGAAGAGTTTCATGTCCCTTTTCTTTGGTTTCTTTCAGTATACGTTGTAAATCTGCATGTTTTAATAGTTCTTTTATACTGCTTATATTTAGTCCTATGGGGGTAGGAATTATCTGTGATAGGGTAAAGTTGGATTTTAAGAATTGATGAGACACTACTGGGGCTGAGTAACTAAAATCGCATCCTGTGATAGTAGTAAAATTACAGATACAATAATTTGAATATTGTGCAGTCTCCTTTACCTCCCCATCTACGGTTATTGTGTTACACGCACATCCCTTCCCTGCATATATAATTACTGTTTTCAAGTTTGCATTTGGTCGGGCCTCGAAATGACATATTTTCTGATCTGTATCTAAACAAGTATCCTGGGCCATTATAGTATTGCTTTCACAGAGGAAGCCCTGCTGTTCTCGCATAATACAAGATTCTAAATCTACTGTTTGCCACTTGTCGCCTATCTTGCTGGCCCATGTTCTATGTTCAAAAGGGCATAGGAGCACCCCATTATGGTTAATTCCAAGGGCTACAATGGGGTGTATGGTAATTATTACTGCATTATGTATGGTTAATACAAAAGCTGTGATTGTGTGTGTGTTGGGGTCGTAGGTAAAGTTCACCATATTCCACCATGTCTGGAGTTTTCTTTGTACTTCCGTAGCATTGCCCCAAACCATCTTTCGAATATCCGTCTTTGAATCCACCTTCCCCATTATTCCAGTGTGTTTTTTCTGGGCATGATTCCGAGGCCAGTTATCAGGCTCTTGGTTGTAGGCAAGAGAGAGGGTACAAAAAAACACAAATGGTTTAAACCCACTATTGATCATTTTAAGAATCTAAACGTTCCTCATATATACATATAAAATCTGTTTTGATCAAAATATCTTTGTTTGAGTTGGGGCTTACTGATAACAAGTTGGGCAAGACTGGCCACTGGCTCAGTCCCAGACTCTTTTGTTCTATATTGTTTGTTGTGGTGCCCTTCCCATATGGTGGATCCACAACCGCTCAGGTTCTCTTACTTGCCACCCACATTGTTCCCATTTGTCCGAATAAATTTAAGTTTCAGTTCTTTTTTATCTGGGGTTACTTCCCATGAAGCTGCAGGGGCTTTCTTGATCCAGGTATGGTGAATCCAAGAATTCTGTCCCTCAACCTTGATTGCAGCGTAGGTGGTGAGTAGGACTTGAAAAGGTCCGGTCCACTGTGGTTCCAGGGTTTTATCTGCAAAACACTTAACGTATACATAGTCCCCTGGTCGTATATCGTGAACAGGTCCATCCAGACCCCTACTGCGTGTTCCCATCACATGCTTCTCAATTCTTATTAATTGTTTGTTTAGTGCCACCATATAGGAAGTCATTGTTTCTTCACCAATCTGTGAAGACGTCCCCTTTTGTACCCCATAGGGTCGTCCATACAAAATTTCAAATGGGCTAAGCCCCTCTTTTGCTCTTGGTCTAGTTCGAATTTGTGTAAGAGCTAATGGCAAAGGCTGGGGCCAAGTTAGATTTGTTTCTTGACCTAACTTGACAATCTGTTGTTTGATTAGATGATTCATCTTTTCCACCTGGCCACTTGATTGTGGTCGGTATGGGGTATGTAATTGCCAATCTATTCCTAGATGGTGGCTGATCTGTTGCACTATTCTGGACACAAAATGTGGTCCTCTATCCGAGGACATTACCGCTGGGACTCCAAACCTAGATATTATCTCTTGGAGCAGTATTTTGGTCACTTCCCAGGCTTTAGCAGTTCTGCACGGGAAGGCTTCTGCCAACCTGAAAAGGTATCTGTTAGTACCAATAAATATCGATACCCCCCTTTTCTAGGAAGTTCCGAGAAATCGATCTGCCCATGTTGCCCTGGAACATTTCCTCTACTAATGTTCCCTAGTTTTATTTTATTTGCTTTATTGGGATTATTTATTGCATAAACACATTTCACATTGCTGAGTCACCTGTTTTATTACAGTATACAAGTTTTGCCCTATCAATTTCTGATTTAGACTTTTATATAAAGCATCAGCTCCCCAATGCGTCTTATTAATAATAGGGCTGTGGTCCATAATTAATTGGATGGTACCACTATATGACCATCCCTTAAATAAGTCCACTTACTTAATTTTATTTTATCATTCATGTCCTGAATTACCTTTAAGTTTTCTTTAGAATAGTTTGGCTCTTGATCTGTACTTACAGTTTGGATTTTATCGTCTGGTATTAAGGATAATTCCTCCTTTCCTACCTCCTCTGTTACTCATCTGGCCTCATGGTCGGCCAGGTGGTTTCCAATTTCCAAATCAGTGCCTCAGAGCAGGCCATTCCTCACATCAAGGTCTGGCATGGCATATGTCCCCACCGCTGAACACCTACTGGGTTGCAGCCAACAGAGGAGCTCAAGCTTCTTCTTGGTGGCAAACACAGAAGCCAACCCAGTCTTGCCCTTGACTATGGTAGGAGGCACCTGACCAACCTTATTCCTTGTACTTCGTTGTCAATGCAGAGTTTCATCTGCACATCCCATAACAAGTCACTGTCATGGCAAAACACACAGATTTACATTAGTAGAACTACTACAGAGTGTATTTTATTTCAGTTTTTCTGCCAATATCCCCCACAGCCTTGCTGACCAAGGGATATTGTTTTTATCTGAACTGGGCAAGCCTCCCCCTTATCATTTTTACTGTAACAGGTAAAGCATTTTTCACCTTTCATTTTCGGATACACCTGGTTAAAAAAATATTTTACTTCAGGGAGGTCCTCTTTTCCTCTTTTCTGTTGAATTAAAGATAAGCTTAATATTTCAATTACTTGATAATTTTTAACTTTTAGTTTCATTTCTCCTTCTTTAAACGTCTAGATATTCTAATAAATCTCATCCCAACAAAGATTTCGGTGAATTTGGCATTCTTATTTGTTTTCTTAGTTTGTACTTTAAAGGTTTCAGGATGTTTTCCTGGTGGCCAGCAGCTCCCACAACTGTAACAATTTTTTTTTATTATTTTTTTTTACTGAAGTTTAACAAATAAGTTGGTTTTGTATTCACTAAAATTCCACCTCATACCCATTCCCTGCCCTAAAAGGGGCCGTTACCGGTCCTGTTGTACTGCAAATGCTGCAGCAATTGGGGTGACATTGTCAGGTCCTTCTGCTCAATCGTCAGCAACAGCAACCCCCTCCTCCCCACCATCAGAAGGGTTCGGGGCAGGAGATGCTGTTCCTGCTCTGCAGGTTACACAAGCCTGCCTCTGCAGCAGCACTTCTGTTTTAACTCTTTCTTACCCTGAATGCAAATCTGCTACTTGTTGCTTTAAGTCTGTGTTATTACATATCAGCCTTCGCAGGCAAATAGCAAACACCCTGCCATGCATCCCAGCGTGATTCAGTCGCACCTTCGAGGGGGTACGGGGGTTTGTACAAACTCACCCCAATACTTTAACACTTTCACAAGGTCTTTGATTCTCCACCCACCCCCCACCCCCCTCAGGTTTTACATACATTAGTACACGTTTTTATATCTTACAACGTGTTTCATTCTGGTTGCTCCACGGAAGGAACCGCAACCTGAGCTTTTTAACACAAAAATTTCAACAAGAACATCTTTCTAGTTTAGGTCTCAGGTTTTTTCCCATCCTTTTCTAGAGCCATAATCAAAGATCAGGTGATGTTAATCCCGCACTCTTTCTAGTGCTAGTACCATAGGATCCCGAGGGGGTACTAATCCACAGTCCTTTTGCCACTCAGGTTTGTCCTGGAGGACGAAGAACATGTCTGCATATGATACTTCGTCCCATTTTCCCTCTCTTCTCAGAAACAACATTAATCGCAGGAGAGTGTTATAATCTAACGTTCCTCCCTCCTGAGGCCATTTCGCATCTCTCCAATTTATACAAAAGCCACCACTGATTACAATATTTAATCAATTTCCTTCTATTTTCGGTACCACCCTGTCCTACGATATCCCTCCAATGTTTTAATATACAACCCAAGGGCGATTTTTCACAGGGCTTACTCCTTCCATTTCCCATTTTGCAATTTTAATTACTTTTTCTCCGGCCGCCTTAGCCACCCAAGGTCGGAAACACGGATAGAGCTCCTTGCTCATATTGCACTCAAACGCATGTCTCAAGCACTCTTGCACTCACACTCAGTCAAAATAATTAAGCTATACACGGAAAATCAAAATGCGCATCTCAATCACACCATTCACACTCTCCGGGCAGCCCGCAGTCACACAAGCAGTATGTTATACGGTACCGTGCACTTATGTACAACTTTTAGGAACACTGACAGTTCACAAAGTATGCATTTCAATGAACAATTGCCAAAAAACAAACAACAAACAAAACCCCAATTTTTCCTGGTCTTAAGCAGAGTGTTAAGTTTTCCGCTACTTGCCACGAATTACCAGAATATTAATATTTTTCAACATACATTTCATAACTCCAAGTTTTGAACATGTAACAAGACAACACATAGAACAAACAAGACACAGAGCGCTATTTCAGTTGTTACATTCTAGGAATTCCCCAATTGTTAAGACAACCTAAAGGAAGTTTTTAGCTTCCCCCTTTTTTTAATTTTTTTTTCTTTTTTTTTTTTCCTACGCAGAAGTTTCCCTTTTACTTTTGCTGTGAGGTCCCTCTTGTTCCCGTGAGATTCCGCCTTATTCCGTCCCGCCCCCCGCTTTCCGTCACGAGGCCTCCGGGCTTTTAGGAATGGCAGTAACCTCGGGTTTGCTCGATCTGCCCTCAAGATCGCTAGCGGCCACCCCTCGGTCAGCAAACCCCCTCCCAAGGTACCTTTCCTCCTGGGGACTGCGCTGCGCGCCGGACGTCTCCGTGCGTCTCACCAGCCGCCCCGTTACTAAACATACCGTTTTATCCGCGGATCCAGGGGTTCTCTTCTGCTCCCGGGGGAACAGCTGAGAAGAGGAGGCTCCTCCGAGGAAATCTCCCGGGGCGCGCCTAGGAGCGTCCGCTCCGCAGCTGGTCCCTCGGCCGAGCAGAAATCCTCCTGCCTGGCTCGCCAAACTGACGTGCGGAATTAGACTCTCTAACTCGAAAGTTATAAAGTAGGTATGTTTATTGCGCGCAGATGCACGGGGGATCGCTCCTCCACAAGCGTGCATGCCCGAAGTGAGGAACCATCCCACATTTATACAATGAAACAAATGAATATTCAATTAACGCCTATACATATTCGTTACCTAAACCCCGCTTCGTATGTTAATTAGCTTATCAGTCCTTTGCCTGGAATGTGGTGGTCTTGCAGGTTTGTAGGTGATTCATGTCCTTGTGACCATCTGATCTTCTCCAGCAAGGAGACTTAGCACTCCCTCCCTCTAGATAGCATTGAATGTCTCTCATCCTTTTCTCATTCTCTTTTAAGTAGCCCCTTTGTTAGAGGAGGAGGGGCAGAGGAGGAGGGGCAGGCGTCTCCCCGTCTCCCCTTTGTTAGAGGAGGAGGGGCAGGCGTCTCCTCAAAACTGTAGTTGTCTCCTCAGAGCTGTGTGCCTATGTGACCAGACACCGCACCCATGACCAGTCACCATACCCACATTCCTTGAGCAGACATATACAATCACTGTCGGTGTCCATTGTCCCCATTTAACACTATTTCTCCATATCACTAGCTGCTTATAATATATTTTAGCTTTTAACACGTCTATATTTAGAGAAGCCAAAGTATACTGTGTATACTCCTCGTTCATTCATCAGATTTCATAGGAAAATGTAATATGTGGTATTCTGGTGGGTTTTGATGAAATATATTCAGGACAGTCTCATTTGTGGAGTGTATGTGCATCAAGCATGTTGAGCACTTCCATTTATGATGTCTTAAATATGATTTTATTTTTGAATGACTGAAACTGTCTACAAAAGGCAGATGTTCAAATGGGAATACTGGTGCAAGCTATGCAGCTCCATTTTTCTATAGCAATAAGGTGGGGAGAACAGAAGGGACAGATTTTAATCATCTGGTTGTCAGGTTTACAGTAAACCCAACAAAAGTGGTTAGCAAAAGGTCCAGAGATGGTTTGGGATAATTACAGAAAATTAAGAATTGAGGGTGTGAAGAGGAGGGATAACAGATAATCCATGCCCAGCCATACTACTTTTATGGGAATGGACTCATTGCCTGAAAATAGCCTGGTTTTGGTAAGGATCATATTTGTATTAAAAAGCTATTATATAGTTAATTTCTAAGCACAGAAACATTTCCTCTCATATGAAAAATCTATATTTGAGAACCTGCTAACGTGCTAATAAGTAAGAGGCATGAATTGTAGCTTTCTATTATGCTTGTGTGCAATATAAGCGATTCACTTTTCTCAATTCTCAGTATTAGATTGTGAGCTAAAACTGACAAAAAAATAAAACAATCAATCACAGCACTTCTTTTTTACCTGTCACCTTGGAATATTGAAATGCTGTTGCTCATTTTAATCATTATGCCATGTAACTTTAATTTGTTGCATTTCAGTGTGCGTCAGAAAGTATTTGCATGTATTAAGTAAAACAAGACAAAAATAAATCCTTTTATGGTTTGGCAACTTTCACGTATGAAAAACTTCCCTCTTTCTAAGGAGATATTTACCGTTGGAGTACAAAAGTCTCATATTATAGCTTTATTATCAATTACCACTAACTGAAATGCTAAATCATGGAAATCCCAAACAAAATACCTGGTACTGATATGGAGCAATAGTGTGAAATGGGGACAATGGACATCGATTGTGATTGTATATGTCTGCTCAAGGAATGTGGGTATGGTGACTGGTCATGGGTGCGGTGTCTGGTCACATAGGCACACAGCCTTGAGGAGACACCTACCCTTCCTCCTCTAACAAAGGGGCTATTTATAAAAGAATGAGAAAAGGATGAGAGATATTCCAATGCTATCTAGAGGGAGGGAGTGCTAAGTCTCCTTGCTGGAGAAGATTGGATGGTCACAAGAACATGAATCACCTACAAACCTGCAAGACCACCACATTCCAGGCAAAGGACTGATAAGCTAATTAACATAGGAAGCGAGAGTAAGCGGGTTTAGGTAACAAATATGTATAGGCGTTAATTGAATATTCATTTGTTTTATTGTATAAATGTGAGATGGTTCCTCACTTCGGGCATGCACGCTTGTGGAGGAGCGATCCCCCGTGCATCTGCGCGCAATAAACATACCTACTTTATAACTTTCGAGTTAGAGAGTCTAATTCCGTACGTCAGTACTGTCTAAATGCTATGACTATCTTGCATAGTCCCAAAGACCGTGTGGAGAGAGCAAAATCATGACTTGCATATGCATGTTTCAAAACCAAACCAAGTTTAACAGCCAATCACACAGCAAAGTACTTGGTATTTTAACAATATGACAGCCCTGGATTTGGAAGGTTGATAAATTTTTCAGGATCAAAAGGGAAGTTTCGTAAAAAGTTTCATTTTATGGTAGGTTATATTTTGGGCCTGTCAACTTTGACACAGTCCCTTTAAAACAGCAATTCCTGTTTTTTGTTAAGGTTGGCACTTTAAAAATTTCTTTTATAGAAATTAATCCATTCTGCATTCTGTTAGCATATGCTAAAATAGCATTTCCTTTCCTGTGTCACCTTATCTCATTTACTTGATAGCACATTGACGTGCGGAATTAGACTCTCTAACTCGAAAGTTATAAAGTAGGTATGTTTATTGCGCGCAGATGCACGGGGGATCGCTCCTCCACAAGCGTGCATGCCCGAAGTGACGAACCATCCTACATTTATACAATGAAACAAATGAATATTCAATTAACGCCTATACATATTCGTTACCTAAACCCCGCTTCGTATGTTAATTAGCTTATCAGTCCGTTTCCTGGAATGTGGTGGTCTTGCAGGTTTGTAGGTGATTCATGTTCTTGTGACCATCCGATCTTCTCCAGCAAGGAGACTTAGCACTCCCTCCCTCTAGATAGCATTGGAATGTCTCTCATCTTTTCTCATTCTCTTTTAAATAGCCCCTTTGTTAGAGGAGGAGGGGCAGGCGTCTCCCCGTCTCCCCTTTGTTAGAGGAGGAGGGGCAGGCGTCTCCTCAAAACTGTAGTTGTCTCCTCAGAGCTGTGTGCCTATGTGACCAGACACCGCACCCATGACCAGTCACCATACCCACATTCCTTGAGCAGACATATACAATCACTGTCGGTGTCCATTGTCCCCATTTCACACTATTTCTCCATATCAACATACCCATTTTCCACTTATGCATATTTTGCTATTTTTTGAAACAAAATCTTCATATACATCTCATATCAGGCTTTGTGTACTACTATGTTTAATGGCTTATCCTCAGATATGCCCTCAAATTACAAGTAGATTCCATTTTTTTTTAACTTCAACATAGTGTTATTGTATACCTTTCAAAGACCACATTTCTGCCAGGATCAAAATTATGTATTTTTAATGCTTGTAACAACAAATGTCTATTAGCAAAACTATATCAGAATTATTTTATTATAGAATTCCCATGTATGGTAAGATGTAGAGATTCAAGATGTGAATGGGATTGCACCATTTAAAATTAATACCAATTAAACTGCAGTATCTGGGAAATTGTTTTTTTTATTTAACAGTGGAATGAACAATGGAATCTCATCATTGCCTCAATATTTACCTTGCTACAGAGAAAGAAATGAACACTAATTTTCAATAATATAAATTATAACAGCCTTGCTTTGTTTGCCAATGAGATAGTTGTAATCCTTGCTGGTTTCTATGTGTCAGTTGAAGTTGAAAGCCTTCCTTCAAGTATCTGAAACTAATTAAAAAAAATGCTAACTGCCTTTTCTAAAAATATTTTTGTATATGATTTGCAAGAGTGTGACTGATGCAGAAAGTTCACTGTTTAAAATATACAGCATGACCTTTTGGTTACAGTAAATACAGTACTGTAAGTCTAGTAAATTCATCACATATACTAAAGGTATTGAGACTGTTTACCTCACATTCCTCCCTATAGGCTTCCACAATTATCATGATCCACAGCTGAAAAAATAATTTTAGTTGTCAGTGATAAATGGAGTGCAATTATCAATCACTGAAGTTAACAGTATTATTTTAAAAAGATATTGCAGACAAATGTTTACCCAAAGATAGCAGTATCTTGCTGAGATTTTGTTCCTCTGGGTTCCTTCATTTCATTTACACAGCAAGCTGACTTTAGTGCTCACTTTCAGACTAAAGGTGTGGGGGGGGGTTGCCTTTTTTTTTTCTGTAGCATGAAGAGTACCAAACAAGCATCAAAGTCTTTAGCAGAACCGGGAATATTCCTGGTAACACCGGCTCTGAGATCTGAGATAGAACTTTAGTTTTTTGTTTTCTTTTTTTTTGAGGTTTTGGTTCAGGCCTGTCTCCACTGAGAGATGCCTGTAATATAGGAGTCTACTATTATGTGCTATATAAATATCTTGTCTATTTTTAGTGGTTATTTCTGATCTCTGAAGAATTTTAATATCAAAGTCAAATGTTGTGTGGTCTTTTCATATGTTGACATATTGGTGACCTGTACACTAAAGAAAATGCATACAGTGTTTGCAGAGAAAAAAAGTCCCTTATTTTCAGTTGCTGATCTGATCCTTTAATTCCTGCCTGCGTGTAAGATTTAAAAATACCCTTGGTGTTCACACCTTTTTATACAGTTCCCTCCTGCATCTTGCAAGTGTGCCTTCAGAGTGGTTGTTGAAGCAGGCATAGAGTTCACCTTGCGTTCAAAAGGGTCAGTTCATTCTCAGTTGTCTCCAGATGAGCTATAGTTTTGTGGCCTCTATCCTGAATGTGCATGAAGACCCATTTCTCACCATCTTTCTGCATTTCTATATTTGCATATTTTGGTTTGAAACTCTGGTTCATGCAATAAATGATCTTTGATAATGGGTTTATCTTTTAGTAAATCAGGAGATATTACAGGATGACCTAGCTCTGAGGTTCAGTTTTATGATTAAAGTTACAGGTTACAATGCAAATAATAACTAGAAAATGTAACTGTTAGTCAATGGGTTTGAGTATAACTAAAATCCAAGATCAGGTATGCCCAGGTCTGGCTGACATGCTGAAAATGGATTCTCAATTGCTAATCTTGGATTTAAACAAAAAAAGTTGCCAAAAATAGACATAGGCTAGTTCAGCAAGAGGGGCACAGAAGGTTAGTCCAGTGTAATTGGAGATACAGGCCACCACTGCAAATGGCACTGAGACCTCCGGCTCTCTGCTGGGAAGCAGAGATTACCATCTGCCTGAACCTATGACCTGTAGACCCTAAGATATTAAATGTGTGCCACAGAACCTGAGGGGAGAAGCCAATTTGAGGAGATATTGATAGCAGCTCTACCTCACCAGGTCATGCCAACCCAATGTCTTCCTCCAGAGAGGAGTTCAAATGTTCAGAAGCTGCTGTCCCAGAAGAGCCTACTGCTCACCAGCAGCATGGCTCTAGCATGGGAGCCCCATGTAAGTTGTTACGAACTGCATGGGGTTCAAGAGCCACAAGCTTTCCATGTCTGGCTTCCTGAGATAAGCACTTTTCAAGATGATGAAAGTAATACTGAAATGTGAAAATTGGTAATGGTGGCATGCCTCCACACCTGTCATGCTGTGTTATAATTTCAGTCTTTGATTGTTGGTGCCATAAAGACGTTTTTTTCATGTTATTAAAGCAATTGCAGTTATATTAAATCTGTCCTTTCTGAGGGGAGCAAGAACAAATGCAGAAGGATTTGCATACAAACTGAGCCTGGATGTGGGAAGAAATCACACCAGGCCTGTTTGGCAGACGGATGAGGCAGTGAGGAGACATAAAGGAGCATGGGCAGGAGCCACCCTCCTTTGCAGCCCTTTGCTGGTGACCCTTTGAGGAATGTCTCCTAACTGTCTGACAGATTCACTTGTATGAGAGACAGTTTGGTGCACTGTCATCCTGGACAGATCAAAGCCTGTTCCTTGATCAGCTGGAGAAGACATGTGAAAGGCCTCCTCTTCTCCGGGCAAGGCCGTTCCCCCAGTGTGCCACTCAGACCTCCCTACTGCTTCTTTCAGAGAAGTACCTCCATGTAACAGTGACTGTCCCCCCAGTGCTTTCAGGTGTACCAGCTTTCCTCAGTAATGGGAGCACCTGCATCTGAGGATACAGTGTTCCCCTTAGAGCTGGCAAGAGATATAGAGAGAAGTTTCCAAGTACTTTGGATATTCCACAGCTGCCTCTTTAAAAGAGAAACTGCCGGGTAATACGGAAACTAGTTTTGCTACTTCAAGCAATCATATTTGGGAAAGTTTATGATCTGGTTTAAATGTTGAAATTTTGACCCCCTTTGTTAGGTTTGCATTAGTTTCAGACCAGCAAGCCTGGTAGTGAATAATTGATGTGTAAATTAATTTTCTGATATCACTAGTAGCTGAATAGTGTAGCTGCAAAATACATTACTTGCAAATGAACCTTTAGATCATTAGGTTGTCCTCACTGACACTGCCCTGGACCATGCTGTTTAAATAAGGAAGGATGCTGTTGTGCTTTATTCAAAGTAATGTCATTTGATACTAAATTAGGTGCTCTGAATTCCTATAGATGTAAAAAAAAAAAAAAAAAGTAGCCTTTTTTGTTTCTCTTTTTTAGGGAAAAAAATGGTTTTACAGTTGTTTTTATAAGTGGAAGAATGTTCTGAAGTGGTATATCTTAATGGGTCAGCATTTCCAGCTATATTATAGGGCAAGAACCAAGTTGCTTTCCTGACTTATCATTTACAACCCTAGGATATCAAAACTGATAAAGGTATGTTGCATCATTCATTAAAATTAAAACTGGCAAAAGTCTGTCTGCTTGAAGGTCCATATTACTTTTTAGTCTTTAACAAGTGTAGCAGACATCCTAAATTAGAACATGCAGGTGATGTTGGATCATCTTGTTATCGATTTGTTAATAAGTTAAGATTGATTGATTATATTAGATTGATTTATTGATTTTATAAAATCATTTAATAGAATTAAAATATAGAGGAATAAGAAAATTTTTATGGAAAATTTACAGCTATATAGTAGAAGTAGTTATGACATCTTTTGTACGTCCTGTACCAAGGCTAGAAGAAGGGCCTGGAACTATTGTGGAAAAACTTAGGTAATAACTTTAGGGTTGAAAGGTTCCTTTGTACTTAACCAGTCTTCTTTACGTAGAGGTGCATTGAAATGTCAGAGGATGAGATTAATGGGAACTGGGGAGAGTCGACTGGAACAGCTTGTAGTTACCTGCCAAGAAACCGTGAACTTTAGTAAAAGGTAATTCCGGCAGGGGGAGATCGCGACCACCGACTCACATACCACCTACCCAAATCGTACCCCAGACCCATTTCTGGACCTTTCTAACCTTTACTGCGCAGAATTGGATATGGGAGGAGAATATGTTAATGATTTCCGGAAAATATTATGTTTATGCATGAATACTTGATGAATATGTATGAATAAGTTCTATATATGGAGTCTGATTTTGAGACTTGGTGTGCGTTGATCGTGAGAGGACTCGCTCACGCACCCGGCCGTCAATAAAGAAGTGTCTGCTTATCTGCATCACATTGGTGTCGATAAGTTCTTCATTCCGAGATTTCGGTAACAATCTTCTTAACTAATTTGAAGAGTTCTCTCTATTTCAATGTCAGATCTGTTTCAAATGTAAAAGAGTAACTGGTTAGAGTATGAGCTACCCTACCAGAGCTGTGGTGTTGCTGAGTATCTACTGCTTAACTATGACAACTGTTCTGCCTTGCAGTTGTGGTTCAAGATTGATCCAGAAATAATCATTTATTTCCATAGTTAAGGTAAATCAATGATATAGAAGTTACTGGCTGGATATTCAACTACACAATTTTTGTTAAATGGTTACCAGCTTTTTACTGGGGTATCTTCTGCTATAGCTGAAGGAAAAATAATTTCCTTTTTTGCACTATGCTTTTTAAAATTGAGAAAACAATTGAAAGGATAATGAGACAGGAAAGTTAACTTTCCTCTTCCAGGCAATGAAGAGAAACAACTTGGCAGGTAAAACATCCTGCTCTAGAAATCCTGGTGGGCTCATTGATTTACAAAGATCCATTCAGTTCTCACAGTTATTAAACTAGAGGTATTAAGATTTGGAGGCCATCACCAACTGGTCTTAGTCACAGTGCAAGTAATCAAATTTTTCTAATGTCATATTTTTGCTGACTTTTTAAAACAAATAATCAAACTTTTACTTCTGACCACACCATGGGTCAGTAACCTAATAACAAAGAAAATAGCTCAGGGTTCTGAAACAGTGATATTTGTGAATATATTTTTCCTTATACAGTATTTGATCTTTAAAGTATACAGAAATATTTTTCTCTTTTTTAATCAATGTTTTAAAATGTTTTACTTACTATATTCATTGCTCATTTTTCCTGATGAGAATTTTTTCATAGATTACTCCCATAATTAGCAAGGATGCTAATTTTTTAATTGCAACTGTACAAACTTGTTCAGAAAGCATTTTCTGCTTCAATCTGTTCCATCAGAAACCTGTTTTGTTTCTTTTCATCTACATCTGTTGCCCAGTACTAACCCTCATATTATGCCCTCTCAAGCATTCCCATTGCATACAAGATGCTCCAAAGCAAACTCTTTCAAATATGTTTCTGTGTTCCTAGTGAAAAAAACCCAGATCTCAGGATGTACACATTACATACAATATGTTTTTATTTAGTGCAAAGAGATGCAAGAAAAAAACCCATGTTGACCTCTCTCCAGTAAGTTTTCTCAAGAACATTGCAAAACACGTGAGCTCCTTTGGCTTATTCAGCCTTTTCAGATGCATCATTCTGAGTAGCTAGACAGATGTAGAGTCAAGTGGAAGTATAGATAAGCATGTTAGATACCACCACTGTACTGAGTTATGTAGGCCTCCATATGATAAAGTAAATGCCATATTTTTTTCCCCATTTTAAAGTTTCTTATGAGGAAAGTTTGCCATTTATCCCTGTCTGTGATTACAGAACAAAGGAAAGAACTTTTCTATATGCATTTTATAAAATAGCTTTTTCATTTAATCATTTATGGGACATTATAGCTGGAATGCATAAAAAGTTACAATATTTATTTCTCCTTCATTTTTTTTCTTCATCTATGGAAACTACCTGCTCTTACTGAGCAATGTCTGATCTGCACATCTGTATTCTGTGGTTACTTTAACACCACAGTATATCATATTCAATTTCTTGAACTAAAAATATAGGAAATTCAGAGACAAAAATACTACCAAAGTAACTTCATTAGAGTGCTGTAGGGAAGGTCAATGTGCATGCTCAAAATGGCACTCAGAGAAAATGTTGTGTTGAAAAACAATAAAAAATATTACATTGATGTTTCAGAGGATGTAAATGTGAGATTCTGTTATCAGAATTACTTACCTACAACCGAATTTATTTTGAAACTGTCATCTATCCTAATTTCCCTTTGTAATACATCTTTCCCAAACAGCACATGGTCTGGATTTCCTTCTCAGTAAAATTTCTTGTCCTTCTGCAGTTATCCCAAGTGTCAAAATTAGGGCATAACTGGCTCACCTTCATGCTAAAGCAGTTGATCAACCTTCTTACAGTGACTTAAAGTTCTTGTTTTTCAGAGCTATGAAGACTGTTATAAATTGAGACCACAATGGATCATAATCCAATTAAAATTTTATTAATTATAGCAAGTAGAATATGAGCAAAACAGCGCTGGACGACAGGGGAGTCTGCGCTCCACCAACTGCCGTACTGAGCAGTTCAAACAGTCCCTTTTTATACATCTTTACTTCCATGTTCATGAGGTAGTGGAGTCATGCTTTTGTTGTTAGGGGGGGGTCGTTTTCTGCCTCCTGCTGGTCTTCCTCCTTTGTCTCATTGCCATGTTTCTGTCGGTTCCTGGACACCTGGTGGCATCCTGGACACCTGGTGGTGATCTTGTCTTTTCACAAGTGGCATCCTGCACAACTGGCGGTGATCGTATCTTTTCACAAGCGGCATCCTGGACACCTGGCGGTGATCTTATCTTTTGTTGTCTAATCTTTACATTTACATATGGGCTTAACATAAATTTAAATAAACAATACCCTAGTCCATAGTTTCTTACAATCCCCCCTTTTTCTTTTTATCCTATTATTGTTTATTATACACTGCTTTCATTCTCGGCACTGCGAACAAACCTTTTTCCACAATCCCAACATTTATCATAACACTCACAAGGTAATACCTCACAATTACAATAGGCATAGTTTTCACGTGGCATAACGCATTCACAACAATCTTCATCCTCATTAATAGATACACTCTTATATTTTGCCCTAGACCTCGTAGTTAAAATAAGCAATTTAGCTATGTCAAACCGTTCTTTAATAAAATGTAAAATATAGCGTAATATACAAGGCCCGAATATAAGTCCCAAAATCAACATGATAAGTGGTCCTGCTAAAGCGGATAACAAAGTTGTTAGCCAAGGTGAAACATTAAATCAGTTTTCATACTATGACCTGCCCGCCTCACGATCCTTCTTATGTTGATCTAATCTTCTCCGGAGTTCAGACATGGTGTCCTGGACTACTCCCATATGGTCAGCAAAAGAACAACATTCTTCATTGAGAGCTACACATAACCCTCCTTCTTTTATTTTTGCTAAATCCTCATCCCCAATAGCCACCAGTAAAAATGACCTGGATAATTACAATAACTTCTGCCAGGGTTACTTGCTGGACATATATAAAATGCCTTGCATTGGGCCTGAAGCTTTGCTAGATCTGGGGTAAAAACAGGGGAGCCCTGTTCTATAGGTATCAGGGAATATAGATGCACGGAGAAATTCCACTTCCCTGGACCGATCCGAGTTTGAATTAATTTTGACTCTGGTAAATTATATAATTTCCAGGCGTTCATCTTCGTCACTTCCTGAAGAGAAATACTGGATTCACGAGTGAAGAAGTCTGTTTTCATGTTACATGAGACTTTGTTGGACTGTTATTCTGCTATTCAATTTCTAGTTCATGTTTGTACTTTGCATCAAACACACAGTTTTCAAAATAACTCCAAAGGGTTGGGTAATACATATTAATAATAACATACAAAACCAAAACCTAAAAATAACACTTTTTCTTAACACATTCCCTTTTTTTTTTTTTTTTACATGCGTCACTATCATGGCTACACTATAGGGATTTCGCATGCGTGGTCTTTCCAGATTTTTCCAACACATTCTGTGGGGCTTTAAAATCGCGCATGCGCATGTTCAAAGGTATACACGGACCATTCGCGTGACAAACAATGGCTACTGCGCGCCCAGATGAAATCCCAAACCCATTTCCCGAGCTTACCACTCCGGTAAGTCTATTAATGGTAACATTTATGGCACTATGGCCAAAGGACAGGTCCCAGTTTTCAATGTAAGGTTTTCTTACCACCAGACCACCATGTCACCTGCCAGGGAAGAAGGGTCTAGAGTGGACATTTCGTCCTCTGAACATTCTGTAAGGTGAGTGTTCTCAAAACGTTTAACCTATATGGTTCATTAGAAAGAAGATCAAAATTTTATATTTTTTTTTTTTTTTTTTTTTTTTTCCTCTCCTGTTGCTGTTTAGGCAGAGGGTGCGTTTTTCTGTTGTCTCACGTCAAGAACTTATGGCGGAGGTGAAAAAGTATAAAAGGCGTTTCCATATCGTCGTCTTTGCGTTCCTGGCGCTTGTTTTTATTGCTATTCTATTTTTTTTTTTTACTCAGCTTACATTATTATCTGAATTGTTAAGAGTTAATTGTTTCCAAATTCTTGTTGGCTATTAAAATGTTATTTTGTGTGTACATTTTGTCATACTACTCGCATTTGTTTAACGCCATCGGGTGAAACCATAATAGCAAATTGCATGTTAGTTATAACGTGTTGAATTAATCTTATAAACATGGAACAACACATGACAAAAACAATAAGGTGGCTAATCCACATAACAAATAAAATAGGATTCGTTTTACCCAGGGGCTCCCAAGAAGCCAGGAAAACAAGTCAATATTCGTCTTTCCAAGTTCAGACGGGAACATGGGCTAACTTCCCTGTCTCTGATGTGATTTGTTTAACTACCTCACCATTGTCATCAATTTTCAAACAACAATTGGAAACATTTACTTTACCACAAACACCTCTTTCTTTGGCTAGCAGGTAGTCCAGAACCATCCTGTGTTGATAAATTGCATTTAACATCAAAAGCTTTAGCTGTTTGATTAATAATAATTTCCAAGACAGCCTGTAGACGAATGATATGATTCAGATTGTGGATAGGTTCTCGAGCGCCGTTAATAAGTTCATTAGGATTCCAAGTTGCAGGTTTATAATACTGTATGATACGTTGGGGTGTCCATTCATTTAATAAATATTGGTACCCCCTCAATTCTTGGGAGTCTGGAAAAATCAACTTGCCACCGTTGCCCTGGCTAATTTTCAAACACATTTCACATCGCTGAGTCACCTGTTTTATTACAGTATACAAGTTCTGCCCTATCAATTTCTGATTTAGACTTTTTTATATAAATTATCAGCTCCCCAATGCATCTTATTATGTTCTATTACGGCTGTGGTCCATATTAAATTGGATGGTACCACTATACGACCATCCCTCAAATAAGTCCACTTATTTATTTTATCATTCATGTCCTGAATGACCTTTAAGTTTTCTTTAGAATAATTTGGCTCCTGATCTGTACTTACAGTTTGGATTTTACCATCTGGTATTAAGGATAATTCCTCCTTTCCTACCTCCTCTGCTACTTGTATGGCTTCATGGTCGGCCAGGCGGTTTCCAATTTCCAAATCAGTGCCTTAATGGGCCATCTTATGTTATTCCTTCCTGAACGACCCTCTTATAACAGAGGGGGCCCTTCCTCACATCAAGGTCTGGCATGGTGTATGTCCCCACCGCTCAACGCTTACTGGGTTGCAGCCAGCAGCAGAGCTCAAAATCCTTCTTGGTGGCAAACACAGAGGCCAACCCAGTCTTGCCCTTGATTGTGGTAGGAGGCACTTGACCAGCCTTATTCCTTGTACTTTGTTGTCAATGCAAAGTTTCATTTGCACATCCCATAACAAGTCACAGTCATGGTAAAACACAGATTTACATTAGTAGAACTACTACAGAGTGTATTTTATTTTAGTTTTTATGCAATATTCCCCACAGCCTTGCTGACCAAGGGATATTGTTTTACCTGAACTAGGCAGGCCTCCTGTTTATCATTTTTACTGTAACAGGGAAAGCATTTTTCCCTTTACTTGGAATTTACTTTCAGATATACCTGGTTAAAAGATTTCTTTTACTTCAGGGAGGTCCTTTCTTCCACTTTTCTGTTGAATTAAAGATAAGCTCAACATTTTAGTTAATTGATCATTTTTAACTTTTGGTTTCATTTCCCCTTCTTTAAACGTCTAGATGTTCTAATAAATCTCTTCCTAACAAAGATTTTGGAGATTTTGGCATTCTTATTTGTTTTCTTAGTTTGTACTTTAAAGGTTTCAGGTTATTTTCCTGGCGGCCAGCAGCTCCCACAACTGTAACAAATTCTTTTCACTGAAGTTTAACACCAAATAAGTTGGTTTTATATTCACCAACTTTTCTACATCACGATTACCTTAGTAAAAATCAACTCGAACCTTTATCCAGTCCTATTCACAACCAACTTTCAAACATCTAAATTTCCCCATCAGAGATTCACCTTTACTCTCCTCAGACCCACTGCCTGCCCTAGAGGGGCCGTTACCGGTCCTGTTGTGCTGCAAATGCTGCAGCAATCGGGGTGACATTGTCAGGTCCTTCTGCTCAATTGTCAGCAACAGCAACCCCCTCCTCCCCACCATCAGAAGGGTTCGGGGCAGGAGATGCTGTTCCTGCTCTGCAGGTTACACAAGCCTGCCTCTGCAGCAGCACTTCTGTTTTAACTCTTTCTTACCCTGAATGCAAATCTGCTCCTTGTTGCTTTAAGTCTGTGTTCTTATTTATCGTGCCTTCGCAGGCAAACAGCAAACACCCTGCCGTGCATCCCAGCATGATTCAGTCGCACCTTCGAGGGGATACGGGGCTTTGTACAAACTCACCCCAATACTTTAACACTTTCACAGGGTGCTTTTTTTTTTGTGGTTTTTTTTTTTTTTTTTTTTTTTTTTTTTTACTCTCCACCCCCCCGGCTTCAGATCTTACATACATTAGCACAAGTTTTTTTTTTTATCTTACAACGTGTTTCATTCTGGTTGCTCCATAGAAGGAACCACAACCTCCCCTCTGATCCTTTTGCATTGCTAATATTAAGGGATCTTGTGGAGCTAGGTTAATACCACACTCTTTTGCCACTCTGGGTGATTCCTCAGAGTGAAAAACATACCAGCATACATTACTTCATCCCATTTTTCCTCTCGCCTTAAAAATAACATTAATTTTAACAAAACATTATAATTCAGTGTGCCGTTTAAGGGCCATTTTCTCTGTCCCCTAACTTAGACAGGGGCCACCACTGATTGCAGTACTTAGCCAAAGTTCTCTTATTCACGCTTCCCCCAGCTGCCCCCCCCATTTCCTTCCAGTGACCTTTCTTACTATTATCTCAATCGCTATCCCAGCCACAGAGACTCTAAATTCACTTACAGCTCTCTCTCTTATCCCAAGGCGTCCAAACCTTACAGTCAGGGCATTCAATTTCTTGTCGCCACCATACATATAATAATTCTTTACACCATATACACTTTAAAACATACAGAGGTTCACATTCACCCCTCGGATGTTCAAGACAATAACCACATACCAACATTTGTAATATACTGAATACAGAAATGTTCTCACATTTCCAGCATAAATGAGTATAACAATTATTAATAACCTTGTAATTATTAATTAAAAGGCCACTTTTCTCCACATTCCAGCTTATAAAGCGGCCACCATTGATTACAATATTTTATCAATGTTTTCCTATTCACATTTCCACCAGCGGATCCTCCAATATCCTTCCAATGACTCAAAACACACCCTAGCGGATTTTTCTTTAAAATCCCACCACTCTGATTTCCTCCCATTTTTCCCAGCTTACACTCACAGAACACACTTATCACTTACAGAATTACTACTTACAAAATGCAACACACAGGTATCTTTCTACAGCAACACCAAGAGCTCACTATTATTATCAAAAATATAGCCAAAATCACAGTAACAATTATCAAAGTCAAATTCCACATTCCATAAATCCGGTAACCAAAATAAGCAACACTGCAGCAAATAAGCTTGAAACAATGAATATTCCATTAACGCCTATACATATTCATTACCTGAACCCGCCTACCCTCTCTTCGTATGCTAATTAGCTTATCAGTCTTTCACGCTTGCGCAGATTCTTTAGAATGTGGGCAGTGGTCTATGGGAGGAAGGCTGTAGGTCTTCCTCATGGTGTACTTTTCACCTTTTGCTCATTTGCAGTGTTCTTATCAGTCTGAGGTAATTTATGCCCTTGCTGGCCATCTGCTTTTCTTGCTTAATTATTTCTTTTACCCTTATCTGTCCTCTCCTGCTGAAGTGTTCCGCTAAAGTTTTTCCCATGATTTTGCCACAAACTGAGTTTTGAGGAGCGCTTGCCCTAAAGGGTTGTCTGGAGTTACCCCAGAGTACAGCTGAAGGGCTTTCCTCAGTCGTTCCAGCCACTCAGTGGGGCTCTCATCTTTCTTTTGCATTTCATTAAATGCTTTATTGATATTCTGGCCACGGGGTACTGCTTCTCTAATCCCCTAAATTACTATAGTTCTCAGGTCCTGCATATGAGTTTTATGCACCGGATCCTGATTATCCCAATTAGGTCTTTGGAGTGGCCATTTAATATCTGCTTGGGGTCCCTGGGTTTCCTCCCAATCTTTTTCTGACCCACAGACTGGCCAAAAGACATTTTTAGAAATCTTCTTCCCTCCCCATATCTTAGTACAATATTCTATCATTTTCTGCTTATTTTTCCCTAGGGTTCCAGGGAAATATCTCCAATTGTCTAAGATATATGCCAGAGGGGTATTCTTGGGTACAGTAGGTACCCTTCCCATGGGAGTTGAAGGCTTGCTGCCCTTCGCCCCCATCTTCTGGAATATCCACAAACATACACTCACTCGCTCCCCTTGTTCCTGGCCCAGTCCCTCGCGGGAGATGGGAGACGCAGGACTTAAGAGTCCACACTCGCTTGGTTCAGTATATCGAACCTCTCACTCGTTATATTCCAGGAAACCCAATCCCGCCCGAACGGCAAACCTTGCGAACAACTTCGCAATATACTTACGCGTCCTGCGTCTTCATCCGGACTCCTGTGCACAGAATTTTATGGGATTTTACCGGTTTCTCCTTTGCTCATTATTCTAGAATTTAGGTTCGTCGGTAAGGTTGGAGTAAGCTGTTGGTCGCGGGGCCGCAATGTCGCGGGGCGCCTCCCCGGAGGACCAAAGCCCACTGTTCCTTATCCGAGTCACGGCACCAGAAATTGTTATAAATTGAGACCACAATGGATCATAATCCAATTAAAATTTTATTAATTATAGCAAGTAGAATATGAGCAAAACAGCGCTGGACGACAGGGGAGTCTACGCTCCACCAACTGCCGTACTGAGCAGTTCAAACAGTCCCTTTTTATACATCTTTACTTCCATGTTCATGAGGTAGTGGAGTCATGCTTTTGTTGTTAGGGGGGTCGTTTTCTGCCTCCTGCTGGTCTTCCTCCTTTGTCCCATTGCCCTGTTTCTGTCGGTTCCTGGACACCTGGTGGCATCCTGGACACCTGGTGGTGATCTTGTCTTTTCACAAGTGGCATCCTGCACACCTGGCGGTGATCGTATCTTTTCACAAGCGGCATCCTGGACACCTGGCGGTGATCGTATCTTTTCACAAGCGGCATCCTGGACACCTGGCGGTTATCTTATCTTTTGTTGTCTAATCTTTACATTTACATATGGGCTTAACATAAATTTAAATAAACAATACCCTAGTCCATAGTTTCTTACAAAGACCATGGTGCTGATGATCTCGCAAAACATTGGCATTATACCTTTTCCCCTCCATCTGTGAATTATCTTAATTTCTGCAGCATTTACACAGCATGTAATGAATCTCCAGTGACCTTCAATGGATGAAAAGACAGAGCAGAAATGTTTGGAACAAGGGAGCATTACCACAGCAGAGTGACTGAGTGCAGGGTAAACTTGGCAAATCCATACAAATTGACTAGAGGGGATGATGGGTATCACCTTCCCTCACTTATGGCAAATGTATTTCAGAAACAGATAGTTAGTTTCTTGTTCTAGCACTTGCAAAACAACCCCATGATCCTTGGTCATGGTATCCTGGACTTGGATCTTGAACTCAAGTAGTTCAGGGGTGAATTTCTTCTCTCACTTTGGCCAGCCTCCTTAAGCCAGATCAGATAGTTTTTTGGGTTTTTTTTTCATCTCAAGGCCATTATACAGTTCTCTGAGCAGGTAGGTCTAGTGCCCACCCAGAAACTTTGATTTAGAACATTGATCCTCATCTTATCTATTCAGCTAAAAATTTAGAAACCCAGTAAACTTTCATTAATTTCCTGCTTCACTTCTTGATCTTCAAGACCCTAAAAAAGGCCCTAACATCCAAAGGACCATACCTCCTTATTGTACAGTCCTAGTAGTTGTGAGGCCAGGGAATGCCTTGAGCAGTGACCTCTGTAAGCAGCATCTTTTCAGTGAAAGGTGGTGTCTGTGGCACAGTTCAGCACAAAGGCTGACTAATGTCACAGTTTAGCTCCTTTAACAGCATGACATAGTGCCAGTAGCTCTGATCAGACCTATGCCTAAGAACATCTCAAAAGCACTCAGGGAAATGTTTTCTTAATTGGCTACTTAGCTCAGATTCCCTCACCCCCTTTCAAGCAATTGACATCTCGCTGGGAAAAAGGGCAGTTTTGAGAATTTGATATACAAATTTTGGGGAGTATTAAGGAAGTGGTGTTGTCTTTCAAGACTGCCAGTTATATCTGGAGTTTCTACAGAAGCTCCATTAGTATATCTGATCAAAGTTGAGACCCATCCTGCTGCTGATATTCAAGCCATCATCACATGAACAATTGTTTACAGGTGTGTCTAACAGTTTGAAGTATGCATGTTTTTAGAGGGTGACTGCTACATGACCTGTAGCTAAAATATCTTGCCACCCAGACAGAACAACAGTTAAAATAGATGAAGCCATTTCAATATTTCCCCCTTTTTATCTAGGTTTTTATGTAGTGCCCTTGAATGTGCTGTCTTGGCAGTGCTAGCTGTTAGTAGAAGATGTTTTGTCTGATATAATGGTAGTTAATCTATTTCTATCACTTCTCCTCTTCACATCAATATTTAATCAATGCCATAGTTTTGTGTGGTTGGAAGATCCTGACTTATCTTTATTGTTCTCATATGGCTCTTTCTCCTTTGTTATCCAAATAGCTTTACAAGCCCACAGACTTAAGCTTCACAACATCCTCTACAAAAGCGAGGACATTTTTCCTTCCATTTTGCAGAGAGAAGTCAAATGCAGAGTGATTTTGACTTGAAGATCATCCAGACTCTGAAGCAAAGCTGATGTTTGAACATAGGCTCTCACTGTAGTGGTTTCCCTATGCAACTAGGGCCTTCCAAAGATGAGACCACCAAAGCAAGGTTATAATCCTTTCATGTTAAACTTCCCAAAGCACTTTCACTTTGGTAACCCAACCAAATTTGTCTGGTAACAAGAGGCTTGATTTCATTAATCTCAACTAGCATGTAGTCCTGTTGTACCTTGTAAACACTTAATGATTCTCTTCTGCAGCCATTTCAGAGGCAACAAGGTGGTGTCCCAGCATGGTTTGGATTTTAGTTTTGTCAGATTCCTTTGGGATAAAAAGTAAGTTTTGCATTGCAGTAAAAATGGAGAAAATATATGTACAATAGTGTAATTTCACCTGATACAAGAATTGAATACTTACATCTTGTCTCATATAAAGAAGGATTATTGAACAATTGACTTCAAGAAAGACTGATTTTAAAGTCTTTTGTCTAAGCAGTTCATAGATTTTGGCATTGTCTTCTTGATGTGTTCTGTACAAGAAAGGATCTGTTGGATGTACTTCATTTCTTTCAGCTGTAGCTAAATATTCACATGTATCTTTTGAACAAAGTGAACTCAAACCCAGTCAGCCACAAAGAAAGGATATCTGTTTGTAATTTAGAATCTGTCCTATTACATATTTCAAATCCTCGCTATTGGATTAAATTATGCTACCAGCTAACTCAGATTTATGGACAGTTCATGTTGTTATTTAAATGTATTATTAACATCTTTACCATAGTTCAAATCAATTAGTTTCTAATTTTCAAGCAATATGAAGTTCAGATTTGCATATAAACTGAATTATGGAACAGTGTACTGTGATTCTCAAAGTTCAAACTGATTCCATTTAAAGCCAAATGGGTTCATGCAACTATTTCAGCCTCAAGTATTTTGTATTATGTTAAAATTTATTTACAATTTTAGTGGGAATATAGTGACAGGGATTAAAAGTTTCTTAAATAATAAGTTATTTAAGATTAAATAACTTTTTTTTAATGAAAATATACTTGTAAATAAACTGTGCCACAGTTTTATATTTCTTCTGAACATGATATAACCATCTGTATAGTTATCCCTGACTCACCAGAGCTGAATAACAATTGATAAGTGGTAGTACCATGCAGTGAATCACCAGTGACACTTCTTGCAAACCATATTTGTTTTTTCATTAGGTCTGTATGTACCTATTGGTCTTCGTGATCTGAAAGGACTGCATACAGACGTATTGCAGCAGATGCTTAATTTAGGAATACACGAGTAGAGTATATGCCTTGTTTATTTCTGGTTTCCTTTTGGAGTATTCTCCATACTACTTCATACAAGATTAATTTCCATCCATCTTATTTTCCCTGTCCTAATCCTTTCCAATGCAATGCTTTGGGATAACTAATACAGAGGTGAACCTGCAGGCTCCATCTGTCTTTTTTGATAGTGGGTTTCTGTGGAGAAGTGTATTTCTCCCCTACCCCCCTCCCTTACTCTTCATCTTCAGACCATGGAGTTAGCACCAGTGCCATAGCCTCAGTTTCCACTATGGAAATGAAAACCAGTACTGGGAAGCAAAGTTTGCACTGAGCAGTGTATCCCTTTCTCAGAGAAACCCAACCTAAATAATCTACCATGCTCTAATGTTTTATAAACTTTTGTCTTATTTCACAGTTTTCAAGCTAAAATAAACCGACTGATTTTTTGTAGCTCTATTGTAAATCTAACAGTCATCTTTTTTCTACAGCCTGCACGCACCAGGGGAGCAAGCACAATCACTTGGCCTCACTGAAAAAAAAGATACGCTTGCTGCAGATTCTAAACATATGACACAAATTTTGTGCTGTATCATTTCAATTTTGTGTTGTTATCACTTCAGTTATGAGATTGCCGTTTCTTTTGTTTATGGCAAGAAAAGGAAAGAAAACCAACACATAACAGGCAGTCTCTGCTTTGCAGTACTGAAACCAATGAAACGTTTCACTGTCTTGACTATATCAAAGCACTCAGACTGGATAAATGAACTGCAGAGGCCTCTAACCCTAAATAATGGTGTTTAAAATGCCTTCTTCAATTATACTGAATAAGAACCAACTCTATTTTTCAGAGGTTGCATCTACTATATTTGTGTTCACTCCCATTTTCACACACACAGAGAGCTATTCCTTCTTAATTAAACAATTTATTTTTGCTCAATTTGCATTCAAACAGCTATCAGAGGAAATTATGGAAATAATATAAGTGCTTTTATCATTGTGTATTTACTCAGATTTGCTAATTCTAATTTTCAAAAGATGAATTTGTCTAGCATCTTAGCAAAAAACAAAATCAAGCACCAGCCTTAACATGGCTACAAAGCCAACAATGCCCATACCACTGTGGTTTAAAATTAAAAACAAAACCAGAAATCCAAATTAACGATTTCTTGGCTCAAATGATGTATCTCTGTCTCTTGTTTTAGATAGCCCATCCTACCTGTGGTTTGGGACTGTTGTGGTTTAACCCTGGCCAACAACCAAGCAGCAGACAGCTGCTCATTCACTCCCCCTCACCCAGAGAGGTGGGGAGGAGAATTGGAAAGGAATGTAAAGCTCAAGGGTTGCAATAAGAACAATTTAAAAGGTAAAACAAAAGCCGCCCATGCAAGCAAAGCAAAACAAAACAAGGAATTCATTCAGCACTTCCCACAGGCAGGCAGGTGTTCAGCCATCCCCAGGGAAGCAGGGCTCCATCACACATAACAGTTACTCAATAAAACAAACACCATAATGCTGAACATCTCCACCTTCCTTCTTCCTCCCCAAGCTTATATATTCAGCATGACATCATGTGGTATGGAATACCCCTTTGGCTAGCTTGGGTCACCTGTCCTGGCTGTGTCCCCTCCCAATTTCCTGTGCTCCTCCAGCCTTCTTGCTGGCAGGGCCCAAGAAACCAAAAACTCCTTAACTTAATATAAACATTACCCAGCAACAACCAAAAACATCAGTGTCTGTAGAGGAATGAAGGCAGTGGGTTGATTGACATGGATGATGTGCAGGTGTAGCTCATTCCCGCTAAGTAGTTAAATAGCCTTAAGGATGGGGGGGGGAAGGAAGAGATGGGGATCTGGGTCCCAACATAGACAGTAGAAGCTGTCTGATGGTAAAAGACTTATTGTAGCTTACTAGCTTATTTGTGCTGCAACAATTGGTGCCTTATGTGAGGCTAATTGAGTTGGTCTCTGACTACAACAACTGGCACCCAATGTAGCTGAGACAAGTGGGAGAACCTGCAATCCATAACAGACCTCATGAGAGGTGAGCTGTTGACAACTAATTGATATGGGTGTATTGCAATATTTGTTGTCCATCTTAACTCAAAGGCAACTTTTGGTGCCCAATGTAGATGGGGACTAATTGATATGGGTGCAGAAGAAGATTCTACCTTAACAAGGTTTATAAATATATTTGAAAAAAGAAGCATAAAGTATAACAAGAAGGTAATAAGAACTTTGTTAGAATGGTACAAAGTAAATGATGTGCTAGTTATGCCAAAAAAACATCTCCAGTATTCAGATATGGTAAAATGCTGGAAAACTACTTTTTGAGGCTGCCTTTAGGGGGGATAAAGTTGCAACAACATCGCTAACAATGTGGAGATTAGTCTTAGACTTACTAGAACAATTAGAAGCGGACAGGGAGACAAATTCTATGTTTGCGATGCTTACAGATATATTTGAAAGCAGAGGTATAAAGTATGATAAAATAGTAATAAGAATTCTGCTAGTGTGGTATAAAAAATATGATTTGCCAGTTATGCTGAAAAAGGTTTTCAGCATTCAGGCGTGGCAAAGTGTTGGGAAGTTACTTTTTGAGGCTGCCTCGAGGGGAGACAAAATTGCCCCAGCCTTGTTAACAACATGGAGATTGATCATAGATTCACTAGAACAATCAGAAGTGGATAGGAGAGGCAAACCATATATTAACAATGCTAATCAACCCACTGCCTTCATTTCTCTACAAGTGTCCTATCAGCATTGTTCTTGCATCAGAGCCAAAACACAGCACTGCACCGCACCAGCTACTAAGAAAGTTAACTTCATCCCAGCCAAACCCAGGATCGTATCCACCCTTATTCCATACCATTTATGCCATTCTATGCTTTCCAATACAACCTCAATAACCACCATCACCCTTCCCATCCTTTGACATAATACACAGATATCATTCCCCTAGTCTATGCACCACTCCTGTAAAAATGTCTATAAAATGTCCATTGAATTCATTTAGTCCAAGAACATGATCTCTTATGGTGGTCACTGAGGAGAAGGAAGATTGTGTGTTGTATAGGATGATTGGGCGCTAAAGCCAGGTCAGGTCACTGCTGCACTTGCACTGCTTCTTGTAAGGCTTGTCCCCCAGTGGTTCAGGTGGTTGCTGCTATAGTCATTCCTATAACATGAAACTCAAATCATGGGTTACAATTTAAAGCAGGGGTCCTCAATCTGCCCCCTGGTATTTACAGACCTGCCCCACCCCCACCAGGGGTTGGGAGGGGAACGACCAAGCAGCCGCAGATGACTGCCGGCCCCTTCATCCACACCGGCCCCCTGGTTAAAAAGTTTGAGGACCCCTGTTTTAAAGGTATATCCATTACAGTCTGCACCCCTGGTCCCATTGGGCCAGCCTGTAGGGTTTAATATTGCAGTGAACTCCTCCCCTTGCTCCTGCTCTGGCTTGAACTTATCCACAGACTGCAGTCCCTTAGGGTTGTACCTGCTCCAAGTGGAGCCTCAGCTACAAGCCACAGTCTCTCCAGGGGTATCCCTGCTGCAGCATAGACTCATCCACAGCCACAGTTACTTCGAGGTGCACCTGTTCCAACATGACCTTATCCATGCATGGGACATGACTGTAGACCTGCTCCAGCATGGCCTTACCCACAGCCACAGTCCCTTCAGAACTGAATCAGCTCCAGCATGGCCTTACCACTGGGTGCAGTCCCTTCAGGGGTGTACCTGCTCTGTCGTCAGGTTATCCATGGCCACGCTTTGAGGTTGAGGTCCCTCCAAAGCATGGAGCTTTGAGTTGCTCCATTATGACCTCATGCACAGCCACTGATGCTTCAATGGCATAACAGGAAGACAAATGTCATAATGCCAGATGTCCCCACCTTCCTTATTCTTCCCCCCCCCCCCCCCCCCCCCCCCCCCAGTTTATATACTCAGCATGACATCATATGGTATGGAATACCTCTTTGGCTAGTTTGGGTCACCTGTCCTGGATGTGTCTCCTCCCAATTTCCTGTGCCCCCCCAGCCCTCTGGCTGGCAGGGCCCAAGAAACCAAACAGTCCTCAACCTAGTATAAACATCACCCAGCAACAACTAAAAACATCAGTGTCCTATCAACATTGTTCTCACACCAAATCCCAAACACAGCACTGCACCAGCTATTAAGAAGAAAATTAACTCTGTCCCAGCTGAAACCAGAACACAGGTCTTCTTCTTTTGTCTCCTTTTGTAGCAACAACTACCCACCTCTAGACCTAGCATACAATGGCTTTTCTTTCTTTGTCTTTAGCAGTGAAACACAAATCTTCTTTTTCTTAACTGGTGTGGCAGCAATAGTGAGGCACATGTCTTTTTGTCTTAATTATCAGGAACTTCAGAAAGGCCACCATGAAACACCAATGGTTACTTGTGTGGACTGAGTCTTTGAAAGCTGAATCTGTCCACTTTTCTTCTGAAAGTGGCAGTCAGATTCCCCAACCTCCACTGCATTTGGTAACATCATCATCAACTTCACATCCAAGATTAACTTGACTGTGACTAGCCCTGGTAGCAATGGCTTATCAACTTGAGTGCATAGTCATTGCTTAAGCAACATGAGATACTTCTTGTTCTGGCTCATTTCAGACCCTAGTAACTTTACTTGTTCTCCTTGGAACCTGTTGACAAATACTTCCTCCTCCTTTTTCCTGAAAATTGCAGAAATTAGTACAAAAAGAGACTTCCATAAAGCATTTGAAGTTGTTAATACAAATAATTGGTGGCAGGAGTGTGGTGTTTTTTCAGACAAATAACCAAAGATTTATTTGTTCAAGATACTTTTCAGATCTACCATTAAGGTACCATGATGGTAAATTATCCATAATACTTTTATATATTTTTTTAAAGAAAGGGAGAAATTGTATAGCGTAAATATTAAAATAACACATTTCAGGCCTTTCAACCTAATGATTTAAGTAAGATAATTTGTGTTACTCTGCCCTTTTTATTTGAAATGTATATAACTTATATAATATCAAAAAAAGAGCACAATTCATTATGTGAGTGATAGTTAATGATTTATTTGTGAATTTCCTAAAAGGGAGAGAGGGGTCAAAGGGGGAGCCACAAAAGCTTTTGAGTCTGCAGGTCAAGAAATATAATGCTATGTCCAAATATATTTAGTGAATGATAATGCAAACCACAGACAAATATAGAGAAGAGGAGAAAACGCATTCCCTGGCTCAATCTGGGAATTTATTGAATGCTTAGACCAGAAAAACTATAAATTTAAAGGGGACTATTTCCCTGGATTCTGCACTACTAACAAATCATTGCTGGTCATGCAATTTTTAGTGGTCCTAACAATGATTACATCTTGCATACATTTGTCAGACTTAAAACTATGTATTTTTCTTTGTTCCACTCTCTATATTACTAATGCTCTGGGTGCTCTCAGGTGCTGAGGTAAAACATTTTCCATATACAAAGACAGAGATGTATGTCTGTCTGTATGCACACACATCTATGCATCTGTACACACCACCTCTTGGGTCCAAGGAAAATGTTATATATGATACATTTTTTTTCAGATTTGCTATCAAGAAATATCAGATTTTTTAAAATAGGTAGAAATCCTAAAATTTAAATGAAATTATATTTCTGAGCATATTTTCCCTGTAGAGAGGACAAGAAGCAACAAAACCTGCTGATCTACCTCAGCTGGTGTGAAAATGGGTTGCTTTCTGTTCATAAGTAACTTCAGATTCTTAGGAGAAAGGCAGTTGCTAGGGGAAAATTATTATCTCATCAGACTTGCAATATACAAAGTCTTTATCTTAAGCAATTGTGATTCTTTGGGACGTTAACATGGGTAGGGAAAATGTTGTAGTAAACTGAGGGTTTACTAGCCTGCCTCTAGAGGTGGGTGCTGGTAAAGCACTAGCTGTAAGAGCACAAAGCCTGAAAAGCGATGAAGGAAGGAATGAGAATCTCTCACTGTTTTTTTTTTCAAGGGAAGGAATATACATATGCATCTTCCAAGCCATTGGAAGAGCTTTCACTAATGCGGCTATGAAAATTTGTAGTTATTGTATGTTGGGTCAGAAAACCTTTCTTCCAGAAAGGACAAAAAGTGAAAATACACTCAGTGCCCATCAGGTCAAGAATAAAAGAAGTCAACAGAGATTAAGTGGTAGAAAGTTTTAAAAAAATCCTTATGAACATCTATGAAGGACACAGAGTACTTTCTGGAAGGCAGCATTGTTCATCCATCCCTGTGGAGCTGGTGGAAGGACAGCCTAGAGACTGCAGGTGAAAATCCCGGTACCAAGCAGTGAGTCTGTCACTCAAGGAGAGTGTGCAGAGAGGAACAGAAAACCAGCAGCCAAGCCCCAGTGGTGATGGCAAAAAACTTTCTGCAGACTACAGAAGACTCTTCCAGGTGTGCTTATACTAGGAAAGCCATTGGGTTGACTGGAACAAAGTCTGGAAGCAAGATTTAATCTTCCTTTGAAAATTCACCAAAATAAAATGTCAAGAAAAATCTGTTGCAAAGTTGTGGCTGACTTAGGTGTTGTCAGAGTGTTGAAGAAGTGTTATTGATTTAAGTGTTAGCAGAGAAAATTATGAAATAAAGGAACTTATTTTAAGTTTGTCTTTTAAGCAGCTCACTGATATACTTAAAGTAGATACAGGGTGAATGATCTTTTAGAGCTTCTTCCAGGCTGAAGATGTGTAACAATAGAAAGAGCAACAGAGCTATTAACAAAGGATGAAGATGATGAAAGTGCAGAACAACATCTGTAGTTTCGAAGCTGAATTAGCAATCTGAACTTTAAGAAAACTCATATTGATATGTTTTGATGTCAATACATATAATTACACTTCATTTATTAAAATAGTCTTTAGCCCAACACAAAAAAAACCCCAAACAGTTGGAGTTTATAAAGTTTTTATTACTCTACATTTTTAGATATTTTAATATTTTTAAAATTCTTTAAATTTTTTTAAACATTGGCAGAAATAATACACTCACAGTGAGATTAAGATGTTAGTACTACCCTGCAGCTTTGCTGAAACAATCAGAAAATAACAGCTTCTCATTTAAAAACATTGTCTGAGAATTTCCTTATTAAAAATGGTAATAAATAAATAAAATGACAGAGCTTTGTGACACTTTCATTGAAGTTATTCGTCATTCAGTTTATATCTCCTGTCTTCTTCCAAAGGGCATAAAAATTAGCTGGCTGAAAAAAAACCCAGTGAAGTGGGTGCTATTCCCCTAGCTTGTTACAAGTCTGCATAAAATCACATTTTCTTCCTGTAAAGTGCCACTTAGATCTGAGGGAAAACACCATTAAAAACTGCACAAAACAGAGTGGGTTTTTTTCCCCCAACTGAATAGGTCTACATAATTGATGAAGGCACAGTCATCTTCTACTAGCTATTTTTTAGGTGCCACTTGAAACACAGTGATGGTGTTGGTGTTTAATCTGGTATGGTTTTCCTCGCTAAAAGCTGGCATGACACAACTTAAAATTTTCAAACTTAATTGTGATTAATTTTTTGTTTGTTTGAAAAACACTTAGAAGACTTTATGTTCGATACATCCTGTGTCAAATAGGCTCAGTGTCATCTATTTTAGACAACTGTCTAACACGAGGCAGAAGTGAAATTGTGTGGCAGCAAGGCACACCTAAATTTTCAGATGCTTCAAAAGTTCAAATATTTAACTTCCAGTTCAAACACTATCAGTTCTGCTTGTGTTGCTGATTATAAACTGAGCAGCTGTTAGCTGTCTGCTATTCATTAGTATAACTCCTAATTAATCTTTATTAACAAAAAGGAAAAAACTCAGTTTTATAGCACTAGATAGAATCTGTTTGGGATATGAAGCAAATTTCACAAACTACTGGGGACTTTTATTTTTTTTTGCTACTATTTCTAGGTTGCCATAAATGGTATGACATGGGTGAAAGATAGGGAAGATCTTGACTTGAAATTCTGGGCTTAAAAAAAGAATTAGATGTCTCTTACAAGACAGTCACCATCTGATTTCACTGCAGATGGAGAAAAAAACCCTGAAGTTTTAGTCTTCCATGCCTCCCTTTATAGGGAGAATGCATCATGTCTGTTGAGTGGGAGACATATTGCATTTTTAGAGTGGTACATAAGGGTTTTTTTCTACTCAGCAGGGAAAGTATATAACACAAATTATTAACTTAGAAGCAAATCTTCATCTTGCAAACAGAAATCAATCATTAAAAAAAATCAATGCAAGTGTCCCACAGACAGTGAGGTTATATTAAATGACAATATTATCTAGAGATGTTTCCATTTGAGTATAAATATGTCTTGGTTTCATGGTAGCTCTGGGAAGAAGCTGGAAGAGAGTAAGGGATACTTGCTTCTCACTTTCGGTGTTTAAGGAGTACGCTAACCACAATAGGTTTTGTTGGAGTGGGCTACTAATTATTTCGTAGTCAGAAAGTGCTCTATAAAAGGCATGAGAGTAATTCAGTGCAGTTTCCTTTTATCTGTCTTGTCAATTGATGTCTATACAGAGAAAGTGGGGCTCCCCAAACACGTCAGTCTGGTTCAGATACACAAGATTAAGTAGCAAGTGACATTCAAGAGCAATCGGCCCACCCAGGAGGAGTGAAACCAGTGGAAAAGCTGTCAGGTTCCACCTTTTTTCCATTAATCTTGAAGCTTTTCAATGCTGCCAGGTTTCACCTTCATCAAACAAGCTGGGAAGAGTGTTGGGCTATTATGTTTCATCTCACCCTCCTCTCCCAATCGCCTCCCATTAACCCCTGCCGTGCCAGGTTCTGGTTTGGGAGCAATTCTTGTATTATCCCCAGTAGGTGGGGCAGCATGTAGAGCTGGATGGAGCCCCCCAGTATGAACCTTGTTTTAGCAGCAGGATGATACTTAGGTGGCTGAAGGGGGTGTGGGGTGGGTAAGCAGGGATTTCTTCCAAGATGGAACTGTTTTGAATGCTTGTACAAGAAGAAAGGAAATAGCAGGTGCATTTATCTCTTTATTTTTTTTTATTATACAGACCATATAATGAGGTACTCTCTCCCAGGTTGGTCTGGGTTGGGGGTGAGCTGTGTTTTCCATAATCTAGATTATGGAAGGGGGATGCATTTACCCTTTTCTTCATTTAGGTTAAATTTTTGCCAGTTGCAGTTGAGTTGGCTGCATAAGGCAAGATCCAGGATTTGACCATGGCACAGATATATAACTCATTCTTGCCCTGGGTAATTCCAATAGCATGTAGGACACATCATGTAGCTGTCACAGAGGAGGCATTCAAGATGGAGGCAACCCTCAGAAACTGAATCATAGAAGCAGAGGGTGGCTGAGTGGTCGGAAAGTGGCACAGATTATGAAGCGCACATGGCAGGAATAAGTGATAATACATGTTGGAACTGGAGCCAAGTGACTGTGTTCCTCTGATATGAGGGAATGGGTCTAACTGAAAGGAAAGAGAATTCTTTCCTTCAGTTCCTATGGATTGCAGCCTGAGGATGATATTGGGGAGGGTGTGGTTTTGAGAGGAAGGTGGAGGTGAAATCCAGCTCTGAGAAACTAAACCCATGATCATAAGAATGGCTGGAGTAGGTAAAGTTAATGATCCGTCTAGACTGTCTCTGACAGCAAATGTCTTGGGAAGGTTATATGAATTGTATAGGCATAGCTCCTTGGAGTTAGCTCCTCAATTATACAGTGATAGCTCCTTAGATAGTCTTCTAGCTTGCAATAACTTGTATGTAAAGAAATTCCCTAGACTGAGGTGGCATCTCTCTCTCTCCATTTCCCCTTCTGTAGTAATATAGTTGTGGTGTTTACTTTTCTTTATTCTTCTCACTCAAGAATCTCTTATGTTCCTCTTTCTACAAGTAGCACTTGAATTTCTGATGATCACAGACATAGGGACAATGGATTAGTTTCTACCATAAATTAGAGAGTGAGAATTATGAAGGAAGTGTGCCCTGATACAATTCACATACCAGTATTCCCTTTCTCATTTTCAAGCAGAATCAAACCCAAACAGAAATAGTCAGAGGCTGCAAAGTAAAATAATCTCAAGTCTCCAACACCTGAGGTGACTGTTCTAGCCCCAGGGTGACTGAGTACCAAGAAAGGGTGGCAATGGTCAGTCTCCAGGAAGGTTTCCTTGCATCCTAATCTGGTAGATGTGCTCAGAGTGTCCACCTTGCAGGTTAGAGAGGGGGCAATGTTCTTAGTGATTCACCTGTAAGCTGTCCACCTCCCAAATACCTTCTGTTATTCTCTCTCTGTGCTGCTCCAGGAGAAAGGAAAGGGATATGTTTTAGTTTGCAGAGTTGTGGGTTTTTTTAAAAGGAATTTAAAAAGAGTTTTTTACTAATACAATCGAGATCACTCTTAGTTTCTCCCTACTAGCTACTGTCATACCAGATGTATTTTATTTAAACATGCAGAAGTTGCATTTTAAAATACATTCTTCAGTTTCTACTTAAGTTTTCCACTAATGAATCTGTTTCCAATATATATGGTTTCTTATGCTATACTTGTAGATAACAGGCCTTAATATTTTTTCTAGAAGGCTACCTTTGATAGCTAGCTGTGTATAGTTCATTCTGCTCCTGCTGTTTATCAGTCTCCTGATGAGTAGGCCAATGAATTTATACCAGTGGTTGTAATTGGTCACTCTCCCACACTACCACCTGCATGGTAGTCTGTGTAAACTCAGTCAATTTTGTATTCAGACAGTGCAATCTCCAGAAAACGGGCTATTAACATGTTTAATGGTTGTGACAGAGGAAGCAGGTTACTGGGAAAGCAGTTGTGTCATTATCAAATGTGTATGCAGAAGGACAAATGTGTGATGTACAGAACAGTGGGGAGAAAAAAAAGCCAAAGCTAAGAAAAGACAGAAAACGGATACTTAGAAAGCAATAGCTGTATAGCATGGGAATAGTGGGAGCAACACTATCACTGTGACTTTGTTCAGACTACACTGGGTAAAAGGAAAAGATGTTTCACAAATAAATAAAACACCCCTTAGCTACTGTGCTGGCTGCAAGAGCCAAATGCCACTGTTCAGTATGACAGCAAAAAGGAGACCTGTCATTCCAGGGAAAGAAGCAGACATGGAGAGTTCTATACATCTAAGAGCACTGACAGGTTTAGAGACTTAAGACTTCTGCCTGGAAGGCTGAAGTCTTCCGGACTGATGATCTGGCAAGTAAACTTTCACCCATTAAAATAATGAATTTTTGGTAATAAAAATTTTGTATGTCAGAAGAGATAAAGACTTTAATATCTAACCAGGTTTAATCTCTGACTGACTGGTTGGGGCTGTGATAGCCTGTTGTGCATTGTGAACTGGTGTGGTGTGATCAGAGGCCTTTATGAATGATCATTAAAGTAAAGGTAAATCCTTTCCTCTCTGTTGTTGCGTTGAACATGCAAGCAGAAACATATGGACGTGCTGAGATAGTACTTAGTGTTTACTATTCTTTGGTTTGTACTCAGAAGTCAGAGCACAAATAATAATGACATTACAGTGCTGGTTTAAGAGCTGAATAGACCACTTGAATAGGACACCCTTTCCCAATGCTCACTACTCACCCACGCACCTGGCATTCACCAGGTCCATACAGCCAGTATATCCCACTCCTGATTTTACACAATGGCTAGACATGGAATTTTTCCATTATGTTCATCTATAATTCAATGACATTTATCTTTACTAACAATTGCAGTAGTTGTCTGTTCTTCACAATGGATTACTGCCAATATACAGAAATGAATGACCTTAAAATGTCTCCCTAAATCTCTCTATGCAGTTTCTTTTCCCATGCACAGTCTCCACCATACTTCTCCCTTTCAAACTGCCTCCCCATCCCATACTGAAAAATAAACTTTTATCAATTTTATTCTTCTAAAACAAAATTGTTCTCCCACCTTCTTTCTCTCCATTTTCTACCTCCATCATCCATGTCCTTTTCCTACTCTTTTTTTTTTTTTTCTCTCCTGTTGCTGTATTTATTTCTTGGTTTGGTTGTCTAGTTCTGTGTTCCCAGTTAAGGATAATAGATCTGTTCTATAGCCCTTATGGCATCTATACTCACTTTATGCCACACACCTTTCTATAGTCATAACTACTTTTGTACTGCTAATTGCTCATCTGCTGTCATTTACATTTCCATTCAGACCTTTCATCATATGCTACAAGGTTTAAGCTCCAATGCCTTTCCTTTCAGTCACTTGAGTTGTATTTCTCCACATCTTAATGTTTTTTATTTTATAGGCATAAGTTAAACACAGGGTTTGGGACATTTTGTTTGTGCCTGCTGGACCGTGCTAGTTAAGGCCACAAGATCTTTCTGACTCATAGTTTCTGTGGTACTTCTGGGTAGTCCTATGGGATAAGAGTATATAATTAATTTTGGAACCAAGTTTCTCTTCAAATTTCCATGCAAAATTCCCCCTTATAAAAAGGGTGTGTGTGTAGGCTTTGTCATCATTCTGGATTCTGCACCTAGGACAGAGTAATGCCGGGCACAAGTATAAATTGGGAGAGGAGTGGCTGGAGAGCAGCCCTGCAGAAAGGGATCTGGGGGTGCTGGTCAACAGCAGGCTCAATAGGAGTCAGCGGTGCCCTGGCAGCCAAGAGGGAAAACTGCACCCTGGGGGGCATCAAACAGCATGTCCAGCTGGTCAAAAGAAATTATTATCCCACTGTATTCAGCATTGGTGTGGCCTCACCTTGAATACTGTATGCAGTTCTGGGCACCACAATTTAAGAAGGATGTTAAAGTACTTGAATACATCCAGAGGAGGGCAACAAAGCTGGTGACAGGTCTGGAAGGCATGTCCTATGAGAAGTGGCTGAGCACTCTGGGTTTGTCTAGTTTGGAGAAAAGGAGTCTGAGGGTTAACCTCATTGCCCTCTACAGCTTCCTGAGGAGGAGGAGTGGAGAGGTGTTGCAGCACTCTCCAAACTATCAAGCTGCAACAAGGTCTTTCACCATCTCATACCAACATACTCTTCATGCCAGTCCCTCTGCTGCCTTCTAGTCTCTCCTCATCCCGGGCGTGTGTTCTCTCTCTTCTCTCTGCTTCTTCCTCCTCTCTCTTCCTTGGCTGCTCTCTCTTCATTGGCTGCCCAACCACTTAACAGAACGCCCAGGATGAGGAGAGACTAGGAGAAGGCAGCAGAGGGACTGGCATGAAGAGTATGTTGGTATGATATGGTGAAAGACCTTGTTGCAGCTTGATAGTTTGGGGAGTGCTGCGACAGAGAGGGAGGTACTGATCTCTTCTTCCTGGTATCCAGTCATAGGACATGTGGGAACTATTCAAAGCTGAACCAGGGAAGGTTTAGACTGGACATTAGGAAGCATTTCTCTACCTAGTGGGTGGTCAAACAGTGGAACAGGCTTCCTAGAGAGGAGGTCAATGCCCCAAGCCTGTCAGTGTTTAAGAGGCATTTGAACAATGCCCTTAATAATATTCTTAACTTTCGGTCAGCCCTGAAGTGGTCAGGCAGTTGGACTAGGTGATCATTGTAGGTCCCTTCCAACTGAACTATTCTATTATATTCTAATAATCTTCACATAAGTGTTAATGCTCAGATGTGGTCACTGTCTTTGAAATAGCTTCTTTCCCTCAAGTGTAATATGTTCTATTTCCATTAGTTTATCTTCCTGAATAGGGCTCAGTGTTGCATAATGAAAAAGAACTAGAAATTCCAAAGGTCATGAAAAAAGGTTAATTTCATTCCTGCCTCTGTTTTACTTTCTTCCTCCCTTCTTTCACTTCCTTCTTCTTTAATCTTTATTTTTACAGCACAGTTCAGACACATGTACATTAAAAAAAAAAAATATATTTAATCTGAAGCTATAATCTGTGAACTGAAAAAGATGCTGCTTTTACCAAAATGGTCTTTTGAAACCTGAACTATTTTTTCCATAAGCACAAAAATGGCCTGGAAAGAGCTAGATTACTACTTTATTCTCTGTCCTCTTCTAGCGTTTCTTAAAAGAAATTCCAATCATCAGTCTTCATTGGATGAACAGTTTCAAAAATGTGTTTTCCTGATAATGTAAAGTTATTATCTAATGTGTATGACTAAAAGAATTGATGTTCTAAATAATTGCCAGCAGTCAGTCCTTAGACCAGACCAACTCACAGATAAATATAAGTGAAAATGATGGTATGTTTAACATCTAATCTAGCTACTAAAGTCAACAATGTTTCTCTTGTCATTATCAGGAAAACATAAATAAACTTTTGGCAGAAGAAAATATTTAGGGAAACTGTGACACTATCAATATTTATTTCTGTCAGGGATCATCATGTTCTTGTAATGATTCTTAGAGCAACATGTTCCAAGAACTTTTCATTTCTTGTGGAAAAGCTCAAGGGAAGGTTAATTCCTGACTTTCATACATATACAATGTAAAGGAAGGGAATCTGAACATACTTTACAACCTCAAACAGAAAAATTAAAGTAATGAGTCTGCTTAAGCAAGTAATAAATTTATTCAGGTGCTGTCTGTTCCTCTGAAAGGCTTACCTGTAATGCTTAAAGGTTGAAAAAAATTAGGATACTTTTTGTCTGTGTGGCATAAAGTAATATACTAAATAAATACTCTAGAGGAGCTTTTTATCTCTGCTTGCATAGTAAGTCAGGAATGAACTCTGGGAAACTGAGTGCAATTTGGCTGGAAAAATGTAGATTGACTTACAGATTCAGCATTTTGAAGTACTTTAACATTAGACTGTTTTGATCTTCAATTAAGGTTTTTTTCGGGGGCGGAGTGGTTTGTTTTGTCTTTATGAACCTTATGGTCTTCCTGTGATTCACATGATTATAAAGTGAATTAAGATTGTTGTTTCAAGGCCAGGAAGACATGCAGCCAAAAGAGGTAAGATAGTGTAGCTGAATGTCTAATATACTTCTAAATCTCTCCAACCTTATACTCAGCTGGAATTTAACATCCTTTTTTTATTAGATATAAAAAATATTTTTGATTTTTTTAATACACTTTTATTCTATGGGCTGTTTGGAGTTCTTAGCTCTAGTCTACTTACTTCTGGTAATATTTTTTTTCAATATATTTTAGAGGTTTTAAAATAGTCTTTTTTAGCCAATATAGAAATGGTTACATTTCCTGTTACTGCACTATAACAGTGATGCAAACAGGAGCTGTAGACCACAGAATGTACAAAACCCAGAAGAGTCTGGCAGCTCTGTAACACTGGGCAACAAAACTGAAGTTTGGGTTTGAAAATGGATGTTTGATCACTTTGTTTTATGTTTACATTTCTAATCCCTCCTCCCCTCCCAGTTCTAAAAGAGAGCTTGTGCAAAGTAATAAAAGAAAACTCAAAGCTACAGCGTCTGGGGTTTCAGAGCAACTGCTATATATTGCATTACAGGACCCAGGAGCTACAACAAAAACCTCAGTTTTCATGTTTTACATATTTTCCAATAGAAGAGTATATTGACTTTAATCTCTTGGTAAAGTGGAATTCTCCATGTCACTCTAGTGGGAACATGATATGTTCAAGAATCCACACAGGATTCATATTCTATACACATAGGAAAAGTTTCAATGACTGACTAAGAAATCATAACTTATGTACAGTATAGTAGTAACATAGAATCATAGATTCATTTAGGTTGGAAAAGAGCCCTTAAGATCATCAAGTCCTCCTCCTTCATCAGCACGCATTCCTGCTTTAATTGTTACTCACATATGGTCAGCCCAAAGAATAAGAGCATTTATGGAGAATTTTATAGCAACAGGTTGATTTTTTTCTGAGAAAGTGGATTTTAATACCAGAAACTGTGACAAGATCTTCCTTATAATCATGCCTTGCAGTGTTAGGGAGTTCAACAGAAAATTTTATAGTAGACTTGCAAGAGAAAGTGTGTGTGTGTGTATGTACGTGAGGCAATGGAGGTTTTAAAGAACACTTACAAAGCAAGAATAGCATAGATTAGTTATAATATTAACAGGGTGAAAATAATTTCTTGTTATACATTGGAGCATAGGAAAAATATCCATTGTCTTGTAACTCTTTCCTATGTGCCTGTCATGTTTTAACCCCAGCTGGCAACTAAGCACCACACAACAGGATGGGGAAGAGAATCAGAAGGGTAAATGTGAGAAAACTCCTGGGTTGAGATAAAGACAGTTTAATAGGGAAAGCAAAAGCTGTGCAAGCAAGCAAAGAAAAACAAGGAATTATTTTGCTACTTCCCATGGGCAGGCAGGTGCTCAGCCATCCCCAGGAAAGCAGGGCTCCATCAGGCGTAACGGTTACTTGGGAAGACAAATGCCATAATGCCAGATGTCCTCCCCTTCCTTCTTCTTCCCCAGTTTTATTGCTGAGCATGAAATTATATGGTATGGAATATTCCTTTAGTCAGTTGAGGTCAGCTGTCTCCTCCCGATTTCTTGTGCCCCTCCAGGCTACTTGCTAGTGGGGTGGTATGAGAAGCAGGAAAGGCCTTGACTCTGTGTAAGCACTGCTCAGCAATAACTAAAACATCTCTGCATTATCAACGCTTTTTTTCAGCACAAATCCAAAACATAGCCCCATACTAGCTACTATGAAGAAATTTAACTCTATTCCAGCCCAAACCAGGACATTCTCAGGGTTGGAGTAACCACGGTCCTGTCACCAGGGTTGGAGTAATTTTTCCCGATTCTCTCCCCCATCCCACTGCAGGGGGTGGAGTCAGTGAGTGGCTGTGTGTTGCTTAGTTGCCAGCTGGGGTTAAACCACAACAGTGCCCCTTTCTATGTGCGGTGCAAAAAGCTGCATGCTCATCTCTGCAAGCTCTAGGACAGCAAACTTCCTGAGAAGTTATCATGGGCTCACAGTACCAACAACTACCTTTTTAACCTCCATGAAATGCATAATGAAAAGAAGTGCTTGCTGGTGCAGGGTTTTGAAAGGCAATGCTGTCTTGGCGGATTAGGCCAGATACTTTTTGTGCAGATGATATAAGAGCGACAGGATTCACTGTAATGGATACACTTGTTCCTTCTAGTCCACCTATTCTGGATGTTTTTCGAGCAGATTCAAAAATACAGCAGCAACTTCATCATTCAACAATGAACCACTCAGTCACACCCTGTTTTGGTGATTTCATCTTTGTCTCACTTCTGGAATACTTTACCTTGCTCTTAATAACAATGGTGACTTTGGCAGAGCCTTGAGGATTGTTTAGCTTCAACAGTATACTTTATTATTATCTTGTTATTTCCATTGTTTACATACTATTATTTTATGTGACTGTCGTGGTTTAACCCCAGCCGGCAACGAAGCACCACACAGCCACTCACTTACTCCCCCCACAGTGGGATAGGGGAGAGAATCAGAAGAGTAAAATTGAGAAAACTCAAGGGTTGGGATAAAGACAGTGTAATAGGTAAAGCAAAAGTCGCACACACAAGCAAAGAAAACCGAGGAATTCATTCAGCACTTCCCACGGGCAGGCAGGTGCTCAGCCATCCCCAGGAAAGCAGGGCTCCGTCACATGTAACAGTTACTCGGGAAGAAAAACACCATAATGCCAGATATCCCCCTTCCTCCTCTCCTCCCCCCCTTCCTCCCCCCCTTCCTCCCCCCCTCCCCCCCTTCCTCCCTCCCTCCCCCCCCTTCCTTCCTCCCTCCCCCCCTTCCTTCCATCTTCCCCCCCCAGTTTATATACTCAGCATGATGTCATATGGTACGGAATACCTCTTTGGCTAGCTTGGGTCACCTGTCCTGGCTGTGTCCCCTCCCAATTTCCTGTGCCCCTCCAGCCCTCTGGCTGGCAGGGCCCAAGGAACTGAAAAGTCCTTGACTTAGTATAAACAGTACTTGGTAACAACTAAAAATATCAGTGTCCTATTAACATTGTTCTCACATCAGAGCCAAAACACAGCACTGTACTACCTACTAAGAAGAAAATTATCTCCATCCCAGCTGAAACCAGGACAGCTCTCAATGAAAGTTTACACTTCTTATAATAACACTTCTTTCTTCTTTCATTAAAGGAACAGAATAGTAAATCTATGAAGGGAATATATTAACACATTGCCTTTCCTAAACTGTTTGATCTTAGCAAATAAGCATTTGCTTCAACAATATACATTGACCACTGTCACACTACAGTCTGCAGTTTTGATGAATAACTTCTCTTTCTCCTTTATCTGTCTTATTTGTGACTACACAGAAATAATCATCAGATTAGCAAGCTGTGCTGCAAATGGAAGGTAAATGCTAGTAGTACAATCACCATCATGGACACTGTCATTCTAGTAAGGAAACAACTCCCATTTGTTATTTGTTGACTATATTCAGCTGACTTTTTCCTTGTTGTTTTAAAGTTTATAAGACAAAGTTTGTAGGGAGAGGCAATAACATTTTTTTAGGCCAACTGATGATAGAGTTTTCTTTGAAAAAAACCTACCAAATCAACAAAAAAACTAAAAACAGAGATCTATCCTCAGTGCTTTAAATACTCTAAATTTCTCTCTGTTTTAAGATAAATTTCTTATTTTTGTATTTAGTTTAATCTAGGTTCATGAAAATGTCTCCCATATTTAAATAAATTTGCTAAACCCAAAGTATTTCAGTGCCATCAGAAGGCAGTTAAAAACTAGTGGTTTAATCAATTCTATGTTTGATTTAAACTTGTTAATGATTTAGAAGTTATTTCCTTGAAAACAAAAATCTGATTTAGAACAGAAATTTCTTTTTCCCAGTGCTTATCTGAAAATGTTCAGTGTCTCTATTTGATAGATTGACTAGACTGATATTCCAGACTCTTTACAACCCAAGTTCAGAATCTGATTTGTAAGTCACTGCCAACTTTTAGACATTGTCTATTTCTGAGAAAATTCTTTGGCTGTGATATTTCATACTTATTTTATAAAATACTGGTTTGGCTTAACTGCACTGTGTGGCAGAAAGATGTTTTTTCTTTATGTGGTGTTTACTTTCTAGTGCTTACTTTCTAGGATTCCCTAGGCATTTTCTCTTAACAAATGCCTCACTATTGATAAGGTCATGGTTGGGACATTGGTGAAATATTTAATTTTTCCTATTTTGCTCTCACATATTATCCTTCCTGATGATTGTTGGTCTTTCTAATGAATGTTTTGGATTAGTTATAGAGTGACAGAAACTTTTATATAGGGTTTTGAGGTTTCATAGGTAACTGCATGGTTGCATACTTAGGGCAGTCAGAGCAGATATTTTTGTAGACAGTGGTGGAATATCTATCTATTCACGGTTGACTGTGAGTGATTCCAGGTCCCTCCAAAGATGTATGTTTCTTAGTATTTAAGTTCACTAAATAGTTGTTGAATCCCTGTGACTGGTTACTAGTTAGAATATGTTTGATGCCCTAAAGGACATTAAACAGGGAATTGCTCCATATGTCCTTTACCTGAACATACTGAAAACATGCAGTTTACAGCAGATGTGATTTTTTAAAATGTAGGCACTTCTATCCCCTTGTAGTAAAGCCTCCTAGGCTCTGTTTCACTGGTTTGTCAGCTAGAAGAATAAGTTCTAGCTTCTAGGGATGCAGGAGTATCATAATCACTTCATCTAGGTTTCCATTTAATTCGATCATGTAGGCAGGTTGGCAACATAGCAGGATTTGGTCTTTGGATAGTGATGCTGAAGATGTGATGTTAAAGTCATAGCCTTCTATGCCAGAAGGCATAAAAAGGATCACTGCAACTTACCCATCACTATTTTATATACCGTTCAGAAGGCAGCATAAAAGATTAGACAAGCTACAGTAGGGACCTTGCTCAGCTTTGTAAGATATCACTCACCACCTCCTATTATCCTCGATCTTGACACTTGGAGACTGTAGGTCATTTTTTTTAGTGCTTCCAGATGTAAAAAATCATAAATCTACTTGTAGAACTAGAGGTTGAGTGAGCTATTTTTGGAGGAAGAACAGTAATTCCTACTAACCCAGCTCAGTCTATGTGTTCATCTGCACCTTGATGGTGCTGCTGTGCACACAGCAATAGGAAAACCTGTTCTTCCTAGAACATAAGAAATGCTGGATCGGGCTAAAAGTGCTTTTCCCATTTATTATGAATTCCTTGTCAAACATACTGACTGACCAGAATAGATCTGTTATTCAAGAAAGGATCAGTCTTGTAAAACCACCAAAAACCAACCTGCTGAAGCTAATATGATATCCATTCCCTGAACAGAATTGTGAAGACCTCTTAAAAGAAAAAGCATCTATATATCCTTATTTGTTATTGAGTAAGTAACATCTATTTGGAATTACAGCTCAGGTGTGGATAAAATGGGATGGGAAGTAGAGAGAATAGCCAGTGCTGGTTAACAGTATGCAGACATCAAACCAGTTGGATGCCCTCAGGGAAACATTTGAAACATAAGCTTATTTATTAAGCAGAATTTCAATCTTTATTTAGCTAGATGGTAAGCATCTCTTTCTATCATTGGATTAGCATTTGCAAAGTACCAACATACATAAAAAGTCAAAGGAGACCAAATTGTTGCTTCTCCTACAGTTGTTGTTTTTAAAAAAACCTATTTGCGCAATAAATCTTTACCTGTTGTACATATGCCATACATGCATAGTCAGAATACTTAATTCAGAGCTGTTAGATGGTCTTCATTGGAGTCCCAGTTATTTCCTTCACTTATATATCTGTTAAAAGCTTTATAATAGCAGGGTACTGTATACAATACAAAGAAGAGTTAATTTGTGGAAATAATTCAAAGGAGAGAGAAAAGGTATCGTGTATTTTACTCTTGGACATGACTTAGTGTCTGACTGAAGATCAAAATAAGCATACTTTTCCCGCAGGGAGCAGTGTTTCATAAATGAATAAACAGGTGGCATAGTGCATATTCCAAAGATGGGAGTATTTCCAAAAGAAGCTTAAGAAGCTTTTATGGAGTAAATCTTGATATGATTGGGAAGAAGATTCTCATTTAGCTATCTGTTAATGTAGAGTATTTGATTTAGCAATCCATATGGATTAGTTTTGGGAGAAAATGTGCAACATTGCTTGCAAAATGGCTTGTTCTTTTACTTTTTCAACAAAGCCAGTCACCTCAATCAGGTTGTGGATGTTTTGGTAAGATGTAAGTCATCAAAAAGCGTTCTAACATATACAGTATATGAAGACTTTTTTAATAGTATTTAAATGATTGACATGGAAGGTTACAAATATTTTAAGGAGAAATTTTGCTTGGGGATTAAGGTAAAATGGACTACTATTGGTTCTCAGGAAGCAAAATTAAAATGCTCGTAAAAGGTCCTATATTCACACAGAAATAATTTAAGAAGCAAAATTAATGAGTCAAAAACCAGTCCCCGTTCATTTCAGCTATGATGCTAGAAAGGAAGGGTTCAATAACTACAGAGAACACACAGAGCAATTTTTTTCAGACTATAACAAGCTGGATGTATTGCTGTTAAATACAGAGAAATGTTGATGCTTGATCAGACTGTAGATCTCAGGGAAACAGGAAACTTATTTGGATGAACATAATATTGCAAATTTTGTTATCAGCATCACTGCAGGTGAAGGTTGTGAGAACAGCCTTACATATACTGTAACAGGATCCTTGCACCATATGTTTTAGAATGTTTTAGTCTCTGAGCCAGGATGTCAGGCCAGAAATTCTTGCATATAACAAAGGCAAAATCTGGCTTCAAGGGAAATGGATGTGCCAAATGGCACATGACTAAGTATTCTTAGATCCAGGCTTATTACTGCCCAAGGATCTAAAATTGACACGAGTTTTACTGATTCCTGTTGATGATCTGAAATCCAGAGTTTGAAAATTCTATTCTGCAGGATGACATTGGAAATTATATTTCTTTTCCATTCTAAGCCAAAATTTGGCAGAGTTTGAGAGGCAGCATATTCTGTCTGTGATCTGGCAAAGAAGATAGTCTAAATTAACTAGAAGTAGGTGGGGAAATATTTTCCCTGAGGATCTTGCCTGGAAATTAAACCTGGAGCTTTTGAAGTTCCTTGCAAAGAAAAATTAAAAAGAGCAACAGAGAAATAAACTAGAGCAAATAACAGTCACAGAAGCTACCTAAGAGACACAAGATCCAAACTGAAGTTCTGGCTCCAAATCAGCCATTAGGGCCTGGTTCATTCGTATGCAAGATGAATACCCTAATAGTATCTAGCATCATTGCCAGCTTCAGTCATTTCTTTGGAGCAGTCCTATTCTGTGCAGATTGCTGTGTATTAGTTGGGCCAGCAAAATGGAGATGATTTCCTTAGCCTAACAGGGAATTCAACCAGGATGTAGCAGCAGTAGGTGCCAGTCCCTTGACTGTGCCATCCCAGATATTGTACTTTCCAGCTATTGGCTAGTCTCATGCAAGTTCAGTGTTTTTTATCTGAAGTTATGCCTGGGCTGCAAAATATTTCAAAACTAATGTTTACTCAAGCCAGAATTTTCCCACAAATTACAGTGATTTCAACGAATCAACATTTGCCAATATTACTTAATTTTTTAGACTATTTTCCAAGCTGCCAAGACTCAGACAATTTTTTAGGTTGCTGACAACTCAAACAAAAGAATTCTAATAGGTTAAAAATAATTCAAAAATGAAGCCTAAAAATAAAACTTTTTTGATCTAGTCTAGTACTAGATTAATTATATGCCACAGATAAAAAGATTTTAAGCATCTAGACATGACTTGCAATTTAATCACAGATGAGACAGTTGGCTACATTCTGCCATTTTATGCCCTCAGAAGACGGTGAAGGTCATTCAAGTGCACAGATGTGGGATGTTGGCCTACTGTCCAAAAAAGAAATTCCATACTCCAGAAAACAGCACCAGGATGGAACACACATAACCACATTACTCAAGGACTGACTGTGAGTTTTTAAGGCAATGCCTATGGAAAAAAATAAAAGGCCAAACAGGTGCCAAGTAAGAATTGGATTTCTTGTGTTGATTTTGAGCTACTCTAAAGGTAGTTTTGGTAGTCAAAAAGTTCTTTGCCAATGAATTTCAAAATTCGCTATGTGAAAATGTATTCCCTGTTTATTTTGAAGATGCATCCTCATTATTTTGTTGCTTTATCTCTGTATGAAAAATAGTGAATAATTATACACTGTTCTCTGTACCACTTGTGATTTTAGAGGCCACTACTAATCCTCAGTTCTCTCTCCTATAGACTAAAGAGCTAATTCTACTCTATGGACTTGCTCCTCATACAAAAGATACTCATGTCTTTTAAGTATGCTGTCTCTCTGTACCTTAATGAGAGACCCTTTTGAAAGCCCTCTGTAAATCCAAATAAATTACTTTGAACCAGCTTGTCCCCATATTCACCAACTCCCCTGAATAACTTGAACAGATATGTAAAGTGAATTACTTCTAAAATAGCAAAATTGACAAATGATTTTTGTATCTTATCTGTTCACAGCAGTATTTATAGAGACTTTTTGAAAAAACAAAACCAAAACACCCCCCCCCCCCAAAAAAAACCCCCAAACAATCTGACATTATGTTTGTCACCTTCTGTTATTCAGGTAGAGAAAGTTTTAAGCAATATGATAAAGTCACAGATAATAGTTATACAATTTGAAATTTGAATTCCTTTAGGACTCTTGCAAGACTACTGTCTGGCTTTTGTATATATATTCTAATCAATTTGTCCAAAAAGGCTTTCATTCACATTTTCTGTGCAGGAGAGTTTCAAGACAGGGATCTTTATGATCCCTCATGATTAACATGGATGTGAAGAATTGGTATTTTAAATCCAGTTGAAAAGCACATTTTAATAAAATTTCAAAATACTTTACTTTTTGTTGTGTTAAGTTGCTGTAGGCACATTTGTTTTGGAAATTTTGATGCTGGTGATATAGTCCAGCATTAATCAAGTACCAAATAAAAATAAATCCCTCTCAGAAAGTAGGAATAAGAAGAAGAACTTATCAAAGCAAGCTGCCTTACCAGACTTATCATAATGTATTATACAACTATTTATATATATATATATATATATATTTATATTTTTTTTAGGTTATTTCAAGTTTCTTTATTTGCACTTTTGTTCTTTTTGGAATAACAAAATATGCTGCAATGCCCAATACAAAACATAAAGTCAGATAATTGTATCTTTGGCAAAACCAAACTACACAAGTTCCTGGTGGGAAATTATAGACAAAAGCTAAAATTAGTCCAAATTAGCTTCTCCTTTTCTACCACATGACAAAACTTTGCATATAAGGGTAATTAAATTTTTCATTTCATAATATAACTTAATACCCTGATTTGTTTTAAATTATCCATCAAACTGCACAATTAAGGAATACACTACTAGAAATCTGAAACTCAGCTTCCTGACACTATTTAGGTTCCATTACAGCATCATGATTTTGAGAGTTGCAGGGCCTCTGTTATAAGAAAAAAAATTGTTCATTGGAATTATGAATGCTACCAATCTTCAAAATAACTTAGTACCTTGCATATTTCATTACAACCAAACTATGCAAAATATATCAAAGTGTATGCAGGTATGCAGCCACATCTTGCAGGGAGTCCAATACTACAAAGGCTATAATAGATATCGTTATCTCTAGTCAAGCAATAGGATGGGGATCATTTACTTCCAGCATTTCAATTTGGCTTAGGTAAGAGAAATGTCATAAAATATAAAATTAGGATCATTCTGAGCATTCAGAAGACAGCTAAATAGGATTGATTTTGGGTTTGTTTTTCTGTGTTTCATCACTGAATTGATGTAAACAGGCATACATTTAACAGAATTAAATGTAATGAATTTGGAGAAAAGGTGGCAGAGGGGGCAATGCAAATGCAGGGTAAAAGAAAAAATGGAGTTTATTAGTATAGTTAAAATTTCAGCAAAACATTTGTGTTTTTAAAGCAAAATTATAGTTCTGGAGTGGCGAACTTTCCAAAATCTGTGTATCAAAATTTCCATATGGTCAAGAGACAAAAAAAAAGATAGCCACATACCTTGTAGAGCTGATGGAAATAAAAGTAGTAGCATATGGAAGGAAAAAGATTATGATGTCTTTCTACATGGCTCAATTTCTTCAGAGATTATTGCTGGCTTACATTACACACATCTTTGTAACCACTAATATCTCAGCTCCACCAAGGTTCAGTAGAGATTATCTGACAGACACCAGGAGTTATGTGGAAAACTTCAGCAAGTCTGGAATTTCATGCATCCCTATGCCCACAAAATAAAGCATGAACTACATGTAAGGCCACATGCTACTCCAACATGCTAGTTACACAAATGTTTATGTCCAACCAATGTACATACACAAAATAATGAATTCCAGGCTTTCTTAACAAAAGAAACTTTCACCCAGACTTGACAGGAATAATCCAGATGTCATTATGACATGTGGCTTGCTGAGAGAGAAATGATAGATAATAAGCCTTTTCTAGAAAACTGGTGATACAATGGCCTAATTTGCTAAAACTGGGAAAGGACTTCGTCAAGTAGCAGAGTTCTGCTTCCAGAACTCCTTCACACAACAAATTACACAAGCCCAAGTGTAAACTACTTCAGATCAGCCCCTGTTAGTTTTTTGCATAAGGCTTTCCACAATAACAGAAGCTACAGAACTGCAAGGGAAAATCTCAAATCTACACAGATCAATATGAGAACGTAACTATAACATCTATGTAAAGCTGCTTTACAGTGCTGGCATGCAATTGTCTTGTAATTCTTTAATACTCTGCTCTTTTGTTTGTTATTGCTTTATAAGATTGTAAACTACCTCAGATGCTTATGAAGCCCATTGGGTAAATTATATGTTTTATTTGTTTGGGAACTTTCAATTTTTTCTTTCCCCATGAAGGAGTTTGTTACTTCCAGAAATTTGAAATATTACTGCCAGGAAAAGCTTTGATTAGTTGGATGCAGCACAGCTACATCTACCACCAAGATGACTCTCTAATCTCATTCAGCATTTATATTAATCTTGAGTCCTCAAAAATCACTTTATATTTAAATATTCAGATCAATGGTTGAGGATACTAAAAAAACCTAATTATGGTAGTTTACCTGTTGTGTCTTTTGTTTTGACATATTGTCGTGGTTTAACCCCAGCTGGCAACCAAGCACCACACAGCCGCTCGCTTGCTCCCCCTCATCCAGAAAGATGGGGAGGAGAATCAGAAAGGAATGTAAAACTCAAGGGTTGAGATAAGAACAATTTAATAGGTAAAGGAAAAGCCGCACACACAAGCAAAGCAAAGCAAGGAATTCATTCACCACTTCCCATGGGCAGGCAGATGTTCAGCCATCCCCAGGAAAGCAGGGCTCCATCACATGTAACGGTTACTCAGGAAGACAAATGCCATAATGCCAGTTGTCCCCCCCTTCCTTCTTCTTCCTCCAGTTTATATACTCAGCATGACATCATATAGTATGGAATACCTCTTTGGCTAGCTTGGGTCACCTGTCCTGTCTGTGTCCCCTCCCAGTTTTCGTGCCCCTCCAGCCCTCTGGCTGTCAGGGCCCAAGGAACTGAAAAGTCCTTGACATAGTCTAAACCCAGCAACAACTAAAAACATCACCCAACAACAACCAAAACCATCACCCAGCAACAACCAAAAACATCAGTGCTTATCAACATTGTTCTCACATCAGAGCCAAAACACAGCACTGTAGTAGCTACTAAGAAGAAAGTTAACTCCATCCTAGCTGAAACCAGGACATTGGTTTGACAATTGGACTAGACATTGGACTAAAATTGGGAGCAATTTTATCTGTCATAACACAGTGTAGGTAACATAGTGTAGGTAAAAGCTTGAGTTCACCAATGAAACATTGATTTCTGAAGGTACTTGACTAAAGATGGTCAGATCATCTTGTACAATTTCAGTTCAAGCCTAGCGCTTTAGTATTCTGATAAATTAATGAAAGGAGAATGATGTTTAATATCTAGTAGATTTTTTGATCTCTAAAATATACTATTGGCACTGATCTTTTGTTTTCTGCAAGCTCTTGCACTCAATTTCACTTCTAGGGTTTGAAGACTATAGTGACAATAATCAACTCTTCCACTGTCAGCATGCTCATTCTCAAGAAGCCCTACATCCAACTGCAGAAAAAAATCGAAGTCTGAGGAAAGTGGTTGGAGGAAAAGAAGATCTGGGCTCAAATATTAATTAAAGACTTCAAGGTGTGGTGTATGCTACAGAATCATAATGAACATATACATTTAAAGAAAAAAATTTTCTTAAGAAAGGGAAGGAATAGGACTTAATGAATTATCTTTAGAATATTTCCGTTATCTTAGCTGGACAAACAAAACAAAGAAACTCTGCTCTATGTGAAATTGATTCTAGTTATGAGAAGTATAGATTAACATACAGCAACTTCATATATTAGATGTCCAAAGATAATGGTAGGTATATAATATTTATCAGTCATTTCCCTGGACTACATAATCTCAAAAATCAAACTGTGCATCTGCTGCATTAGATACCCAAGCACTTTTCAATTTTAATATTGGCAGCTATCTTACAAAGCTTTAAGATGATTAAATTAAGATCTTGCTGCTCTTCACTTGCAAAAGGTGAAAGAAAAAAAATAACTGACTGGGTTTTCTTCTGTCTCCTTAGTAAGATCAGCATATTAAGCTTAGCTGGAATTCAAAAAGATGCAGTAGATTCTGGACTGTTAAGATTCCAGTGTGGTGCGCTTTGGTGTTCCTGGAGGACTTTAGGCTCCACTGCATAATGCAGCATTCAAAATTCAATAGGAAGATGAATTGGAATAACAGTTCTTCTCTGTGATAGGAAAATAGCAACATCAGCCAACTGATTGATTACAGTGAAACTGTGTCAAAAACAATGCTTTAAACAAATGTTAGCCAGCATATAGGGCAGCTGGTCAAAATCGAAACAAGAATAGGATCAAATCTGCACAACACAAGGTAGTTTTAGGCCTTCTTTTAGCTAGAATTCAGTGCATAGCTTTATATCATTCTTGTGATCTATGTAAGAGAGCTCTCTCAACTGTTTCTTTTGTGATAGTTAGGATAAAACTCTCAGTTGCATATGAAAAAAGTGTACCCTTCTCCCAACACTGGTCATGTGTTGATATCTCAATTTAAGCACAAGTTAAAGGAAAAGTGAATAAATCAAAAGCCATAGATATGCAAGACCACAGATTTCAAACATAATATTGTGCATTAATATAATTAATGTTTTAATGTCATGTAAGACAAACTGAGTTTAGGCTATATATTCAATGTTAAGGCTGAGATGCTATCACCACATCTCATTAGGCAACAGGAAACCTTAATGCAGATATACATGTAACTAGCAATAAAAAAATAGAATTATAAAATCAGTATATGCTGATGCTGTGTGAGGCACCCAACACCCTTCTGACTTAATTTGTGGATATTTAATTGGCTTTGTTTCACTTTTGAAGAGCATTACAGCGAAACATTGCAATCTCGATCTTTTGGAATAAACCTCCCACGTATTCAACATAAAAACCAGGCTTCTCTTTGAGTCATGAATACTTCTGGAACAATGAGAATATTAATTTGGGCAAAAAGGAGCTTATATAACATACATTAATACAGAATAGTCCGATTTATACTCAATTGTTAAGTTTTGTATATCATACTTTGCTCTTCAATTGACAAACCTCTCTTGTATATAAAGAGAAAGAAAAGAATCCAGCTTCTATTGAGAGAATTTGTATATGTAAGGCTGATAAGTTTAAACAAGATAGTGAATATAAAATTACCATCAAAGATAAACCATAATCTTCAAAGTTGCATCTGATTTCAAACATTCCATTTGATAGTTTCCTAGTACAGTGATTTTTTAGAAGTATGAACACCCCAAATGTCCTCTATATATGGGGAAGTTTGTAACAGGTTTAATTGGAGACATCCAAAATATATTAAATAAGCATCACAAAATGCATCTGTAGTTTAAAGGTCACATTTATTAGGAGATTAAGAGATGTATTATACATGGACTATGAATACAGCACAGCTGACTTTATTCACAGTCAGAGACAGCCAATGCCAATATATTTTTTAAATACCCTTGTTCTTTTTTTCCAAGAAAAATTTGCACCATAAGACTTGGATTTAGGTTTTGGAATCTTGTCTTCAACATCATTGCTCCAGCCTGGTGGTTACAGGGGAAATGGTGGGGAGTGGGAGGAGACAAGAAACAAAGAGAATTCTAAATATTCTTGGCATACAATATAGATCAAATGCAACTTAAACCTTTTAACTTTAATATCTTTTTCTCCAGATAGGCATCCACTAGATTATTCCTTTGTAGTTGGCAACAGAGAATACTAAAATGCCATAGATGTGACATTTGCCTGTTCTCACAATTGAGAGACTTCACCGTATTGCATACCTCCACTTTCATTATTCCTGCAAAAAACTTGACAGTCATCAGTGAAAAGCTCAACAGGGAACACTGACTGTTCCTGTATGCAGTCCTGCAAGTTCTTAAAGGTCTTTTCCAATCTAAATGATTCTATTCATGGCTCCACAACTCCATAGCATCACAGAAGCACTAAGGTATTGTGTATGCTGGGACAGGAAACAAAAAAGTTGGGAAAGAAATAAAGTAACATGGAAAAAAACAGTATACATAAGATCAATCCAAAAAGGTTGGGAGAGAATGGAGACCTTGGGAAGCCAGAGAAAAAAAAAGAAGGGTGGGAGGACCAAAGAAAGGAAGAGCAAAAAAACCCCTAAACAAATTTAGCATTGGAAAGGAGTTTAATACTTAACATTTTTATAGGAACATACAAAATTAGGAGTAAAAGAGAAGGGAATTAAGTTATAGTAGACAAGTAAATTATGTGACAGTTAAGCAAGAGAAATGCTAAAAAATATCAGAAAAGAGGAGGTGGAGACATTAGTGTTTATATATATCAAAATGCAAATTGCTTGCAGCCTCCAGGTGCCTGGAAAGTTGCCAGGGAAGCACTCAGTATTCCAAAGTTTGGTCTCTTTAGTTGCAACATTTCACTCAAAGTTGAGATACTTGAGTTGAAGCTAGAAGTTGGTAAGTATGCAGTTTTAACTGATACTAATAAGATAATACATTTCTTCCTTATTTTTAAAACAAGAACTTGATAAATCTTAAAAGGTTTAACGTATATCTGATTTTTTACATTTAAGATATTCCCTGAAAACACTCAAGATACATCTACACATCAAAACATGTTTCATAAGACGCAAGTTGTCATGTCACTGTGCCTTGATTTTGTGTATTCACAAATGTTACACAAACATTTTCTTCATGTTTATTAGGTTGAACCAACGTTAATTTCCAAGTTAGCTATTCTCCATAAGAAATACTGGAATAGAGGTTTTAAAAATGTATTCTTTCCATCTGTGAGAGCACTGATTTTCGCCTACTGTTCTGATTAAAAATGTAAGCTTGAGTAAACAGCCAGTACTACATCCAGAGACAGAATTTGGTATTGCAACATTCAGCATTATAACACCTAACTTTGAGGCACTTGGCTGCTGGAAGGGAATCTACAACTCAAATTTATTGCTTCATCTTTTTATACACTAGATGGAGAGGAGCAGAGTGCCTCCAAAAGAGATTTGCAACTGCCAGCACAATAACTTGGGCTGCCATAGCTATCCAAAATCCACAAAGTTAGTTACATCTAACTTTCGATTGCAAGAGGCAGCCATATGTGATAAGTTTTCATACTCTGGAACAATCTCCTTGAGTTAGGCACCTTCAGTTGTTCATGACAGAGAGCAGAGATCGCTTTCATGAAAATACAGTGGTGGGGAAGTTATTCTTGCCCAGAGCTCTACCATACAAGCCAAGTGGATAGAAAGCAGATCATATTGCCTTTGAAAGAACACCCTTATCATCTGACTACGGGTTATTGTGGAGTAGAAAAGCTGCATTCTTGTTACTAAAACTGTATGCTTTTAAACTGCCTCAGTGACAAAAAATAATTTAGGTCCATAGGCTAAATTTTTAATTTCATCCAGTTACAAGTGTTTCCTCCTTGTTTTGACTTCAGACCATATTCAGCTGTCATATTTTGGACAGAGATATCTCCTGTTGCTGTATTCAGTGCTGTTATTCCTACATTAGAAAACACATCACAAGGGACAGGCAGAAAGATATCTTGCCCCAGGTTCCTGAAGTTCTTAGATGAGAAAGAATTGGTAGGTTTCCCAATCGTATCAAAATAGCTGCAATATCTCAGATTTTCAGAAACTTAAGTTGCGTTTCTTAAAGAATTTTGTTATGGAAAACTTGGATGGTTCATACGGGAAGGACAGAGAGGTGAATATTGTGTTTCTAGCCTTAAGACATGTTTCAATAATACCTCAGTTTAGAAGCCAATTTCCATTGTAAATGTGTGCTTAAGTTTCTTATTTATTTCTAAAAGAAGGACTAAATATTGTAAAATTTATATTTCCAGTTATATGATATTGAAGCTACTACTACGGAAAATACTATGTGTATAACTGCGACGAGCGAGGGGAAGCAAGCAGCCGACTCAATGTGAGTGATAAAGCAAGCTTCAATTTATTACGGCGCGATTATGTCTTATATACAGTTCCAGTTAATTTTATGCCTACAAATCATCTGCTAATTGGCTAAGCTCTAAAGGATTACATTTTTATACGTCCTCCTATTTGCGGTTACAGCGGATAGCTACAGCGGGTTCGGGTTACACCTTGTTCTTCATGCTTACTCCCTTAAAGTTGTTTTTCTGTTTTTGTACAAGGTCAGCACAATCTTATCTCTCTTCTCTCTTTCGCAATCCTGGTAACTTTCCACTGCAGCTGAGCTTCTTAGTGTTTTTTTTTCTCTCTGCGGCCTAGTTTGGTTCACTCAGACCTGAGCCAGACTTATGTCAAAAAGTCGTATCACACAGTCCTTCCATAGTACCGTGGCCGTTCTCTTTCATCCATTCTGCAACAATTCCCCCTTTTTCTTTTTGGACAAGGAAAACTGGTCCAGTTACACGTTCAAACAATTTTCGAATACAGGAGAGAGCACAACTTAAACATATAAATCCGATGACAACAATTATCACTATAAGTAATACACTTTGTAAAAGTCCCTTTAACCAGCCTCCTATTCCAAACCAATTTGCTAAACTTTCTAGGCCAAGGAATCCAACATCTTGTTGAATCTTTTGAGAATGTTCCATCAATTGTTTAATTTCTTTGTGTATGGAGCTGGAATTGTCTTCAAGGTCCATACAACACATGCCTTCAAAATCTTCACAGCCATGTCCATGTGCTAATAATAGAAAGTCAATTGCCATGCGATTTTGTAAAACAGCATGTTGAACAGTGGTTAGGCTATCAGCTAGGTCTGATAGTACCCGGCTGGTGAGGTTGGCTTGTTTAACTATCCAACAAGACAGTGTTTCTAAGTTTTTATGGGCTCGAGCAGCAGCAGCACCTGGGATAAAAAACGAAGTAAAAAATACTTCCCATTTATTCCAAAGTTGTACACTATCGTCACAGGTGTTTTGAAGAGTTTGTATAACATCTCTTTTCCATCTTGTTGGATTTGATTTGTTAGGATGATGATGTGGTAAAGCTAAACTTAAGCGACCAATGGTACATGGACCCCCTACAGGCATTGAGGGTATTCCATTCCATGCTCTATTACCACAAATAAAAAATAGACCAGGGGGTAACTTTCTAGGATATAATACTCCAGGGGCAGGATTTGACAGGTTTCGACTGGTATGGTTACACCAACCACTCCAAAATAGACTGATTTCCAATTGGGTATACAAGAGTGCTAACAGTTGCACTACAAGGTGTGGCAGAACTTTCACCAGCACAAGGATACTTAGAAGAATTTAAATATACACAATAAGAGGCATTCAATGAGTCAACTAGTTCAATTTCTTGAGGATTAGGACCAATAGAAAGTTTGTCATCCCAATTATCAAATTTATCAAAAAACTCACTCATATTTGAACCTCGAGCTAATTGGGTAATCTTTGTCTGGCTAAGAGACTGGTTAAGGGTGATCCAATCTGAGTCATTTAATGGCACACCTACTAAACAAGTTAAAAAGGGTACACTAGGAGTTGACACGCTTGCACAAAATGTGGTTGTGTTGACAGCTCTGCTTAAGGTTACCCATACATTTTCCCGCACATCAAACAGTGATTTAGATACAAAAACTACACCTATAACAATAAGATTAATTAACACAACAGCTGTTAACATCATGATTAGAATATAGATAAATTTATACTAAAAGATTAATCACAACTGTCACTGGTTGTTGGAACATTGGTCACCGCTGCTTTGGTCCACTTTGCTGGGATCCACTGTGGTCCTGTGGAAGTAAGTACACACATATAACCTCTTCCAGCATATTTCACCTCTGCTGGTCCTTTCCACAAACCAGTTGAAGGATCCCTATTCATAACAAACATTGGAACATCATCTTTACATAGCTTAAACATACGAGTGCAATGCTAACAATTATTACTATAAGCAAAACACTTTACAACAGCCCTTTTAAACTACCAGAAGACCGCCCTAATAATAGAGCACCATAACTTTGTCCATTAATTATCAGAGGTCCTCGGACACGAGTTGCAATTTTTTGTGTTCGGTTGTCAATTAATGTTGCATCTACTGCTGTTGCCAGGTCCAGGCCAAGGCTCCCTCGGGTGGCGGGTTGTAACACGGTGTCTGTCGATAAGAGTTGGTCATGTCTCCTGGAGGGGGTGTCGTGAAGGTGACAGGAGTCGCGATTGGGGTCGACGCGCTGCGGCTCCTCGCGCTCGGTTTCTCGTTTCCCGTCTGCCGACAGACGTTGGTCCTGTGAGTTCCTTGCTGACAATTTCGGCACCACACTTGATGTTGTCGACATTGGTCACGGGTATGTCCTGGCTTCCCGCATCGATAGCAGAGGAAGTCTTGGCGCGTGGTGGTCACTGGCTTCGGGGACGCGGTAGCCCCAGGGGGGGCGCAGAGGCGCAAGCACTGCAAATGCCTGACTTTGGGCTTGCACTAAATCTCTCCCTACTGCTTGGATTGCTTCCACTAGCAAGGCTTGCTGACCTACTGGCACCCGACTCATTCGCTCTAGCATTGTTTCTACAGAAGAATCTAAGGGCAGGGTTACTAAAATGCCTTTGGTGTAACTGTTACTATTCTCCAGAATACACTGGCACAATAACTGCCCTTTCATAAAGTTAGGTGTATCTGGTGGGCTCACTGTGGAGGCCTGACTCATTCACTGTACTACGTAACTGACTTAATATTTTCCAATCAAAGCCTCCCAGGTTCCCTGTCTTTGGTTAGCGGCATTCATCTGATACGTTACAGGGAAAGCTTGTAGGGGGTTGACTTGATCAGCAATATAAAATATTCCCTGACCAGCCGCTTCTTGTGCTATTTTTTGCCAATTAATGTGCGTAGAACGCACCAGTTTCTTTACTGTATTTTTTTTCTCTTTTTTTTTTCTTTTTTTTTTTTCTCTTTTTAGAATTTTGTATTGACTGCTCACTGCTATTTTCTTCCTCAGCAGCACTTTCGTCAAATGTGTCCCCGCCCTCTGGCCCCCCCGAGGCTACTGTGCCGGAGGGGGGGTGGGGGGGACGGACGACACACGAAGGGTTTATAGGTGGTACAGAGAGCACTGTTTGTGATAAAGAGGGTATTGGAATGTGATTTTCACATAGCATAATTTTTCCTGCATTAGGATCTGCGCTTGCAAGTCGGCTTGTTACTGCCGCAGCAAGGCGCTCTGCTTGATATCTTTTTACACAATTAGTTACTTCATGCCATGATTTCATCAAATCTTAGCAACTTTATCATCATCAATTACTAAATCCCATAAACAATCTCCATAATTACGCCATTCATCTACTTCAAACATATGCTCAGGATCTATAAAATATCCTTTCGCTTTACCCATAGTAATTAACCTGGCCAGATCTTTTAAAGGGCCTACTCCCCGCTTTTCTAAAAAGCATCATAAAAGTGCTACCTCTTTTTCCATAGCGCGCTTAAAACAGTCCTTTTCCTTGATTAAGATGCAGCCTTTTCTCTGGGTAGACACTCACGGACGGCGAACCTTTCCTTGATTAACGTCGGTTCAAGCACGGATCGAGGTACGATGCCTGCATCAGTCGATCTTCGCTCCCTGGTCGCTGCTACCAGTGCTTCTCCGTCCTCGCTGTCCGGTGGAGAACAAGGATTGGGGGTCCCTGTTCGGGTGCCACTTGCGATGAGCGAGGGGAAGCAAGCAGCCGACTCAATGTGAGTGATAAAGCAAGCTTCAATTTATTACGGCGCGATTATGTCTTATATACAGTTCCAGTTAATTTTATGCCTACAAATCATCTGCTAATTGGCTAAGCTCTAAAGGATTACATTTTTATACGTCCTCCTATTTGCGGTTACAGCGGATAGCTACAGCGGGTTCGGGTTACACCTTGTTCTTCATGCTTACTCCCTTAAAGTTGTTTTTCTGTTTTTGTACAAGGTCAGCACAATCTTATCTCTCTTCTCTCTTTCGCAATCCTGGTAACTTTCCACTGCAGCTGAGCTTCTTAGTGTTTTTTTTTTCTCTCTGCGGCCTAGTTTGGTTCACTCAGACCTGAGCCAGACTTATGTCAAAAAGTCGTATCACACAGTCCTTCCATAGTACCGTGGCCGTTCTCTTTCATCCATTCTGCAACATATAACATGCACATAAAACTATACCATGTTAAATAAAAATAAAATTTAGGTAAGCCAGTATCCAAAGAAAAGTGTTGTACATCTCAATTATGGTAAAATTATGTGTGCAAACTAAGTGAATATTGAACTAATAAATATTAATACTAAGTCACAGCCTTAGTTTAGTTGGTAACATTTCTTTGTAGTTTTCCTGCACAGTAGAGACTCATTACTAATTCAGTGGAGGCATAAATTTCCTACACTGAAAAAATCAAATATTTTACTTGAATCTGTATTTTGAAAGAACAAAATATGGCATGTCCAAAGAGATGACATAACTAGCTCATTAATATAATGGCCAGGATTCAGGTTTTGCCTTAAAGCTTTAATATTAATTTTCCTCCAAGACCTAAGCAAGGTTCAGTTCTCATTCAAAATGCAAATACTTGCAAAAATAACGTTAAGAGGCTGGAACATTTTTCCAGAAGGTGAAAGGCCTAGATTCAGTGCCTTCAGCACCCTCAGAAATATCCCACCCCACCCCCCACCCACACCCCCATTTTCCTCCTCTTCAAGTAGAGCACTAGAAAAATTTTGGAATAGAGGGAAGGTACTTTATCCTGTACTTTTTTCTGTTATTAATACTTTGAGATCAAGATTGTCTATAGAAAGCTGAATCCCTCATGCCTAATATGTATAATATACACCTTTTTTTTTCAGCAAAGACAATGGCATCTTCTTTAGCAGAGAAAGTAAGAACCATTTTGGATAAAGGAACAGCTCCATAAGAAAGCAGATGACAAATTTTAAGTATATTTTAAATATGCAATAATTATAACTGTATCTCAAACGCTAGCCAAATTCTATATTACACAACTTTTTGTAGTACACCACCTTACAAGCAGCATTTCTAAATTTCAGCCATTCAAAATCCCTTTATTTGTAATTATTTCCAGGATTAACGCTTACTTTGTGCAGAGTATTGTTTCAGTCTTTCAGTCTGTTGAACTCCTCTCCTAACTCCTTGCAGAAATTAATGTTTTAAATTATGTATTAGACAAATATATTATAACCTCAGCAGGTGGCTAGACAAGTGCTCTGTGACAGTCTTTTTAATTTTTAAAGCTATGTAGTCCCTCTCTTTTTGGAAGATTAGGAGGCTTAAGGTAATTTTGAACAATTCAAAGAGGCCAGAAGTCTGTAGAGCAGCTAGGGGAAGAATAATCTTATATGGAAAATAGCAGAATATCAAAGTGAGCAGAGCAGGAATTAATCAGAGACTGAAAAGTACGTGAACAAACTCAGAGTTCAGCTTTGGCTGAGGTCACATCATGACCTCCATAAATTATTCCAGTACAGCAAGCAGATCTCAGGCCACTGAAAATGAAGCTCAGAAACTCAAACTGCTAGCTAACTAATTACATAATGGTTAGTTTTAGATGATCAGCTATTCCTCAACTGAATTTCTGAAAGGAATCAAATAAGCAAAAAGCTTTTTGAAACAAATTAAAATCTCAGTAAAAAAACCCAAACTCTTATTTGTTGCTATAAAAGCTCAATTTAAGAACAACAAAGGATGAAAAAAAGTAGGGTTCTAAAAATTAATCTACAAAACTTTTAGAGAAATAAGATGTTGGTTGTAGCAGCACAATGATTAGATAATGCTTCTCTAATGCTTCTCTGAGACAACACTGCACAGGAGCCTGGGAGATGACTGGGAAGACAAGACTAAATTGCAAAAAGTATTTAAGGAGCTGCCTCTCAACTGTTCTCTCTTTGAATCTAGAAGGGTAAATGAAGAGAAAAAGCAACCAAAGATACATTGAACTCTTTACAATAAAGGACAAAGCCTGTGACTGGTGGAGGGAGAAGGGTAGAGGGGGAATCTAGCTTCCAGCAAAGACAACAATGTAATTTTATCTGATGTACACATGGAAAAATTGAGTTCACTATATATCCAATATATTCCCCAATAAAAAAACCCTAACCAAACAAACCAGGATAAAGGCAGAAATTAAGCTTTCACAAGGCACTAAGATGAAGTCTCTTAAAGACATTTAAAGATTTATCTTATAAAGGTAGTAATGACAATTACAAACTTAAGAATTAGTCCATGGCATGCTCAGTGGAGAATCAAGCGACTCAAGTATATGGCAGCATTGAGAGAGCTTTTGCTTATTGTTCTTCTCTTCCACCATTGGAGTTGGAAAAATCTACTCAATGCTGCTAAGTGGAAAACAAAGAATTTTAAGTCTGAGATCTAGTGAGGGACTGGTACCTGTTCAGTACTGCAAGTTTGGTGAAAACCTTCTAGGATAGAGGCATTTTGGAAACAAGGATTGTGCAGAAATTATTTGTTCTGTTTTCATGTGGGATCATCTTTCATCCAATTTAAATACAGCTTTTTGATTTCTTTCCATAAATGAGCTATCCATGTGTTTAAGTTTGTGATAATTTGTGAGTAAACTCTGGAGTTCAGAATTACCAGGGTGATGTACTGATAGTATTGTTATTAACAGTGCTGCAGGATTTCCTATGCTCTATCAGTCACTGCAAACTGGGATTCCATGTTTTGTTTTCTTATGAGATCCTGTACAATGGAAACCATGCATTTCCCATGTTTATTTGTTTACAGCATTATATTAAAAGATGTACTCCAGAACTATCCATACACATTCCTGTAATGAAAGCCCCCAATTAAAAAAAAAAAGCCATGGGTCCATTTTATTTAGATCTGTAACTGGTTAATTTTGTCCTGGTTTCAGCTGGGACAGAGTTAATTTTCTTCTTAGTAGCTGGTGCAGTGCTGTGTTTGGGATTTGGTGTGAGAACAATGCTGATAGCACACTGATGTTTTTAGTTGTTGCTGGGTGATGTTTATACTAAGTCAAGGACTTTTCAGTTCCTTGGGCCCTGCCAGCCAGAGGGCTGGAGGGGCACGGGAAATTGGGAGGGGACACAGCCAGGACAGGTGACACAAACTAACCAAAGAGGTATTCCGTACCATATGACATCATGCTGAGTATATAAACTGGGGAGGTTGGCTGGGGCCTGCTGATCGCTGCTTGGAGACTGGCTGGGCATCGGTCCGTTGGTGGTGAGCAATTCTATTGTGCATCACTTGTTTTCTTTTTTTTTTTTTTCTCCCTTTCCTTTGGATTTCATTCCTCTCCCCTTCTCCCTCCTTTTCATTATAACTGTTGTAATTAGTAGTAGTAATGTTTTTATTTTATTTTAATTATTAAATTGTTCTTATCTCAAACCTTGAGTGTTACATTCCTTCCTGATGTTATAGTTGAATTTAAACAAATAGAGTCCGAAATGGATTCACTAAATATTTATTAAAGTAGGAAAGCAAAAGCAGCGCTGGGCGGCCGGGGAGTCGCAACTCCACCAAGGGCTCTCAAATTCAAGCAAGATGAGCAGCTCTTTTTATCTTCACCAAGGTCGCTTCTGACATCTTCGGTACGCCCCTCTGCTGCTTCTGTTATCGTGGTTTCTTGTCAAGCAGGACGTTCCCATGTTTGGTGTAGCAAGATAACATTGTGGACATGACTCGGGAAGTTCTCAAGACCGCCACAATGGGTTCGTTCCTCTTGCTTAACTTGTTTGATCAGCAAATTACCCTTAGTTACTTATTACACTGCTTCTCCTCCCCATCCCTCTGGGGTGGGGGAGTGAGCATGTGGCTGCGTGGTACTTACTGGCTGGGGTTAAAACACAAAAATTTTCACTGAAAAAAAACTATATCCAAGAAGAGATGACAACAAATGTAGCAAAAAAAGCAAACAAGACTGTAAAATGGCAGAAATATAGCAAAGACCTACAGGTAAATAAGAGTTCAGAGGAAAAGTGCCAAAATGAGAGACGGGACGCTGTTCTTAAGATTCCAGTAACTGTTCCAGAGCTTGTCCAAACAAGTTCGGAGACTCTGTGAATCCCTGGGGCAAAATGGTCCACCGTAATTGTTGTTTTCTATGGGGTTTTGGGGTTCTCCCACTCGAAAGCAAAATAGTCCCTACATTTTTCTTCTAAGGGACAAACCCAAAAAGCATCTTTTAAATCTATAACACTATACCATTTATAATCTGGATTTAACTGATTAAGTATAGTTTGCGGGTTAGCCACCACAGGGAACCAGCAAATGGTTCATTCATTTATAGCTCTCAGATCTTGTACTAAACGATAAGACCCATCCGGCTTCTTTACAGGCAATATGGGAGTATTGTGGGGAGACATACAGGGTTCCAAAAGCCCTTGGGCCAAAAGTCTCTCAATTACTGGCTGCAACCCTTCTCTCCCCTCTCTATAGATGGGATACCATTTTATCCTAATTGGCTGGTCTGGGTCTTTTATGGAAACCGTGATTGGTTTGATATTTAATTTTCCCACCGACCCTGGGCTATACCAAGTTTCTGGATTAATCTTGGCTTCATCTTCCGCGATTAATAAACATAATCTTACTTTTAATTTATCTTAATTTATTCCTAATTCCACCATCAGGTCTCATCCCAGAAAGTTATACTCAGCTTCTGGGACCAATGAAAATGTTCCCACTCCATATTTATTTGGAGCTTCTATTGTTACATTCCTTATCAGGGGCACTTTGAAAGGTTCCCCCTTTGCACCAATTACTTGGAGTTTATCCTTTGATTCAACACATCCAGATGGTAATTTTTGGACAGTTGATCTTTCGGCGCCCGAGTCCACAAGGAACTTGAACACTTCATGCTGAGGACCCAATTTTAATTTTATCAAGGGCTCGGTAACCTTAGGGATCCCCAGCAAATAGAGCCCCTGACCCCCCTAATCTTCCTTAAAAATCTCCTCATCCTGCATCCTTTTCCAACAATTTCTCTGCAAATGTCCCTTCTTGCGACAATAAAAACATTCCATTTCTTGTGAACCAAATCTTCTTCTCAGGTCTACTGGACCTTTCTGGGGACTGTTTCTTCTCCTACCCGGATTTTGCCCTTCTCTTACAGCTGCCATTAGGATTCTGGCTTGTTTCTTCTGATTTTCTTCTTCCCTTCTCACATACACCTTCTGAGCTTCTCATAATAATTCATCTAACCCCCTTTCTTGCCAATCTTCTATTTTCTCTAACTTTTTTTCTTATGTCTGTCCAAGATTTAGCTACAAATTGAGTTTTCAGCAGAGCTTGACCCACTTGACTATCGGGGTCTAGTCCAGAATATAGCTGTAAACTCTTTCTCAACCTTTCCAGCCATTTGGTAGGGGTTTCATCCTTTTTCTGTTGTTCATTAAAGGCCTTATTAATATTTTGCCCTCTGGGTACAGAATCTCTGATTCCCTGAATTATCATATCCTGGAGATCAACCATGTTATTTCTATGTGCGGGGCTTTGATTATCCCAATTGGGCCGCTGTAAGGGACATTTTACATCTCCAGCAGGACCATGCTGATGCCTCTGATCCCAATGCCTCATGCCTGCCGTTCTGATCATTCCTCGTTCTTTGTTTGCGAACGAGATCCTTAAAATAGACTCCATCTCGTCCCAAGTATAAATGTTAGGCCCGAGGAATTGATCAAAATGTTCTGCTACCCCTAATGGGTCCTCTAACAGGTGTCCCATTTCTTTCTTAAATTCCCTCACATCCCCGGAGCTGAGGGGTACAGATACAAATCCGACTCCGGGTTGTGGTCCCCCCATAGCAGTGTCCCTTAATGGATATAATAGATTTTCCTCCCTCCTTTCTCTAGTTTGACTTCTAGACATTCTTCAATTAGGAGGGGCCTCTTCCTCAGATTGGGAGGGTGCTGTTGGAAGAAGATCATGCTCAGGACCTTGTGGTAGCAGAGGAGGGGGAATATAGGGTGGGGGAGATGCTGGAGGTTCGTCTACATCCCTCCTTTTCTTTCTATCATTTTTCTTTTCTTTTAATGGGAACAAATTAGTGGTCTGGGCTGTGCCCAGGATCCATAAAAAGGCATACTCGTTCTCCTCCTTATTAAATGGTCGTTTGTTGTTAACATATATGTTTAATTGTTGACATATCCAATCCTCAAAAGATCCATAAATTGGCCAATATACATCTTTTCTTATTTGTTTTTCTCCCCATGCTTCCATACAATAATGGACCATTTTCTCCTTGGATTTCCCCTTTCGAGAAGGGGAAGTACCCCAATATTGGATCATTAGGCCTAACGGGCTATCTTGGGGTATATCAGGGAGCCCACACCCACCCCGTATCTCCTGCATGGAACCAGAAGCCTTACTCTTCTTCTGTCCCATCTTCCGAGAGTGCCTTCTTTCACTCAAAATTCACTCGCTTCCCTCCGTTCGTGGCCCACACCCTCGCGGACAATGGGAACTGCACTACAAGGAGGTCCACACTCACTTCGCCCGGTGGACTACTAAGCCCAGTGGACGTCTCACTCACTCGCACTCCGGGTACCCAATCCCTGACCGAATGGAACCACAATATACTCACTCACTCCCGAGTCTTTGTCCGGCTCTTCGTGCACAAAAATTACGGGGAACCGCAGTATCTCTTTTCTCTTTCTTTTTGCTTTCCTATCTCAGTTCGGAAAATCCAGGTGAGCTAAGTCAGAATCTCCTCTGGGACCATCTGAAGATGGGGCGCCCTCCCAGAGTTGAATTCCGAGTCAGCTGTCTGGATCTGAGTCACAGCACCAAATTTGTTATAGTTGAATTTAAACAAATCAAGTCTGAAATGGATTCACTAAATATTTATTAAAGTAGGAAAGCAAAAGCAGCGCTGGGCGGCCGGGGAGTCGCAACTCCACCAAGGGCTCTCAAATTCAAGCAAGATGAGCAGCTCTTTTTATCTTCACCAAGGTCGCTTCTGACATCTTCGGTACACCCCTCTGCTTCTTCCGTTATCGTGGTTTCTTGTCAAGCAGGACGTTCCCATGTTTGGTGTAGCAAGATAACATTGTGGACATGACTCGGGAAGTTCTCAAGACCGCCACAATGGGTTCGTTCCTCTTGCTTAACTTGTTTGATCAGCAAATTACCCTTAGTTACTTATTACACTGCTTCTCCTCCCCATCCCTCTGGGGTGGGGGAGTGAGCATGTGGCTGCGTGGTACTTACTGGCTGGGGTTAAAACACAAAAATTTTCACTGAAAAAAAACTATATCCAAGAAGAGATGACAACAAATGTAGCAAAAAAAGCAAACAAGACTGTAAAATGGCAGAAATATAGCAAAGACCTACAGGTAAATAAGAGTTCAGAGGAAAAGTGCCACAATGAGAGACGGGACACTGTTTGATGCAAACAAATGTCGATTTATTGTACAGAAGCACAAGTTTATATGTACTTTCAGAAGCTGCACGTTTTAAACAGATTGGTTCTTTAAACTAAGCATTGCATACTAAGCAATCCCTGATTGGTGGTTAACCACCATCAATTAACAGCAAGGTGTTGGTGTCATCCGTCCCCCACTCCCCTATCCTCTCTCAGCATGACTCATGATAATTGTTGTGTCTATTCACACTCCTTGTCCTCCCATAGGAACTCAAGCACATTCCCCTCAGCTAACTGATTGCCACGCATGGTCCTAATTTCCAGCCTGCTCCTGCAGAAAAGGGCTCTAATCCCTGGCCCCTAAAGGGCTCTAATCCACTAATCCCATTGCATTATTAAAAAGTAAATGGGAAAACTTCTAAGAACTGTTCTATGCAGAAATTAAAACTGAAGGGAAGAAATTCTTCTTAGGGTGTTGAACAGTAATTTGAAATTACCAGAATGTCCACTAATAGTTCTTGCAACAATTTCTCAAAAACAAATAGATACAAACTAGTTTACAAAATCCTTGACCCAACCATGTCAGTTCTCAACACAGCACTCAGTTTTGGCCTATCTGGAGCTTGCTTACACAGGAATTATCCCTTTCCCTACCCCCAAAAAAATTGCATGCAGAGATGGATTGATTCAAAACAGCCATTCCATTTTAAATTTGCGCAATAAACTCACTCCAGAGCAATTTAACATACAGGTAAATCCTTAAAAACATGGCTCATTTTTCTATATGGTTTATTTAGCAAAAATGGTTATAACTGTTAGAAAGGTTAAAAGCCATTATTTTGACTGAGATCATGCAAAATCCCACCCAGAAAATAATTTCTCTGGGGAGGTTAAAGTAACCTGAAAAGCAAAAGGGGATTAGAAGAAAAGTTAAATTCAACCTGAACTAAGGCAAGTGTTACTGGCACCTGCTACAGTATTATAATCTGTATCGAGGTATAAATAGGCCATACTTCAGTGGCTAGATACTGGGGGAGGCACAGGAAATTGGGAGGGGACACAGCCAGGACAGGTGACCCAAACTAGCCAAGGGGATATTCCATACCATATGATGTCATGCTGAGTATATAAACAGGGGGGGGAAGAAGGGCATCTGGCATTATGGCATTTGTCTTCCCGAGTAACCGTTATGTGTGATGGAGCCCTGCTTTCCTGGGGATGGCTGAACACTTGCCTGCCCATGGGAAGTCATGAATTAATTCCTTGCTTTGCTTTGCTTGCGTGCGCAGCTTTTGCTTTCCCTATTAAACTGTCTTTTTCTCAACCCTTGAGTTTTCTCACTTTTACTATTCCAGTTCTCTCCCCCATCCCACTGTGGGGGGAGTGAGCGAGCAACTGCATGGTGCTTGGTTGCCAGTCAGGGTTAAACCACAACATAACCACACTGTAAAATGTAAGTAGTATATTTATTTAGAATAAAGAAAAAATTAGCTGCATCTAAGTTACATTTACATCTCCAAATTATAGCATAGTTAGCTAAGATTAGTACTTTTCTGGATTTTGGCACATTTAAGATTTTTTTACTAATAATTATAGCAACATTGAAACAAACAGTGTAATATTTTTAAAAATAAAATAATTATGGCTCCTCATTTCAGATCTTCTGGTTATTTATAAAACTTTGTAAAAAATTCCAGAAGCTAAGTTTTATGTTTAACCAAATTTAAAACATGCAACTGAGAACTGAGACAGATTTACTGCTTCTGGTAACTAATAATCTTTCCCTGATGCTGCCATACAATAACATCACCACAAATATGATAGTTGAAATTTCTGGTTGTTAACACTTTTTTTCAAACTTTTCCAGATGATTTTGTGAGCTCAGTTGCTGAGGAGAGCAGCACCAGTGCTGGCACAATCTGCGATGGAGCACTCTAGCATGGCATGCAGGGGGGTTTCCTGTGCCAGGGAAACCTCAAGGGAGTGGAGACACCCACCATGAGGCCACAGCTTGCATGAGAGCAGCTGACGAGACCTGGAGAGGGTCAGGAGCAACAGTAGCAAAGCCCCCCCACCTATAAAAGAATCATAGAATACCAGGTTGGAAGTGACCTCAAGGATCTAAAAAAAAAAAAGAGCATGGTCTAGAAAAGATGGCCTAGCACCCTGTCCAGACAAATCTTAAAAGTGTCCAGCATTGGGGAATCCACCACTTCCCTGGGGAGATTATTCCAATGGGTGATTGTTCTCATTGTGAAAAATTTTCTTCTTGTGTCCAATCAGAATCTCCCCAAGAATAACTTGTACCCATTACCCCTCATCTTTTCCATGTGATTCCTTGTAAAAAGGTAGCATCCATCTTCTTTGTATCCACACTTTAAATACTGAAAGATGGTGATAAGGTCTCCCCTAAACCTTCTTTTCTCAAGGCTGAACAAACCCAATTCTCTCAGCCTTCCCTCATGTGGCAGGCTTCCCAGTCCTTTGATCATCTTTGCAGCCCTTCTCTGGACCCTCTCCAGCCTGTCTACATATTTTCTGTATAGTGGGGACCAAAACTGAACACAGTATTCCAGGTGTGGCCTGACGAATGCTGAGTGGGATAATGACTTCTTTATCTCTGCTGGTGATGCTCTTGATGCAACCCAGCATCCTGTTGGCTTGCTTTGCCGCAGCAGCACACTGTTCACTCATATTGAGCTTGTGAAACCTCTAGGGAGTGCTAGCAGCCAGGAGTGCCAGGAACGGAGTGGGCAAACAGAGCATGGCACATCAGAAAGGGAATGGCACAGCAGTCTGCACAGAAAGGGTGCTGTAACTTTGTCAGCTCATTCAGGGTGTCTACCCAGCAGAGGCCATGTCCTCTCTAAACACTGCACCAGATATGGCTGATGCAGCTTCCCAGACAAAGCTCTGATGGGAACACACTGCTACCCAGGTGTCAGGGTGCTGTGTGTGCCCTACTCTTATGTCAGTATTGGATGGCAGTAGTGAGCACACCTGTGGGAGGTGCACCCAGGTAGAGGAACTCCTCAATTTAGTGACAGCTCCAGGAGGAGGCGAGTAGGTTAAGGAGTATCAGGGAGTCTGACAGGGAAATAGACTACTGGAACTGCACCCTATCTTCCCTGGTACAGACCTGTCAGGCAGACAGGACACATGATACAGAGGATTCCCTATCCTTTCTCCACCTGGCAGAACACAGTGACTTCAGGGATTGGGGGGAATGGTGACAAGTTCCTGCCTGGCCCAGCAGACACATCTCCTCTGTGACTACCCCACCTTCCCAGGTGCCCTTGTATAATAGGTATGAGGCTTTGCAAGTGGAACCAAACAATGATGAGGATGATGGTCCATCTAGGTTGGAGGTATCACTGAGGTTAAGTTGGCCTATGCCCTGCATCAAAACCACTTCTGTTAAGAAAAAAAGAAAAGTTATTGTCATAGGAGACTCTCTTCTGAGGGGAACAGAAGGCCCAATATACAGACCTGACCCACTTAGGGAAGTCTCCTGCTTCATGGGCCCAGATTAAAGATGTGACAAGAAAACTTCTTGCCCTGGTACAACCCTTAGATTATTATACATTATTGATTTTTCACATAGGCAGCAATGAAATTGCAATAAGAAATCCAAGGGTGTAGAGGAATGAAGGCAGTGAGTTGATTAGCATTGATAAAATGCAGTTGTGGCCTTGCCTCAGAGGCAGTGGGTTGATTGACATGGATGATGTGCAGCTGTAGCTTGTTCCCACTAAGTAGTTAAATAGCCCTGAGGATTGTGGGAGAGGGGGTTTGATAGTGGAGGAGTTGTGTGGTCTGACTTCTGGAGGAAGGAGAAACAGTATGGACAGTAGAAGCTGATTGATGGTAAAAGCCTTGTTGTAGCCTACTATTTTGATTGCCCTGCAATGCAAGGGTAGTCAAAAGAGACTTCAGGGCTTTGGGATGATTGGTTAAAGCATCAGGAGCAGAAGTGTTTTTTCCTCTCTGTGCTTCCAGTTGCAGGGAATGATGAAGGAAGAAACAGGAGGACCCACTGCATCAATACCTGGTTCCAAGATTGGTGTTGCTAGCAGAATTTTGGGTTTTTTGATCATGGGTTGCTCTATGTGACACCAGGCCTGCTGGTGACACAGGGGGTACACCTGTCTCAAAGGGGGGAAAAGGATCTTTGTGCAAGAATTAGCAGGGCTCATTGAAAGATCTTTAAACTAGATTTGAAGGGATGGCAGCTTAGCCATCTCAGTGGGGGTATGAAAAGGAGATCCATACAGCAGTGAAGACACAAGGGTTGTTGAGATGTTAGAAACCATGGAAGGATCTGAGAATAGTCACATAAGAATTGGAGCTTCTCCCCTGAAAAAGGTGGCAGGATCAATGGCCTGACTGAAGTAAATCTACACTGGTATGCTTGGCGTGGGCAACAAACAGGAGTCAGAAGCTATCGTGCAGCTGGAAAACCATGATATAGTTGCAATCATGGAAGCATGGTGGTATGACTCACACAACTGGAGTACTACAATGGATGGCTATAAACTCTTCAGAAGGGATAGACTAAGAAGCAGTGGGGGTAGCCTTGCATTTTAGGGAGTGTTTTGACTGTCTAGAGCTTGACAATGGTGATGAAAGTGTTGAGTGTTTATGGGTAAGAATCAGGGGGAAGGCCAATAAGGCAGATATCATGGTGGGAGTCTGTTATAGACCACTCAACCATGATGAAGAGGCAGATGAAACATTCTACAAGAAGATGGGAGAAGTCTTGCAATCGCTAGTCCTTGTTCTCGTGAGGGAGTTCAACCTACTGGATGTCCACTGGAAATACAATACAGCGGAGAGGAAACAGTCTAGGAGGTTCCTGGAATGTATGGAAGACAACTTCCTGACATGGTCAGTGAGCCAACTAGGGAAGGCTGGACCTGCTGTTTGCCAACAGAGAAGGACTGGTGGGTGATGTGATGGTTGGAGGCCATCTTGGGCACAGTGATCGTGAAATAATAGTTTTCCATTCTTGGAGAAATAAGGGGGGGTGGGGGGGTGTGAGGAAAAACTGCTACCTTGGACTTCCAGAGGCCTGTTTAGGAGCCTAGTTGGCAGAGTCCCTTGGGAGGCAGTCCTGAAGGGCAAAGGAGTCCAGGAAGACTGGATATTCTTCAAGAGCTCAAAGGCTCAGGAAAAGGCTGACCCTATGTGCCAAAAGAAAAGCAGTGCAGGGAAGACCACCAGCCTGGCTGAACAGAGAGCTTTGAATGGAACTCGGGGAAAAAAAAAGTTTGACCTTTGGAAGAAGGAGCAGGCAACTCAAGAGGGCTACAAGGATGTCATGAGGTTATGCAGGGAGAAAATTAGAAGGGCCAAAGCCCAACTAGATCTTGGTCTGGCTACTGTCATAAAAGACAATAAAAGTGTTTCTATAAATACATTAGCAACAGGAGGGCTATGGAGAATCTCCATCTTCTGTTGGATGTGGGGAGAAACTTAGTGACAAAGGATGAGGAAAAGGCTGAGGTATTTAATGCCTTTTTCACCTCAATCTTTAGTAGCAAGACCAGTTATTCTTGGGGTACCCAGCCCCCCTGAGCTGGAAGACAAAGATGGGTTGCAGAATGAAGCCACCATAATCTAAGGGGAAATGGTTAGAGATTTGCTACACCACTTAGACATACACAAGTCTATAGGGTCAGATGGGATCCACTCAAGGGTACTGAAGGAATTGGTGGAAGTGCTCACCGAGCCAATTTCAATCATTTATCAGCAGTCCTGGCTAACCAGGGAGGTCCCAGCTGACTGGAAGTTAGCAAATGTGACACCCATCAACAAGAAGGGCTGGAAAAAGTATCCAGGGAACTACAGCTCTTTCAGCCTGATCTTGGTGCCAAGGAAGGTTATAGAACAGATCATCCTGAGTGCCATCACATGGCATGTACAGGACAACCAGGTGATCAGATCCAGCCAGGTTTATGAAAGGCAGGTACTTCTTGACTAACCTGATGTCTTTCTATGACAAATGACCCACTTAGTGGATGAGTGAAGGGCGGTGGATGTTGTCTACTTAGACTTTAGTAAAGCCTTTGACACTGTTTCCCACAGTATATGAGTGAATATGAGCCAGCAGTGTGCTCAGGTGGACAAGAAGGCAAATAGCATCCTGGCTTGTATCGAAAACAGTGGGGCCAGCAGGATGAGGGAAGTGATCATCCCTCTGTATTCAGAACCTTGAGTACTGTGTTGTTTTGGGCCCCTCGCTACAAGAAAGACATTGAGGTGCTGGGACATGTCCAAAGAAGGGCAATGAAGCTGGTGAAGGGTCTAGAAAACAAGTCTTATGAGAAGTAGCTGAGGTTGTTTAGCTTGGAGAAAAGAAGTCTCAGGGGAGACCTTATCACCCTCTACAACCTCCTTTCAGGTAGTTGTAACAAGGTGGGTGTCAGTCTCTTCTCCCAAGTAACAAGTGATAGGACAAGAGGAAATGGCCTCAAGTTACACCAGAGGAGGTTTATATTGGATATTAGGAAAAAATTCTTCACTGAAAGGGTTATTGGAACAGGCTGCCCAGGGGAGTGGTAGAATCACCATCCTTAGAGGTATTTCAAAAATGCTGTAGATGTGCTTAGTGATTTAAAGAATCAGTCACCAATATTAGAGTGAGCGGAGGTTATCTTTATTCAGCAGCGCTGGGTGCATGGGGGATCGCTCCACCAGTCATGCACACTGAGGGGATGTTTCAGTCCCCTCTTTATACGAGCAACTCATACCTATTCATTAACTTTCCAGGAAATAGTTTACATATACATCACAATTCCGGAAACTAATTTACATATCCCACTAAACTAGTGACCATGATTTAAGTCTTTGTCTTTGCCACATTGTATAAACAACAGGAACTTAGGACCAGATTGCAGCGAATGAAGAGATGGGACGCAGCTTGATGCAAGCAAATGTCAGTTTATTGTACAGAAGCACGAGGTTTTATAGACTTTCAGAAGCTGCGTGTTTTAAACTAATTGGTTCTTGAAGCTAAGCCTTGCATACTAGGCAATCCCTGATTGGTGGTTAACTGCCATCAATTAACAGCAAGGTGTTACCTTTCCTTGGCCCATCCGTCTCCCACCCCCCTGTGCTCTGCAAACATGCCTCATCATGTTAATTGTTGTCTAGACAAGCTCGAGCACATTCCCCTCAGCGAACTGATTGCCGCCCATGGTCCTAGTTTGCAGACCGCTCCTGCATCTCCCCCTTCCTGTTGCACAAAAAGAACCTTTGAAACCGAACGAGTAAAAACAAGGTATAAGTAATAGAACATAAAAAAGCAACTAAGACATATTATCAATGTCAAAATAACCCACTGTCTCTGTTCCGTACAATTTTACAATTCCCCTTTTTTGTTTTTGAACAGCTAGTACCAGGTTTGCCATGTTCTGCAGGGCCCTTGCAAACATGACAGCAACCAAGGTAATAGCAAACAATACTGCCAATTGAGTGAATGAATGCCAAAAAGGCTGAAATTTTCTCAGATTTTGATAACATGTTGCTGCAATGGGGCGCCTAAAATCCCTGCAGCACATACCATCAAAATCCTCACAGCCATGTCCTTGAACCAACAACAAAAAGCAGTGGCAATTTTGACTCACATTCTTAACTGCCTACCAAACAAGGTGATTTAACTCTTTAATGCTTTCCCTGCTGTTACTCCGGATAAGAGAAGAACCACTGCAATACGTTCCCATCACAGCCTCCTACTACATTAGCATCTACAAAAAGACAATTATCGACACTCAAAGTGTAAACAATACCATCTTCTTTTGGATTAACATTATACATAGGTGGAAGGGCACACCAAACAAGAACTGGTTCAGTCAAAAAGTCCGAAACATAGCATGCCTTCTCTGAACATACCTCTGGGGTCATTCCCTTCATTCCCTCTCTTTTTTATGCAAAGAGAAAAACTTTTACCGTAACAAAGAAGCCCCTATTTACATCTCTGAGCCAGGACACAAACCGCAGCTGTATGCTCCACCAGGCTCAGGGCAGAAATCATTCATGCAGTTACAATGCTATATATCTCTACAAGCATGCAGACACCTATTAAACACTAGATAACCATGTTTATCTTTCCTATTCTCCTTCACAATACCTAGCTGTTCTCTCATCTCTTGTTAGGTCAAATATTCTCCAGTTTCCTCTCCTGTATCTCTCTTCAGACATTCTCTATCCTCTTTTTTGCTTGTTAATTGCAACGAGGCAAAGGGGGTGTGTAGCTGGGTGACCATGACCTGCTTTATGTTACAATCAACTAAACACTGGATACAGAAAAAAAAGCATGGGAGACCTAAGGCAAACGTCACTAAGGTGGTTAAAGATAATTATAATAAATCCTGTAATACTTTTGAGTCATGGCCCAAAGTTTCCCAGCCGTGAGAAGAGACCAAAGGCATCCCGCCCCTGGCTCTGTTGCAGATCTTTGTTTTAAGGCTTTTGAGTTTTGGATACTTTTGTAAATTAATTCACAGTGGTCACTCAGATTCACGTAACACATCCTATCAAAGTCTTCACACTTGTGTCCCTGTGCTAATAATAAAAATCAATAGCAACTCGGTTCTGTAGCAACATATGATGGACAGAATCAACATCTGTTAATAAGCCAGAAAAAAAAAAAAATATTTGTAGTATTACTTTGTTTAGCAAGCCAGCAGCCTAATTTACTAAGCAAGTTAAAAGCGTGTACTATTCTTACAGAAGAGATTAGAGAAGCAAAAATGTGTTATGTTGCATTCCAGAACTCAGCCTGAGAGTTACAGTCTGCTGTGAGTTCTGCGTTACAATCATTTGACACATGTTGGGGTTGCGATTGTGAAAGTTGCCCGTTTACAATTTTCATTGGCATTATCACAGCTAGTTGTTTTAAAAGCAACCCTTGAGCTTCCTGATGTTCGACTTGTTGCAAAATATTCTGAAGCCAATCAATCAAGTTAGTATTAAAGTTAGTGACTCTCTAGGACCCTGCAAGACTGTGGCAAGACTCCCGCATCCGGACTGCCTTAATAGCCATCTCCTTCATTTGCAAACAGTTGTCCCTGGGATACCCTGCCTGAGTCACAGAATCGGCACAGTTAATTTCTCCAGCCAACTGCTCATAGTTAACAGCAATTCCCCGATTAAGGTTTTCAGTCAAGGCCACTACACATAGCTCACAAAAATCAGATAACCACATCATATACTGTATCAGTTAGTACCATACAAAGCAATGACTTCCAATCATGCAGTGTGAGCGTATAAGGCTCTGCCATCACTTCAAGAAGGGACATAGCAAATGTATTATGACTCCTCCCTTCCCGCACTGCTTTGCTTAACCCTTTAACAGCCTCGTATTGCACAGGCTGCCACTCTCGAGGTTGATTTGTCTGACAAAATACTGAACATGCCATAGCGACTCCCAAAACCCATCACTTAAGTGTTTCCCACTTGCATTCCTGCCACCAATCCCTCAGACTCCCTTTCACCCTCCCCAGAAGTACAATCAATGCATTAGGAGAGACGAGGGGGAGGGGGAAAGGTCTAGCTCCTTTTCCAGATCTATGGGACCTGGATCAAAAGGTTTATCAGTGTCAATAAAATCATTGTCCGAGTTGCCCTGTTCCCGTGCTTGGTCCTGTGTTGTGAGGGTCGCTGCAATCAGTGACAGAAGCTTTGGGGGCAGAGGAGGTGTGGACGGAATCGCCATCGCTGACTGTGTCTTGAGAAGAGTCGCGCTGTCGGTGGAATTTACAGCTTCCTCTGGTTTAGCACCGTTAGTAGAATTAGTCCACACTTGGCAAAGAGTAGTCAGAATTTGCCACCAAGATGCTAAATGCATTCCCGACACGGAGTTCCCCCCCGCGGCAGCATCATACAATTGGCTGCTGTATGTACACACTTTCATTCTTTCAAAGTCTCTAAAGTTTCTTGGCTGCTCACCTGTCTCGATGAATACAGGTGTTATCCTCGGGGTTTAGGTTGTCCGCCTGGTCCAGACAGCAAGACGATCGTTCAGCCAAGCCGTCTCCTCCGGAATGCAGCCCTCTTCCACGAGCTGTCTTTTTTCCATCCTTATTCTTCCAAGGCTTCGGAACACCACCATAGGGGTCACCATTTGAGGAGACTGAGGCACGGACTCCCTGATCTGACTAGAAGACCCTTCATGAGTCCATATACGTCTCTTTCTGGGGTCGAAGCCTGGTTCCCCATTACGGATTTCCCACAGCTCACCTCTCAGCTCCGGAGGGATTTCTGGCCGGCTCCTGCTTCCTTTCAGCAGATCATTCAAAGTTCTGTGGGATTCGCTGCATGTCGCTCAGATAGGCGATTCGAGAGCCCTTCACGTCAGATCCTTAAACGCATCACGTTGGGGTCACCAATTTGCGGCGAATGAAGAGACGGGATGCAGCTTGATGCAAGCAAATGTCAGTTTATTGTACAGAAGCACGAGGTTTTATAGACTTTCAGAAGCTGCGCGTTTTAAACTAATTGGTTCTTGAAGCTAAGCCTTGCATACTAGGCAATCCCTGATTGGTGGTTAACTGCCATCAATTAACTGCAAGGTGTTATCTTTCCTTGGCGCCATCTGTCTCCCACCCCCCTGTGCTCTGCAAACACGCCTCATCATGTTAATTGTTGTCTAGACAAGCTCGAGCAAATTCCCCTCAGCAAACTGATTGCCGCGCATGGTCCTAGTTTGCAGACCGCTCCTGCACCAGATAGCCTTTTTAAAGATGACAAATCCAAGGACTTAGCAATTAGTACATCCATCATGTTAGCAATAAGGATCCTTGGACGTTTCCCAATTTTTAGATAAACATAAGTACATTATCCTATAGATAAGTGGTACATCATTCATCATTCATTAGGGACATGGTTTAATGATGGACTTGGAAGTGCTAGGTTAATGATTGGACTTGATATTAACGTTCTTTTCCAGCCTAAATGATTCTATGATTATAAAGTCTGCTTTTAAACATAACAGATCATTAATCATATGACTAACAAACTCAACCACTTATTGTAAGCTCTGATAAAACACAAGTATATTCTACAAGTAGAAAGGACATTTCAAACTTAAAATTTACATGACTAGGAAGAGCCAAATATAGAAGAAAAGTATTTCCAAATTCAGTAACTAATCACACAGATGCCCAACCAATTAAAGGGTTCTCCCAGCGCTCCCTGTTATCAAATTCCATCTTCCATTTGTTTATATTGTTAACTCCTGTATACGTTGCATTATGTGTTGAAAGAAAACTGTGAACTCTCATATGGAACACTGGTGTCATGGTTTAACTCCAGCTGGCAAGTAACCACCACGCAGCCGCTCGCTTGCTCACTCCCCTCCTAGCAGGATGGGGGAAGAGAATTGGAAGGGTAAAAGTGGGAAAACTTGTGGGTTGAGATAAAAACATTTAATAATTGAAATTAAATAAAATTATAATAAATATTATTATTATAATGATAATCATAGTAATAGAAAGGAAAATAACAGGGAAAGAAATAAAACCCAAGAAAGACAAGTGATGCCAATAATTGCTTACCATCAACCTACTGAATGCCCAGCCAGTCCCCAAGCAGCAGCCCCCCCTGCCAACATCCCCCAGTTTTATTGCTGAGCATGACATCATATAGTATGGAATATCCCTTTAGTCAGTTGGGGTCAGCTGTCCTGGCTGCATCTCCTCCTAACTTCTTGTGCACCCCCAGCCTACTTGCTGGTGGGCTGGTGTGACAAGCAGAAAAGGCCTTGACTGTGTAAGCACTGATTGGGAATAATTAAAACATCTCTGAATTATCAACAGTTTCCAGCACAAATCCAAAACATACCCTCATACTAGCTACTATGAAGAAAATTAATTCTATCCCAGCCAAAACCAGCACATTTTCCACCCTTTTTTCCATACCATTTCTGTCATGCTCAGGTCCCACACTATGCAATACATCCTCATTAACCACCCAACCCCTTCCCATCCTTTGGTATCATACACAGATATCATTCCCTTAGAATATGGAACTGGTCATCATCCAGGTTATTATAGATCACCTCCACCACAGCTAATTCCCTCAGATACTGGATACCTCCCTCAATGGTGGTCCATTTGCTTTGGGAATTTGCAAGTTCTTCCTTGAAGGGACACCTGTCCTTCACACTTGACAGAAGTTGCCACCAAAGACTGAGGACTCCTGCCCTTTTTCCAATCCTTTTGTCAATGGCCTTATCCTTAGCAAGGGATCCCAGCTGCTGGGCTTCCTTACCCTCTAATTCCTGACTACTGCCCCAATATCCCAGCATCAGAGTAACCAGCTGAGAATTAGCTCACCTGGTTGACAGCTAAAATAATTTTGCATATCTCCCAGCTCACTTAGGGATAGAGATTGGGTGGTTTCTGTCTCATTTATGATTTCAGTCTCTTCTTCCTCTTGTTCTTGTGACTGCTCTGCGACGAGCGAGGGGAAGCAAGCGGCCGACTCAATGTGAGTGATAAAGCAAGCTTCAATTTATTACGGCGCGATTATGTCTTATATACAGTTCCAGTTAATTTTATGCCTACAAATCATCTGCTAATTGGCTAAGCTCTAAAGGATTACATTTTTATACGTCCTCCTATTTGCGGTTACAGTGGATAGCTACAGCGGGTTCGGGTTACACCTTGTTCTTCATGCTTACTCCCTTAAAGTTGTTTTTCTGTTTTTGTACAAGGTCAGCACAATCTTATCTCTCTTCTCTCTTTCGCAATCCTGGTAACTTTCCACTGCAGCTGAGCTTCTTAGTGTTTTTTTTTCTCTCTGCGGCCTAGTTTGGTTCACTCAGACCTGAGCCAGACTTATGTCAAAAAGTCGTATCACACAGTCCTTCCATAGTACCGTGGCCGTTCTCTTTCATCCATTCTGCAACACTGCTCTGCTGCAGAACAGGCTGCCTCTTCTGATTCCTTCTCCTGCTCCCTCTTAGGAGAAGCTTCTTCATCCCTTACTAAACGAGTTGACTTCTGTTTCCACTGTTTCTTTTTAGTTATAGGGGCGACTGATAGTGTCTGGTTTAGCCATAGTGTCTGTTGGTACATTTTTCCTCTCTTCTTCCTGAGGATGCTGTATAATATCAAGCAGTGTTTGGTAGATGCTGGCCAGGGCCCAGCACAGCATGATAAGTTGTACCTCTTTGGAATAGCCACAGCATCTTTTTTTCAAGCATTCTATCACTTCATCAATATCCTGTAGTTGTGCAGGAGTGAATTCCAGACCATTGGAGGTGAGAAGTGTTCTAGATACCTGCCCATATTCTCCTACATGCCGTGCCACCCATGACCATACTGTCATGAAGCCTGGGTCATATTCCTAAATTGCTTGTTAACCTTAGACAAAACTGAAGCAATATTCCTAAGAAGTACCAATAGAAGTATTTTAACTACCCAAGGATGTTCGAGATACTGAAAAGTTATTGTAACGAGGGAGAAAACATCACAGAAGGTAGCAAAGTTCCCATTCTGTATTTCCTCCACAAAAGACCTCTCAGAAGAAGTACAATTGTTATTTGTCTCCATGAGATGGTACCCAAAGTACAGTAATGACTACTGTCTTGAAAAATAACAAATCTAAAGTCTTCATCCACTAGAAACAGGTAGTTTGATAATATAACTGATTTATTAATATAAATTTCATCCAAACCTACAAACTTAGCTATGGATTTCTTTTTTGCTCTAAGGTTAAATTATATTTCATTTGGCTGCATGTCCTGGTTTCAGCTGGGATAGTTAATTTTCTTCTTAGTAGCTGGTGCAGTGCTGTGTTTTGGCTCTGATGTGAGAACAATGCTGATAGGACACTGATGGTTTTAGTTGTTGCTGGGTGATGTTTATACTAAATCAAGGACTTTTCAGTTCCTTGGGCCCTGCCAGCCAGAGGGCTGGGGGGGCACAAGAAATCGGGAGGGGACACAGCCAGGACAAGTGACCCAAACTAGCCAAAGGGATATTCCATACCATGGGACGTCATGCTGAGTATATAAACTGGGGGAAGAAGAAAGAAGGTGAGGATATCTGGCATTATGGTGTTTGTCTTCCCGAGTAACTGTTACGCGTGACAGAGCCCTGCTTTCCTGGGGATGGCTGAGCACCTGCCTGCCCATGGGAAGTGCTGAATGAATTCTTTCCTTCGCTTTGCTTGCATGTGCGGCTTTTGCTTTACCTATTAAATTGTTCTTATCTCAACCCTTGAGTTTTACATTCCTTTACGATCCTCCTTCCCTCTGGGTGAGGGGGAGTGAGCAAGTGGCTGCATGGTGCTTGGTTGCTGGCCGGGGTTAAACCATGACACTGCATGATTAAGGGAATATGCTTTCAATGAAAGCTTACACTTTTTATAATAAACACTGCTCATTAATAACTATAACATCCCTGTATTATCAACACTTTTTCCAGCACAAATCCAAAACATACCCTCATACTAGCTACTATGAAGAAAATTAACTCTATCCCAGCCAAAACCAGCACAACCGGTTAAAGCAGTGATATCCTATGAAAAATACAGTGGAACTTTTTAAAAAAGAATTCACATAAAAGGCTTGTAAAATAACAGTGCTTACACTTTTTATACAGTTTCATACTTGATTTTTATTTTTTAAATTACAATAAAAGAAAAAAAAGAGTCCAGTTTCATAAAACTGAAATTTATTCACATTGGGGCTGCTGTCATCCTGCTTCCCCTGGCTGAATTAGATTTTGCATGGATCAGTTACCTGAACCTGCTCATCTCCCAGCTACACAACTGCTGGTGCCATAGGAGGGACAGGACACTCCCTTCCATCCTCTGACCATAGCTGCAAAGTCAGGACTACTCAAACTTACACCAGCTAAAGCAGCTGTGGAAATGTATCATAAGCTCTTCTTTCTCCCTTAAAGAAAATATTAGAGCACAGACTGAAACATCATCAAATCCTAAAATTTTACATTACCATTAGGAGTCTAAACTTCATATGAACAGAACTGTTCACCAAAATCCTAGCCAGCCAGCTATGTGCTGCAGTGTAAGTGTTTTCACTTCAACAACTACACTGAGTCAAGAAGCTATGCTTAACAAGAAAGAGGAAGGAGGTTCTCTTTCCCACAGTAATTGACTATTTGAGACTGCAGAGCAGGTACTAGAATTCAGTTCTCATTTCTCTAATCCTTAGTTATTACATAAAATTGAGCCCCTCACCTTTAAATTATAAGGCCAGGAGTGTTTCAAGCTATGAATATCAGCTTTTGAGAGTAATTTCTTCTGTTGATGTTCAAGATCAAGAGAGGAACATTTGACATTGGTAACATCTTCAGGGTTTTATGTGAAGGACATAAAGATTTAGGAGATTTCAACCTGAAAAAAAATAAAAGGTTTATAACATTTTATATAGTCAGTAGTAGGATACCCTCCTCTACTAAGGCTTGGTTTGTGAGCCCTTCAACAAATAAACCTAAAAAAGATAAAAAGTGAAGGTTCACAAAAACAGCCTAAGAATATTAGCTGATTTGAACGAGGAATAAGATAGGGAAAATCCTCACAAAAATTGCTATGAAAAATTACTCTCAGCAGCATCTGATATAATTAAGTTGAACTTTCTCTCTAAAAACTAAAAAATTACATAAAATTAACCTGTCAGTGCATCCTAGTACAGTAGAGTGAAATCAAACATCAAATCCTTCTCTAAGGATGCTAAACTACTCCTGTTCCTTACATACTTAAAAGGCCAGTGGGAGCTCCTTGGTCTCCCTCCTTCCCCTGATGCCAAAACGGCACAGAGTAACTGCTCAGAGACGAATTTTGTCTTTAAGCAGCAAAGTTATTTATTTCGTGCCGCGTTTGGGAGCTAGCCGATTTGCACCGGACAAACTAGCTCCCAAGTTTTCAGTGAAAAGTTAGATATTTTATACAGTTTTCATGAGAGGTTACACAACATCTTTACATAGATACTCATTTGATGTTGACACCCAATCATTCCATTCACAATAGGTGGGATCTAGGTGGAGTAAACTTTTCAACTTTCTTTGTTCAAGGATTTCCTGACTCATGGTCTCCTTATCTCCTTCAGGTGCCCACCTTATCTTTTCTAATTATTCAGAATACATTCCTTTCTCAACACAAACAGAGAATCACCCAGAGCATTGTGCCAAACTCATCCTGACTAATCTTTTTAAGACCTTGCTCTGTTTCATTCTCCCCTTTTCTTAAGACTTGTGAATTCTTTCATCAAGTTCCAAAGACAAAGGGCTTCGGTAGACATGTATCATTGCCCATATTATTTGCGTTCTTTTAACTATGGCATTTAGTTACAGATGTTCAAGAGGGATAACAGGATGATTCCTCCAAGCGTGATTAGTATGAGATGTATTAAATAGTGGAATACTTGTGTTGCTTTAGGGGAACGTCCTGCAAAGATGTCCCACCAATAATGTTCTCCTACTTGTTCTGCATTGGCTAAGATAGATTTTATATTTTCAGAATCATGTTTTATCTGCCAAAGCATGCGTTGGGCTGTTCTGTTTACTTCTTGGACCAGTTTTTCTATGTTGGGGTGTCTGAGCATTGCTTTAAATGTGGATTGTACCCACTGCTGAGTTTGGATATATTGGATGGCAAGTGCAACCTCTTTGCTAATGCCCCCAGTATAGTTGATAATTTTGGTGAGATCTTCGGCTGTGTGATTAGCTACTAATGTTAATAATCTGACTGCCAATGATTGAGTTTCTGCTAATGTGAGCATAGATGATCTCAAGGAAGCTTTTAAGCTTTCCCAGGTCAGAAGTGACAGCACTGAGTTTGTTGGCTAGTACTTCTTGGTCTATGGTATTTAACACACCTAATCCTGTGCCAATCCATCCTGGTATATCTCTTCGAGTTCTAGTGTGGTGAGACCTAGTTGCCAGCCAGGCATTCCATCCTTTAAGACTTTGTTGTATATAGGGTTGGCAACCCTTTTGTATGTGAGCTATATTTGTCTGGATATTTATCTGAACTCTTTTTAGTGAATATGTAGGATCTAACAGTAGCTTTTGCTCATTTGACTGTCTAATTACATAAGATCCAATGAAGGTTAGATTATGGATACTTTCACATCTCGCATAAGGAGTTGTAGGTGCACCAGTTGTCCCAATAAATGGTTTGACAGTTGTTTTAATAGGTGGCTTAGTAGTAGGACTTTCTTCAAGCTTAATGATAAACATTTCAGAACCACCTCTGTCTTTGCTAGCCCATAAACACACAATTGAAACTGATTGATCTAACAATAGTTTAATCTCCCACTGGGCTTTGTTTCTTTTATCCTTTTTAACACTATCCCACAGTCAAGACACTGGTCCTTCCTTTTTTTAGCCAAACATTATTGTCTATATATTCCATATGACATTATTAGCTTGACTTGTTTTGTCTCTTGTCCTATTATATTAACACCTTTAATGAATTCTGAGTCTTATTCCAGTCTTGTTGTGTATATGATTTGTTGTTAGATAAAACTTTAATGGCTAGACCTGGGTTAGGCTCTAGGTTCATTGAGAGCGGTGTGCCAACCCATGGAAGTGAGTTGATAATTTGTGCATCAGACCATGGCCATTCTAAAATGGGAGCTTGAGATGAAGTTATACTTATCAAAAGTCCAAGAATCAGCATTGGGAAGGCTTGAGAGCTCCTCCTCATTTGGAAGTCCATGGTTTCTCAGAGTTTTCTCAGGTGTTTTCTTGACTTGGGAGTAGCGAATCCAAGTGGATATCTCTTTTATCCGTACTGCTGTAAACATAGTCAGTAACACCTGGAAGGATCCATCTCACTTTTCTTGCAGAGGGATTCCTGAAAAATTCTTAACATATACCAAATCACCAGGACTAAACAGATGTAGATTATAGTCAGGTTGCTTAGGCTGCTGTTCTAATACTACTGTAGCATTTTTATTTGTTTCCCTACAGTTACAACATAATCATATACATACTGGTTACCTATTTGATCTAGAGCTTCGCTATTTATAACTTGTATCACATAGGGTCTGCCATACAAGATTTCAAATGGGATCAGCTTCTCTTTTGATCTTGGTTTGACCCTCAGTCTGATTAGAGCAATAGTTAAAGCTTGATACCAATATAAATTTGTTTCTTGGCATATTTTGGCAAATTTTTGTTTAATAAGATGGCTCATTTTTCTCTACTTCCCCACTTGCTTGGGATCTGTAGGGTGTATGCAGTTGACAATTGATTCTTAATGTTTTATTTATTGCTTGTATGACTTGTGCACAAAAGTGTGAGCCCCTGTCTGAAGAGATTACTGCTGGAACCCCAAATCTCGGTACTATTACTTATAATAGTACTTTGGTTACTTCATTAGCTTTATTGGTTTGGCAAGGGAGTGCTTCAGGCCACCCTGAAAAGGCATCTGTCATGACAAGCATGTATTGAAACCCCCCCTTTTCTTGGGAGTTCTGAGAAATCAGTTTGTCACTGTCCAGGGCAACAATTTCCTTTTCCAGTTGTCCCAGTTTGATTCATGTTCTCCCTACAATTTTGTCAGTCTAAATATTTATACTACAAGTCAGTGCCCCAAATGGGTCTTATTATGTTCTTCCTTCCTGGATGACCCTCTTATAAAAGAGGGGGCCATTCCTCACACCAAGGTCTGGCATGGCATATGTTCCCACCGCTCAACGCCTACTGGGTTGCAGCCAACAGAGGAGCTCAAGATTCTTCTTGGTGGTGACGTACGGAATTAGACTCTCTAACTCGAAAGTTATAAAGTAGGTATGTTTATTGCGCGCAGATGCACGGGGGATCGCTCCTCCACAAGCGTGCATGCCCGAAGTGAGGAACCATCCCACATTTATACAATAAAACAAATGAATATTCAATTAACGCCTATACATGTTCGTTACCTAAACCCCGCTTCGTATGTTAATTAGCTTATCAGTCCTTTGCCTGGAATGTGGTGGTCTTGCAGGTTTGTAGGTGATTCATGTCCTTGTGACCATCCCATCTTCTCCAGCAAGGAGACTTAGCACTCCCTCCCTCTAGATAGCCTTGGAATGTCTCTCATCCTTTTCTCATTGTTTTTTAAATAGCCCCTTTGTTAGAGGAAGAAGGGCAGGCATCTCCTCAAAACTGTAGGCATCTCAAGGCTGTGTGCCTATGTGACCAGACACCGCACCCATGACCAGTCACCATACCCACATTCCTGGGCAGACTTATACAATCACAATCGATGTCCATTGTCCCCATTTCACACTATTTTCTCAACCCCTAGCGTTTGATCTGTCTATCAGCACCCCAGGAAAACCAAGGCCCTTGTGCCCAACCAGTCTGTCAGCATCATGTTATAGGGACCCTTCACTGAACAGTCCTGCTGGATCAGAGGGCGATTCGACTGAGTTGTTCAGTGAAATGCACCAACAGCATAAGGGGGACCCCTCAGCGGGTCTTCCCACTTTATTTAAATATGGTACCTGCTGCCGGTGACTCTTAGGGCCCTCAAAGGACTAACACTAACAGTTTACGGAATAACACTCTCTATTAATATAAAATCATGACAAATTAAGGTTCGTGATTGCCAGTGATAGTGACTGTCTACAAAAACAAGCCTGAAGTGATATACAATCAAACTATAATCACTAACAACAGTTAGTGTGAGTTAGTTATTTAATGTGCATAAAATAAAGTTCTTACCCAATAGGCGTCCCTATGGGGGAGAAGACAGGTTCAGCCCATTGACTGATCCCAGAAGTTTCGATGGAGACTTCCCTAACTTCTCCCTTCATTTGTCCACTTTTTATACTTCATAGTACATTGCATATTCATTCATCATACACAGGATTGGTTACAAGTTTCTCACTTCTAGTACAAATTAGTATGCATCCTCAGCACTACTGAAGCTTTCTACTAACTACCCATGCTCCTCAAGCAGGGTTTTTCCCTCTTTTGGAGGGGTGGGTGGGTATTTGAGTTCTCCCACTACCACAATTACCTTTGTCCTATTCTCAACTAATTTTCTGTTGATGTCAGTGGATTGTAACACCTTGTCAGACTGTTTCCTCTTGTAGCTAGAACTTCCCTCACTTGAAGGCTTCTTTCTGCGTAACTTAGATAATGGCGTTCTTTTCGCTGTCTGCTCTTTGTTTCTCATCCTCCCCAAGGCTGACTCCCTTGATTAGAAGTCCCTTCATTCATAAACAACTTAGAGAGTGGGACAGCTTGACCTAACCTAGTGAACAACACTAAAACAGAGTTGGGTAATCCAGGAGTTTAGACAATTCTCCCCCTCTGGACTTATTTCAGTCCAGGACTAGTCCATTTCCATCACATTTAGGTAGAGCTTGAGTGATTCTAGTCATACATATTGTTGTTACTAACTAGTATTGTGTGCCCAGTGAGGTGTAGTAGTACCTTGGAGGCAGGTAACTTCGGGAGGGAGGTGTGTGTTAGTATTACAATGAGAGTATTTCACCTGAGGAAAGTCATTTCACCACAATGGTTGGCTCAGCCATGGACATCTCATGGATTCTTCGCATGACAGCTGGTATGCAGCTTATCAGCTGTGTGGTACCATCAAGTTCCTGTTCCTGCAGGGAGCATGACAGAGCGTGGCTGCAAGGTCTCCACTTCGCTCCATCCTGGTCACTCCTATCAGCATGTGCTGAGCTGGCAGGATGTGTTGCTTAGGGAACTGTGGTGATGTAGATTCTGTGCATGCCAACCATCCTGAAGGCCATAGCTGTATTTTACCCTAAAAAGCTTTCTGTAATACTACACTTCTGTTAGGACCCAGTTTCTTCTAATCCCACCCACCTCAAGTAATTTTCCCACAATGGTCTAAAGCTCCCGCACCAAGACACCATTAAAACAATATAATACCTGCTAAGAACTTTGCAGCACTGGGTTGAACTCTCTACTGTGTCGTCAGTGCTTTGTTCTGAGTTCAAGTTATTGAAAATACCTGTGAATCAACTTTCCAAAAGAAAGATGGTTTTGAACAGCTAGTTTCTCATTACTATGTATTTTGTGTTCCTTACTGAATTTTGCTATATTTGATATGGAGAAATAGTGTGAAATGGGGACAATGGACATCGATTGTGATTGTATATGTCTGCTCAAGGAATGTGGGTATGGTGACTGGTCACGGGTGCGGTGTCTGGTCACATAGGCACACAGCCTTGAGGAGACTCCTACAGTTTAGAGGAGATGCCTGCCTTTCTTCCTCTAACAAAGGGGCTATTTTAAAAAAGAATGAGAAAAGGATGAGAGATATTCCAATGCTATCTAGAGGGAGGGAGTGCTAAGTCTCCTTGCTGGAGAAGATCGGATGGTCACAAGGACATGAATCGCCTACAAACCTGCAAGACCACCACATTCCAGGCAAAGGACTGATAAGCTAATTAACATAGGAAGCGAGAGTAAGCAGGTTTAGGTAACGAATATGTATAGGCGTTAATTGAATATTCATTTGTTTTATTGTATAAATGTAGGATGGTTCCTCACTTCGGGCATGCACGCTTGTGGAGGAGCGATCCCCCGTGCATCTGCGCGCAATAATCATACCTACTTTATAACTTTCGAGTTATACAGTCTAATTCCGCACGTCACTTTGGCGAGCCAGGCAGGAGGATTTCTGCTCGGCTGAGGGACCAGCTGCGGAGCTGACGCTCCTAGGCGCGCCCCAGGAGATTTCCTCGGAGGAGCCTCCTCTTCTCAGCTGTTCCCCCGGGAGCAGAAGAGAAACCCCTGGATCCACGGATAAAACGGTATGTTTAGAAATGGGGCGGCTGGTGAGACGCACGGAGACGTCCGGCGCGCAGCGCAGTCCCCAGGAGGAAAGGTACCTTGGGAGGGGGTTTGCTGACCAAGGGGTGACCGCTAGCGATCTTGAGGGAAGATCGAGCAAACCCGAGGTTACTGCCATTCCTAAAAGCCCAGAGGCCTCGTGGGAAAGTGGGGGGCGGGACAGAATAAGGCGGAATCTCACAGTAACAAGAGGGACCTCATAGCAAAAGTAAAAGGGAAACTTTTGCGTAGGAAAAAAAAAGAAAAAAAAAAAAGAAGAAAAGGAAAAAAAAAAGGGGGGAAGCTAAAAACTTCCTTTAGGTTGTCTTAAGAATTGGGGAATTCCTGGAATGTAACAACTGAAATAGCACTCTGTGTCTTGTTTGTTCTATGTGTTGTTATATGCTCAAAACTTGGAGTTATGAAATGTATGTTGAAAAATAATAATATTCTGGTAATTCTAGGCAAATAGCGGAAAACCTAACACTCTGCTTAAGACCAGGAAAAATTAGAATCTGTTTGGTTTTTTGGCAATTGTTCATTGAAATGCATACTTTGTGAACTGTCAGTGTTCCTAAAAGTTGTACATAAGTGCACGGTACCGTATAACATACTGCTTGTGTGACTGCGGGCTGCCCGGAGAGTGTGAATGGTGTGATTGAGATGCACATTTTGATTTTCCGTGTATAGCTTAATTATTTTGACTGAGTGTGAGTGCAAGAGTGCTTGAGACGCGCGTTTGAGTGCAATATGAGCAAGGAGCTCTATCCGTGTTTCCGACCTTGGGTGGCTAAGGCGGCCGGAGAAAAAGTAATTAAAATTGCAAAATGGGAAATGGAAGGAGTAAGCCCTGTGAAAAATCGCCCTTGGGTTGTATATTAAAACATTGGAGGGATATCGTAGGACAGGGTGGCACCGAAAATAGAAGGAAATTGATTAAATATTGTAATCAGTGGTGGCCTTTGTATAAATTGGGGGGTGATGCGAAATGGCCTCAGGAAGGAGGAATGTTAGATTATAACACTCTCCTGCAATTAATGTTGTTTCTGAGAAAAGAAGGAAAATGGGACGAAGTATCATATGTAGACATGTTCTTCGTCCTCCAGGACAAACCTGAGTGGCAAAAGGACTGTGGATTAGTACCCCCTCGGGATCCTATGGTACTAGCACTAGAAAGAGTGCGGGATTAACATCACCTGATCTTTGATTATGGCTCTAGAAAAGGATAGGAAAAAACCTGAGACCTAAACTAGAAAGATGTTCTTGTTGAAATTTTTGTGTTAAAAAGCTCAGGTTGCGGTTCCTTCCGTGGAGCAACCAGAATGAAACACGTTGTAAGATAAAAACTTGTACTAATGTATGTAAAACCTGAGGCGGGGGTTGGAGAATCAAAGACCTTGTGAAAGTGTTAAAGTATTGGGGTGAGTTTGTACAAACCCCCGTACCCCCTCGAAGGTGCGACTGAATCACGCTGGGATGCATGGCAGGGTGTTTGCTATTTGCCTGCGAAGGCTGATATGTAAGAACACAGACTTAAAGCAACAAGTAGCAGATTTGCATTCAGGGTAAGAAAGAGTTAAAACAGAAGTGCTGTTGCAGAGGCAGGCTTGTGTAACCTGCAGAGCAGGAAGAGCATCGCCTGCCCCGAATCCTTCTGAAGGTGAGGAGGAGGGGGTTGCTGTTGCTGACAATTGAGCAGAAGGACCTGACAATGTCACCCCAATTGCTGCAGCATTTGCAGTACAACAGGACTGGTAACGGCCCCTTTAGGGCAGGGAATGGGTATGAGGTGGAATTTTAGTGAATACAAAACCAACTTATTTGTTAAACTTCAGTAAAAATTAAATAAATAAATAATTTTTTACAGTTCTGGGAGCTGCTGGCCACCAGGAAAACATCCAGAAACCTTTAAAGTATAAACTAAGAAAACAAATAAGAATGCCAAATTCACCAAAATCTTTGTTGGGATGAGATTTATTAGAACATCTAGACATTTAAAGAAGGAGAAATGAAACTAAAAGTTAAAAATGATCAAGTAATTGAAATATTAAGCTTATCTTTAATTCAACAGAAAAGAGGAAAAGAGGACCTCCGTGAAGTAAAAGAAATTTTTTACCACATGTATCTGAAAATAAATTCCAGGAAAGGTGAAAAATGTTACCTGTTACAGTAAAAATGATAAGGGGAAGGCTTGCCCAGTTCAGATAAAAACAATATCCCTTGGTCAGCAAGGCTGTGGGGGATATTGGCAGAAAAACTGAAATAAAATACACTCTGTAGTAGTTCTACTAATGTAAATCTGTGTGTTTTGCCATGACAGTGACTTGTTATGGGATGTGCAGATGAAACTCTGCATTGACAACGAAGTACAAGGAATAAGGTTGGTCAGGTGCCTCCTACCATAGTCAAGGGCAAGACTGGGTTGGCCTCTGTGTTTGCCACCAAGAAGAATCTTGAGCTCCGCTGTTGGCTGCAACCCAGTAGGCGTTGAGCGGTGGGAACATACGCCATGCCAGACCTTGATGTGAGGAATGGCCCCCTTTGTTATAAGAGGGTCATCCAGGAAGGAAGAACATAAGATGGCCCATTGAGGCACTGATTTGGAAATTGGAAACCGCCTGGCCGACCATGAGGCCAGACGAGTAACAGAGGAGATAGGAAAGGAGGAATTATCCTTAATACCAGACGGTAAAATCCAAACTGTAAGTACAGATCAGGAGCCAAACTATTCTAAAGAAAACTTAAAGGTAATTCAGGACATGAATGATAAAATAAAAATAAATAAGTGGACTTATTTAAGGGAAGGTCGTATAGTGGTACCATCCAATTTAATATGGATCAAAGCCCTATTATTAATAAGACGCATTGGGGAGCTGATACTTTATATAAAAGTCTAAATCAGAAATTGATAGGGCAAAACTTGTATACTGTAATAAAACAGGTGACTCAGCAATGTGAAATGTGTTTACGCAATAATCCCAATACAGCAAATAAAATAAAACTAGGGAACATTAGTAGAGGAAATTATCCAGGACAACAGTGGCAAGCTGATTTTCCGAACTTCCTAGAAAAGGGGGGTATCGATATTTATTGGTACTAACAGATACCTTTTCAGGTTGGCAGAAGCCTTCCCGTGCAGAACTGCTAAAGCCTGGGAAGTGACCAAAATACTGCTCCAAGAGATAATACCTAGGTTTGGAGTCCCAGCGGTAATGTCCTCGGATAGAGGACCACATTTTGTGTCCAGAATAGTGCAACAGATCAGCCACCATCTAGGAATAGATTGGCAATTACATACCCCATACCGACCACAATCAAGTGGCCAGGTGGAAAAGATGAATCATCTAATCAAACGACAGATTGTCAAGTTAGGTCAAGAAACAAATCTAACTTGGCCCCAGTCTTTGCCATTAGCTCTTACACAAATTCGAACTAGACCAAGAGCAAAAGAGGGGCTTAGCCCATTTGAAATTTTGTATGGACGACCCTATGGGGTACAAAAGGGGACGTCTTCACAGATTGGTGAAGAAACAATGACTTCCTATATGGTGGCACTAAACAAACAATTAATAAGAATTGAGAAGCATGTGATGGGAACACGCAGTAGGGGTCTGGATGGACCTGTTCACGATAGACGACCAGGGGACTATGTATACGTTAAGTGTTTTACAGATAAAACCCTGGAACCACAGTGGACCGGACCTTTTCAAGTCCTACTCACCACCTACGCTGCAATCAAGGTTGAGGGACAGAATTCTTGGATTCACCATACCCTGATTAAGAAAGCCCCTGCAGCTTCGTGGAAAGTAACCCCAGATAAAAAAGAACTGAAACTCAAATTTACTCGGACAAATGGGAACAATGTGGGTGACAAGTAAGTGAACCTGAGTGGTTGTGGATCCATCATATGGGAAGGGCACCACAACAAACAATATAGAACAAAAGAGTCTGGGACTGAGCCAGTGGCCAGTCTTGCCCAACTTGTTATCAGTAAGCCCCAACTCAAACAAAGATATTTTGATCAAAACAGATTTTATATGTATATATGAGGAACGTTTAGATTCTTAAAATGATCAATAGTGGGTTTAAACCATTTGTGGTTTTTTTGTACCCTCTCTCTTGCCTACAACCAAGAGCCTGATAACTGGCCTTGGAATCATGCCCAGAAAAAACACACTGGAATAATGGGAAAGGTGGACTCAAAGACGAAAGTAGCTATGGTGTTTTTTTCTGAAAATGCGGTGTACCAAAGGCATCAATGGGACCGGGAGGATGTACACAAAGTCGACCGATTATGGGGAAAATTAGGAGATAGGATAAAAGTAGGGTGTCAAACATATAATGAAAAGGATAACACCAAGATTTCGGGAGACACCCTGATTAATGTCAGAAAGGTAGATAAGGAATTTACCCTTCTAAATACAACCATGTGCTTTAATTCACGGGAATGTTGGCACAATTTTACCTTAACCGAGCCCATCTTTATAATATGCCTAGGAAAGGAATCCCCAAGAACAGCTCTGACTTATAAGATCAAAATAACAATCATGCTAACCACTGTTCCTACCACCACCACAGTTACAACAACCCTATTAACGCTTGATCTTAAGTTAACTAAACCAAATCCAAAAATTTATACAATTGGACCACATGTAATCAGAAATACAGGTCAGCAACAAATGTTGTTTAACCCAGAATGGTCTCTTAAAAGAATAGAGTTACAAATACAAGTCAATGTTTCTGATGCTAAGCCATCCTGTTCCCCCTTCTTACGAACCTCTTATGAGGGATGGACAACTTGGTTAAGAAAAAGGGGAAATATTTATCGAAACCAAATAGTGAGAGATGTAACTGGAATGTTGGGAACAGGACTCGGAGTATTAAATTCCATAGACTCAGAGGTGATAATGAATTAACTAGCCGCCACCACGGCTGATCTGTCAAAACTACAACAATCACTAAAATCTTCATTATTGGCATTAGGGGCACACCAATGGTTGATATCGAAGGTACTCCCCAGGTGGGAACAAATAAACATGGAAGATCATCAACTCATCACTAAGGCGTTAGGTGGTTTACAGGACGACGTCGCCCTGGCTCTAAGTTGTATCCAAGCCCAAATGTGGATGCAATCAATAGCTGCATCCATAATAAGAGAAGGAGAGGAAGGCATATTTCCTACGGAAATTCGAAAGATGGTTTGGGACAATGCTACGGAGGTAGAAAGAAAACTCCAGTCATGGTGGAGTATGGTGAACTTTACCTACGACCCCAACACACACACAATCACAGCTTTTTGTATTAACCATACATAATGCAGTAATAATTACCATACACCCCATTGTAGCCCTTGGAATTAACCATAATGGGGTGCTCCTATGCCCTTTTGAACATAGAACATGGGCCAGCAAGATAGGCGACAAGTGGCAAACAGTAGATTTAGAATCTTGTATTATGCGAGAACAGCAGGGCTTCCTCTGTGAAAGCAATACTATAATGGCCCAGGATACTTGTTTAGATACAGATCAGAAAATATGTCATTTCGAGGCCCGACCAAATGCAAACTTGAAAACAGTAATTATATATGCAGGGAAGGGATGTGCGTGTAACACAATAACCGTAGATGGGGAGGTAAAGGAGACTGCACAATATTCAGATTACTGTATTTGTAATTTTACTACTATCACAGGATGCGATTTTAGTTACTCAGCCCCAGTAGTGTCTCATCAATTCTTAAAATCCAACTTTACCCTATCACAGATGATAATTCCTACCCCCATAGGACTAAATATAAGTAGTATAAAAGAACTATTAAAACATGCAGATTTACAACATATACTGGAAGAAACCAAAGAAAAGGGACACAAAATTCTTCTTATGATCCATCATGATGTAGAGGGGATCAAGAAAGTTTTAAAAAAGGTAGAACAGGATGGAAGCCATAATTGGTGGGATACTCTCTTTGGCTGGTCACCTTCTGCAACAGGAATTCTTAACACTATGGTACACCCCATTGTGATCTTATTGATCAGTTTAGGAATTTCCTTAATACTAACCATTATGTTATATTTGTGGGTTTGGAGAATGTTTAAAAGGGTAACACTTATGTATGATGCTTTATATCATTCGGGAAGACTGCTTAAGTAAAAGAATTTACTTAGTTTGATAGAAAAGGGGGGATTGATATGGAGAAATAGTGTGAAATGGGGACAATGGACACCGACTGTGATTGTATATGTCTGCTCAAGGAATGTGGGTATGGTGACTAGTCATGGGTGCGGTGTCTGGTCACATAGGCACACAGCTCTGAGGAGACAACTACAGTTTTGAGGAGACGCCTGCCCTTCTTCCTCTAACAAAAGGGGCTATTTTAAAAAAGAATGAGAAAAGGATGAGAGATATTCCAATGCTATCTAGAGGGAGGGAGTGCTAAGTCTCCTTGCTGGAGAAGATTGGATGGTCACAAGAACATGAATCACCTACAAACCTGCAAGACCACCACATTCCAGGCAAAGGACTGATAAGCTAATTAACATACGAAGCGGGGTTTAGGTAACGAATATGTATAGGCGTTAATTGAATATTCATTTGTTTTATTGTATAAATGTGAGATGGTTCGTCACTTCGGGCATGCACGCTTGTGGAGGAGCGATCCCCCGTGCATCTGCGCGCAATAAACATACCTACTTTATAACTTTCGAGTTATAGAGTCTAATTCCGCATGTCATATTAACATATTAAAATATTTGTGAGATGTTCGTCATTCAAAATTCTAAATAATACAGTGACAACATAAAAGACTTGAGATTTGAACTGTATCGATTTGCTTTACTAAAAATTAACATTAACAACCCTGATTCACATTTTTAACAGAGGCTATCACCCAAAAGATGCATTCTGCCATTCTGTTTTCTTAATATATAGAGAGGGGTATGGCTTTTTAATAGTAACCTCTGAATTTTTTTATAATTAAAAACAAATATTAATTTTGAGGCATTTTGGCTTTTCCTGGAATAAGCTGAGAGGGACAAACCAACACTCACTTTTTTTAAACATCAGAAATCACATCAAATCAAATCAAGAGGAGTTTTTGTCTTTATTATAACTAACACTATTTAAGAGCATTTGTCATTGTGGAAAGCCTGGTAAAGTTGTTCTGGAAAGAGTAATAAGAAATTATAGGCATGCTATACAGCAGGGAGAAAATTGGTTCACAGATGCAGCACCAATGAAAGCGGGATTCGACATGAAGATGACTTTTAAAAGAAACAACAATTTTCTTCTTTGAAGTACCCCACTAATAGCACAAATTCCAAAGGAGACAAGAAATTGAACTCTAAAATTCAAGAGAAAGAGACAAATCAATTGAAAATATCTCTGAAAACAACTCTTTTTGAATAATGGGTAAACTGTGCAAAAAGGTGTCATGTTTCTCCTATTGCATTTCTTTCCATGCATAGACAAAAACTGTACATAACCGCTATCAACTATCTACTGTTTAGCATTCCCTCCTTTTTTTTTCTTTCTTTTTTTTTTAATAAAGGAAACAGGGAACAAGCAATGGGAAGTTGATGTCAAAACACAGAAAAACTTCCCAGCAAGCTTCCAGCAACCACCCAGGATTTAGAGTCTTGCTAGCCACTCTCTTTTCAATACCAGAATTTCACACATTTCAATGACCATTATGACTTCAAAGAATCAAATTTTCATCATTGTCCTTCATCTGTTGGTTGATTTGTAGAAAGTTCTTCTGCATGCACTCCAGACAAAGGGATCTTTACTTTCATGCTATATATCAAGTTTAAAAGTTCTGTTTGTGACAGTTGTGTCTGTGGTAAATTAGGGTAACACTGAAAAAGTGCAGCTGCTCTGCAGGAACCTCCTTTTTGGCATCATTTCACTTCAATAAAAACTGAATAATTAGCTTCTGCATTTATTAAACCACAAAAATGCCACTGGTCTTAGTAACTACTTCCAGTTGCCCCACCTACTTAACCTCAGTAGTTTACACTTGTTAGAAAGGAGTGAAAGTGGAAGTTTTCTGTACTTTATAGTTTACAAAAGCTTGCTCTCTTCCCCACCCCCAACATGTTTTACCAGATTAAGTGCATAAAGTTTTGCTATAAATTCATGTTGCAATACACTGTCTTTAGGAGCTGTTATATCAAAGCGCAGAACATAGCTGCTGTGAAAGGAGCTTTTTATTTAGTGTGCTCAACTGCTTAGATTGTATGTCTGGATGAGAACATTTACATTTCTGCACTTCAATATGGTATTTTTGAGACAAATGTAAGAGAACAGACACTACTATGCAAATTGTAAGTGAAAAAATGGAGCAGAATGAACTAAACATGGTCAGACAACATTTACCTAACAACTACAGATATAAGAAGGGGAAAAAAGCATATTTGCCCTGACAGAATACAGTTTTCTTTCAGGCTTCACAATCTTTTTGCATTATCACAGTAATCTATGAACAACATGTGTTATCCATACTGTGTCCTCCCATCTAACCATTCTGCAGAACAATTAATAAAAAAGTTGAGAAAAGCAGTGAAAGAACCATATTTAAAAAAATAAAACTAAACACTGTAAACAGGAAACAGTATTCAATAATAATAATGATTGCAAGAAAGCTTCTATTTAAACAAAATTTATTTACATAGGCAATTAGCAGAAAACACTAAGGAGAAACTGGATATGGAGAAAAGGATATGCTGAAAAGTGGGTCTAACAGAAGCAGAAATTGTCACATTACTGGAATCAACATAAGTCCATTATAATACTTTTTAGTCTACTGACTGCCATTATGCAAAGGAGTTGTTAGCATCCAAAGTAGTCCAACATATGAAAGTGCTGTTAGCTTCAGCAAACTCTACTCAACAGTTTGCATTTCACAACTGAGGAGATACTACTCTAACAGCCATGATGGCTAAGTATTCACAGTTGTCACAAAACATCCTTGACAACTTCCCTGTCATCCCACTTTAACAAAGGCTCACTCCACTTTCCCAATATTTTGCATGCCCGATATTATTTCACGCTACTTGAATGAGATACTACAAGCATAACAGCATAACACATCCCACACACCATGGAACCAATATCACTTGGATTTGTTCAGACAGAACATGATGAAAGAGTAAACAGGAATAATTGATTTGATTTCTAAAAATCCCAAGTGCTCTGTACAAATTGGAACGTGACTTTACACTAATAAGTAGAAAACTTCCCCCTCACCAACCCTTCTTTCTGATCTTAAAACACTACTTATACTCTGCGTTACATTCCCAAAATATGTATTCATGTCTCATGCAAAAGTCATAGAAAGATTATAAATAAGTAATGGTAACGTTTATGGCAAAAGCTGCTAAGTTGTGCTTTTGTTAAACTATAATACTAAAAATAAAACAAAAATCTAAGATTTTGCACCTATCAGTGCCTCGATAAGCCTCAAAACATTTTCTTGACAAATCATAATGCATGACAAACATGCAAAAAATACCTATCATTCAGCCTGCATTCGTGATAGACAGGTAAAGAACATTTTAGAAACTTAAAAATTAAGCATTTGAAACATGTAAGTCTCACTTTCAGCACAGATGGATATTTCATGCTCAGTATAGTTTTTCTGCCAAGAAAGAATCAAAGACCAAGACAAAAAATATTATTTAATTATTAAAAATTTATTTTACTGTGTAACAATTTATTTTAGTTTTGTAAATATTGACTTGCGAAAACAAACTTCACAACCTGTGGAAGGTTATAAAGTAGGTATGTTTATTACAGAGCTAGGTGATATAGTGAAAAACCTAAAACTGCTGCAGACAGAAGCTGCATAGATAACAGAAACATTAACACCCGAGAAAGAGCGAAGGGCGGGAGCTTAGTGCTTGGCACTTCCAGAAGGGACATTTAGTACCGATGTAGATGAGCTCAACAAGAACCTAAATAAGGAGCCTTCTGACCAGGACGTGCTAACTGCTAAAAGAAAACAAACCAAGGTAAAATAGTTCTGGTAGTTGGAGATCAGCGACCTCCTACCCAAATGGCCCCCACCCCAAAGAAGGTGGATCCTCCCGCCCCAGGATCATGCTGATATAGATTAAACCCAGCCAGTGAGCATGTATTAGCTTGACATGTTTAGAGTGGACAATAAGGAAGGGCTCATCGTTAGCTAGCAGATGTTTTAAGATAACAGAAACTAAACAACAAAGACTGCTAATGTACGCAAAGTTAAACAGGAACTTCAGGTAACTGCCCAAGGAGATGAAAAGTACATCTTGAAGAGGCGCCAGAGGGAGGAGATTCTGAATTTTTGGAAACCTTATGTATATGCATGACTTTGTATAATAAATATCGGACTGCTTGTTGAAACGGTGTGCAAGTGAGGAGGGGTGATCCCCCTTGCACCTGGTGCTGTAATAAATACACCTGCTTTATAACTCTCCTCGAGTTGTAGAGTTCGATTCCACATGTCATAGGTGCAAGGGGCATCATTCCTCCTAACCTGCACACCTAGTTCAACTCACAGTGCACATTTATAGTTAAGTTGGTTTGTTGTGTCCAAAGTCTACATCTCCTAACTAATTATTGGACAGTTTCTTTCCCGCTTTGTTTAAAAGTACAGCTCCTTTTTAATTCACTATGCATGCTCCCCGAGCAGGTGAATGATGAATGATGTACCACTTATCTATAGGAAATGTACTTATGTTTATCTAAAAATTGGGAAACGTCCAAGGACCCTTATTGCTAACATGACGGATGTACTAATTGCTAAGTCCTTGGATTTGTCATCTTTAAAAAGGCTATCTGGTCCTAAGTTCCTGTTGTTTATGCAACGTGTGGCAAAGACAAGGACTTAAATCATGGTCACTAGTTTAGTGGGATATGTAAATTAGTTTCCGGAATTGTAATGAATATGTAAATGATTTCCCGAAAAGTTAATGAATAGGTATGAGTTGCTTGTATAAAGAGGGGACTGAAAAGCCCCCTCGGTGTGCATGACTTTGGTGGAGCGATCCCTCATGCACCCAGCGCTGCCGAATAAAGATAACCTCCGCTCACTCTAATATTGGTGACTGATTCTTCAACTCAGTGGTCATAACATTCTTTAGACTGAGGAAATTATAAACAGTGTACTTATCTCAAACAAGGTTGGAAAAAATTCTGAATTATTAATAACAGATCTTGTAAACTACTTTTTCTAACACAGCAAGATTTAGATATAAAATATTTTTAGAACTCATTCAAAGAATACGTAAGCAAATCTTTTGCTTCCACACACAGAAGTGGCTGGGGATTTTTTATTACCTGCAAGGCATTTAAAAATGTTGTTTTCTACACCACACAATTTTTAGTTATTCTGCAAGAACTTCACAATCCTCAGATTAAAAAAAAAAGTACAAAAAATCAAGTAGTTAAGAATAAGATAACAGCAAAATGTTTAGACTGTAAACTTTCAAATAAAAGGAGAGGCAGTCTTAGTTTACCTGCATTTAGAAAAAGAAAGGATAACTGAGCAATCAAAATAATGTGATTCCTCTTAGAATAATTTACTCTACTGCTTTACTACCATAAGCTACTCTTCTTACAGGTACTATTTCTTAGTTGGAAAACAAAAAATAAACTCAGACAGGAAGGAGCTTTAAAGGAAAGAAGACAGAAGTAATCGTAGCTAGAGCCTGCCTACAATAAATGGCATTGTCCTGATTACCCTGATCAGCTGTTTTGTATACAGTATTAAATAAAACCTTGTAGTTCAGTGATGGTATGGTTTTTCAGACAAAATGTTCAGTTTGCAGTTCTGATTATGTTATATTACCAGCATAAATCACAATAAGCAGGTTTGCTTGCAAAACTGATATCAGGTGGTTGATGGAATTGAATGTGTTGTTGGTCTGACTTTGAGACAGTTGGAGCGAATGAGTTGTTAAGGGTTAATTCAGGTTACAAGCACTTTATATACCCTGCTAAGGGCTTCCTTAAGCACCTGAAAATCCTTTTGTTTAGAAAAGGAATTTCACAAAAGAAGCACCTCCACAAGATAGGTGAGCTGATAGGAAGCTCATCACAAGCAATGAGCTCAGCAAAATTAAGGGAAAGGGAATTCCGACAGGGGGAGATCGCAACCACCGACTCAAGAAATCCCCCAGACCCAAAAGAAATTGAGACTTAACATGAGAAGCGAGGGAATTACATGACAAATGGGAAACGGAGTAACTTGTACCAATGAAGGCTGATGTCTTTGTATGCTCAACTGTATAAATAGTGTAAAGTTTTGACAATCAGAGAGCTAGGCATTTGAGGGTTACCACCTAGCTCCCTACTTTGCGCAAACTAGAATAAAGAAATAAGGAATACCTCAACTTGGTGTGTGAATTGGCACTGCGCACTGGGTAAGGAACCTGCTTACAGGACAACAAAGCTATATATAATATTTCAATATCTTGTGAGGTTTTCACTTAAGATGATTCTTGGGCTTCCAGTGTATAAAACGTAGTTTTGATCATGTTATAGATTTGCTAATAAGTTAAGATTGATTGACTTTATTTGATTGATTATTTGATTTTATAAAAATTATTTTATAAAATAGAAATATAGAAGGATAAGAAATGTATTTTAATGAAACTTATAGTTGCACAGTAAAAGCTGCTATGAGATCCTCTGTATATCCCGTACCACGGCTAGAAGAATGGGCTAGAACCATTGTGGATAACTGGCTAGCTGAAAAGGGTTCATAGACATAGTCCAGCTGGCTGGACAAAAATGCACATTGTTCTCAGCTTATCTGAAGTAAAGCAAAAATACACTGTCTTTGGCTGTTCTTGTTACACAAGAACAGGAAGATTTTGGTGGGAAAAGAATGTTGCAGGTGGGAACAGATAACTACAGAAGAGAAACTAGGGGCGGGCTTGGTATTTAGGCAACTAACCAATAATGAGCTTAACTTTTGTAATATGTATGAGCTAATTATAACAAGGCATAAAAGGTGACTGTAAGGGACAATAAACGAAGTCTGCTGATCACTCATATTGAGTGACTGTGTCTTCCCTCCGTCGCGACAATCCATTGTTAAAACTTAGGTAATAACTTTAGGGTTTGAAAGGTTTCTTTTTATTTGACCAGTCTTCTGTATGTAGAAGGTGTATTGAAATGTCAGAATATGAGGTGAATGGAAACCAGGGAGAGTCGACTGGAACAGCTTGTGGTTACCTGTTGAGAAATCGTGAATTTTAGTAAAAGGTAATTCCGGCAGGGGGAGATCGCGACCACCGATTCATATACCACCTACCCAAATCGTATCCCAGACCCATTTCTAGACCTTTCTAAGCTTTACTGCGCAGAATCGGATATAGGAGGAGAGTATGTTAATGATTTATGGGAAATATTATGTTTATGCATGAATATTTAATGAATATGTATGATTAAGTTCTATATATGGTGTCTGATTTTGAGACTTGGTGTGTGTTTATCTTGAGAGGACTCGCTCACGCTCCTGGCTGTCAATAAAGAAGTGTCTGCTTATCTACATCACATTGGTGTCGCTAAGTTCTTCATTCCGAGATTTCGGTAACAATCATGGACACCCAAAGTGCCAACCAGCAGCTTAGGATGGGGTCTTCCATATCTTAAGTGAGAGTCAAAATTCAGACTACTCTTGCACATTTAACACGCGGAATCAGACTCCACAATCTTATCAGATTGTAAAGTAGGTATGTTTATTTAGCTGTGGGCAGCACAGGGTGGGAGTAGGGGTGGGTGGGGTAGTCCCACCAAAGCCTTGCGCACCTGGGGCAACAACTTGCCTCAATTTATACAATCAAATGTTGCATATACATAAGGTTTCCAAATACGCCTATACATATTCACAACCTATACCTGCTTCATATTAAAATTAGTTCCAAGAAGTCATTTCCGTAAGTCATTCCCAACTGCTCTTGCGTGGTGCCTCTTGGTGGGGGTCATGGGGATGAAGGCTTGGTAGTCTCCCTTGCTCTGAACTTTTTACCTTCCCTCTTCGCGCAGACTCAGTTGTTCCTTGGTCTTTGTCCAATCTATAGAGTTGGTTTTAGCTAGTTATCATCACGAACTGTCCTTCAGGAGGAATTGTAGACTCCTTGCTTCAGTTAATTTACACAATGGTTAGTAAAACAAAGCATTATTTATCAACAACAATTTAGGTAATTTTTAAGCAATTAGATCTACTAAAATTTCCTTAACCCCTTCCCTCAGTCCCCCCTTTTCTAGAAAATTAGTAAATTCCTTTACTGTACCCAATCTAATACATTGTTTCTTTGTCTAAGAATTTTTAAAAATATTTGTTGGACTATAGTTTGTCTTAATTGATTCTTCTTCCATTCGCTATAGGAATCTCCTGTGTTTTGGAAACGCCACAAACCGCATCAAACTGCTATGCAAAAAATTATGGACAAAAGGATGATTATTATTACTATAACAAACAATTATTTTAACCATGTTAAATTTGGTAACCAGGAGGTCAGTTTTTCCCACAGCTCGGAAAAACCCCAAGAGATGTCATCTTTAGTTACTTCATATAAGATCTTTGCCTGTTTACTGATTTCCTGTAAGTCAGCAGTGATTCGGCCACTATGGTCTATGTACATACAACAGCTGACATTGATTATTGTACATACCCCTCCTTGTGAGGCTAATAAAAGATCTAAAGCCATATGATTTGTGCTACTACTTTTGACAGGCTCATAATTTCTTCCTGGAGGGCTCTGATTGCATCTATAGTTTTATTTTCAATTGTTTCTATTACAGCTGAGATGTTCACTATAGCTTTCTCTAACTCCCTGTCTCCCAATGATGGGATTAGCCATCGCATGAAGCTATGATAGCCTGTTGGTCTTTCAATTAAAGGGTTATCTGTCCTTCAATTTCTGACCAAAACACTCCTCCATCCTCTTCTCACAGGGTCCAGTGTTGTTTTATCAATAATAGTGATTTTAGGAACCAGAGCGCCTAAGGTACACGCTCCTCACCACCCCAGAGGCAAAGTCTTCCGAGCTGCTGTGCCACACAACCAATACCACCCTGTTCCTACCGGAACAGGTAGACCAGTATAATTATGTGCCTGGAACACTGGGTCTATAGTTGTGATTTAAAGAATCAGTCAGCAATATGCAGGCGAGCGGAGGTTATCTTTATTTGGCAGCACTAGGTGCATAGGGGATCACTCCACCAGTCATGCACACCGAGGGGACTTTTCAGTCCCCCTTTTATACAGGCTACTCATACCTATTCATTAGTTTTCCAAGAAATCGTTTACATATTCATTACAATTCTGAGAATTCATTTACATATCTCGTGCCTGTGCAATGTCCTTGAGGAGTTGTCTCTGCGCAGGCTCTATTCCTTAGCGGCCATGTTTAAAGTCTCCATCTTCGCCACGTTGCATGTACAACAGGAATCTAAGACAAAATGTCCCTTCTAAAGATAACCAACCCAAGGACTTATCAGTCTGTGCATCTGTCATGTGGCAATAAGGGTCCTTGGACATATCCTGACTTTTAACTAAACATAGGTGTGTCATCCTTTACATAAGTGGTACAGCATTCACTATTCATCAGCCTGACCAAAACTTTGTGTGCATACTTGTTCAACTAAATCAGCTTGGTAATTGGGGAATTTAGGCAACACTTATGTGTAAGTAGTGTCCCAGTTCACTGCCAGGCTCTGAATGTTGTGCTCGCTTGGGTCTTTTGCAGCTTGAACTGGTAAGGGAGCTTGCAAACTGTTTTATGGCATAGTATGGTCCTTTCCTCTTGATTTAGCCTTTCTATTTGACTGGTCTTACGGATTTAAGTAATACTAATTCTAATAATTAAGCTAATATCAAGGTCTATAAAACATGACATATAAATTAAAGCAAGTTCTTTCTTATTTAATACCCTCAAATATTTCAACTGTAAACTATTGAACTATAATACAAAAAAGAATCCTTTAAAGTGTTACTGGAAAACTACATCTTGGTTTGTCGTGGTTTAACCCTATCTGGCAATTAAGTACCACACAGCTGCTCACTCACTCCCTCCTCACCCAGAGGGATGAGGAGGAGAATTGGAAAGGAATGTAAAACCTGAGGGCAGAGATAAGAACAATTTAATAATTGAAATAGAATAAGAATGAAAGAACGGTAACAACAATGATGACAATAACAGTTATAATGAAAAAAAGGGGGGGGGAGGGGGGAAGGGGGAGAATAAGATCCAGAGGGAAAGGAAGAAATATGTGAACTTCTTGTGCATCGATATGGAATGATCGGAAAGGTTCATACAACACATCCCTTCAAAATCCTCACAACCGTGTCCATGTGCTAATAGCAAAAAATCTATTGCAGCTCTATTTTGTAACGTAGCACGTCTAACACTATCTACATCAAGCAATAACGAACTTAAAATCTGTGACGTAAGATTAAATTGTTTCTCTCCCCAGCACGCTAACCTTCGTATATTCTTAGCATTTAATGCTGCCATTGTCCCCGGCATAAACATGGAGGCTAGGGCATTTGTTGTTACAGACTGCAGATCGACTCAGTCATTACATGTTTCATCAAAGGTGCGCAGTGCCCTCCGTGATCTATGAGATTGTGGAGCCATTTTCAATAAGTCTTTCATACGTGGAGCAAAGAAAGTTAAACGCCCTAAATAACATGGTCCACCGACAGGATACAAAGGAATCCCTGGCCACGCTCTGTCCCCACATATTAGAAAGATTCCCGGTGGCAACTGATAACCCCCCTGATACATCTATATGGAAACCCCCAGCTTTCAGTTCACCCCAAATAGGTGAGCCGGTTAGATTTTGAAACCCTGTATAAAACCCCCGTTCACCTTGACGTGTTAGCCATAACTGCCACAGGTCACCAAACCAAGTTACTCCAGTGCCATTCACGGGTTGAAGTGGTGATGACATGTGGGTACCATCTGCCTTATCAGTCGCAGTAACATTAACATATTCAACAGGTACAATGCTAGCCAATAGGTCTAACTCCTGCAAAGGTAAATGATGTGGCTGATTTAAATGCTCAATAACCGTCTTCTGCCATGCTGCATTACACATAGAAGGCCAAACATATTGCCCATTTGGACTCATACATGTACCATTCTGATTGGAAGTCAGATCCACTGTTTTAACATTCCAAAAAAAACATCAACATTTGTTTCATTCTCTTGCAGGGGAATACCAATTAAACAGGTTCTAAAGAGGTTGTCTGCCTGTTGCAGACTTAAACAAAAGTCTGTTACTCCCGTGATATTTGCCCTTGTCACCCATATGTTTGTCCTAGGCAAGATGTCAAAAATACTTTGGCCCATGGGTAAAAAATTCATCAAGACCGTAAACCAAGTCCACCACTCAAACATGTTTAGTCCTACAATTTCCACAATTATTTTTTTCTCTCGTTTTTTTTTTTTTTTTACATTCCACCCCACAAATCTGTGCTTTCACAGATTCTGATGATGTGTACTGTCTCCAGTCAGCATGGTATTACACTAGTCGTATGTTTTCTCTTACTTCATGCCCAGTTACTAATCAAACACGTGCACTCTTTACACCATTTACATTTAAGCTTTGGCTTACAGAACCTTTTTACCCCACATAGCATACATTGGCATAATACCCGCGGGTTACATCCCTTACAACATAGACAGTTTATTCTGTCTGCTCTCTCTCTGAGTCTTCTCTTCCGTCTTCTGATCTTGACATATAGGTCGCACAAACTTGCTAGGGACCCATATAGGTCCTTTATCTGTGGAGATACAAAAATAACCTCTACCGTTAAATAACACGGGATTAGGTCCTTCCCATACACCTGAAGCCATATTTTTATACAGAACATTGAAACCAGGAACTGTAGTTGTTTGGTTCCCTCGCGCTGTTTGGTGATGTATAACAACAGGTGGTCCCTCTCTACCCTCCGTAAGGGAGAGATAGTTTAAGGTAAACAACACCTTAGTCAACCCTTTAGTTACGTCTATGTCCTGCGATACTTTCTGTCTCTGAAGATAATCCTTCAGGGTACGGTTTGCCCTTTCAACAACTGCTTGCCCTGTTGGGGAGTGAGGAATCCCTTTAACGTGTTTAATTCCCAAGTTGTCATAAACCTAGCGACTCGTTGACTACTATACGCTGGACCATTGTCTGTCTTTTATTTCTACAGGTACTCCCATGACAGCAAAACAAGACATTGAGTGTCTCTCCACATGTAATGCCTTTTCACCGATTTGTGCAGTGGCCCATATAAAATGAGAATAGGTGTCAATTGTGACATGCACGCACATACTTAAGCTTCCCAAAGTCAGGTACATGTGTTACATCCATTTGCCAAACCTGAAGTGCCTTCAGACCTTTTGGGTTAGTGCCCACCCCTAAACCAGGTCCATGATGACCACACTGAGGACAGGAGCGGACAATACCCTTTGCATCTGCTATGGGTATTTGATACTGTCAATGTAAAGACTTTGCATTCTGATGAAACTTCTCGTGGCTGTTGTGAGCTTCTTCAAACTTATTTGTTGGTGGAGTTATTACTGGACAGCTGACTGCTTCATCAGCTCTAGCATTACCTTCGCCCAACCCAATGGTCCACTGATGACTTCTAATATGCATAATACAAAATTCATGTTTTCTCTGTCAAAGAGTACTACGCAGTTGTAGAAACATTTCACCAAGATGTTGGTTCTTTGTCTCTCTCAACAAGGCATCTTCAATGCGCTGTACTACACCAACTACGTACAATGAGTCTGATACTATGTTTACAGGTGTGTCGTTCCAGCTTCCCAATGCCCAACACACTGCTTTCAGTTCTAAGGTTTGAAGGCTGTCCTGTGGTTCACCAGTTATCACGTGTTTCTGCCACTGATTATCGGATTGCGAAACACACGCAGCCTTCTTCATCTTTCGTCCTGCATCCGTGAACACCGTTGGCCCTTCAACTGGTCTTTTTGAGCATAACGGTCTCACAATCCACTGGTAATGTTCTAACATCTTCCAGAGAGGTCCTTTTGACCGGTTGTTGTGTACAACACCTGTATAGCCCATCAAGGCTTCCTGTATGACTGTTAAATGTCTCAGGAGCCACTCATAATCATCACCACAAACTGGAATACTGATATCTGCCGGTTCAGTCCTATCAATTTCAACAATCCTGTCTCTTCCTTTTCTCACCGAGGCCGCTACTGCTTCAGGACGACTTAAAATACAATGTCTGGGTTGCAATGGCAAAAACAACCACTCTAAAATGATCGCCGTATTTTCCCCCTTTTTCTTTTGCCGTTGCAAAATAAGGGCAAAAGGTGAAGTGGCAACATTACAAACCAAATAAGATAACGGATGATTCGCCATTCGGCAACCACACCAGCCAGTCTGAATCTTGTGGGACACAAATTCTAGGGCAGCCCGCTGTTCTGGTGAACAAGTTTGAGGACTGTTGGCTTCGGTGCTATGCAACCAGGATCGGAACAGTTGCAAATCATCGTTAGTGAGGCCAACTATGTTATGAACCCACTGTAGGTCTCCTAGAAGCCTTTGAGCATCATGCAGATTAGTTATTTGTGTAGTAAGGGTCACCTTCTGTGGTCAGATCTGAGCATCCGAGATGAGCCAGCCCAAATATTTCCATGGGGCCGAACGTTGAACCTTCTCAGGCGCCACAATCAAACCACATGATAGAAGGTGGTCAACAAGCCATTTCAGTTGATCATCTGAAATCCCTTTTTCAGAAGCCAATAAAATATCATCCATATAATGATAGATCAGAACGTGAGGCCAACGTTGTCGTACCGGAACAAGTGCCCAATCTACAAAAGTCTCCTACAATGTGTCAGAGTTCTTCATTCCTTGTGGTAAGACAACCCATTCATACCTTTGGCTGGAGCGGCACAGTTTATTGATGGCAGAGTGAATGCAAATATTTGCGTGTCGTCAGGATGTAAGGGAATTGTGAAGAAACAGTCTTTCAAATCTGTCACGACAATTTTCCAATTCTGAGGAATCATTGTAGGGGTTGGAAGACCAGGTTGCAACGCTCCCATCGCTAACATCTGATCATTAACTTCACGTAAATCATGTAAGAGTCACCATTTCCCAGTTTTCTTTGTTATCATAAAAATAGGAATATTCCATGGACTTGTAGAAGGTCGAATATGACCAGCAAAATGCTGGTCAGTTGTCACAACTAGTCCCAATTGCAAAAAAACATCCTGTCAAATCAACCCAGATAATGTGGGTGGGAGTTCATAACGTATGGCTGAATTACAATAGCCTGGCTGTCTTCAAACTGCAATGTAATCAAGTCTTTACTCTGTTTTGGGACTTTCGCACCTCCTACCACTTGGGTGATTGGAGCTTGCAGTTCCCAATTCTGGGGCCATAGATGTTGATTAATGATGGTGACATCTGCCCCATTGTTCCCCCTTCGATGTCCACCTATATGATTTGTTAAGGCTGCTGCGATTATATGTCCTTGCTCCCTCATCGCAGCAGTAAAGGCAGCCGCTTGGTTATTTTGTTCGGCTCGAGTAGCTCTAAGTAACATTTCATCTACGGGACATCTTGGGTATTGTTGCTAAGACCGCCCTTGTTCTTGGGTTAGCCCCTTCAAAGGCGAGGGTGCGGAACAAATGTTCCTGCAGGTCCAAAGGTAAATCAGAATTGTCCTTTAACGCTGCAGACAAACGGTCTACAAATTGTCCATAGGGCTCCATTGTCCGCTGACGAACAGTGGTATAGGAAGCAGGTTTCTTCTTATCTGGCACAGACAAAAGGGCTCGATGTGCTAGAGTTTGAGCAAGTTGATGCATTTGTATAGGATACTGCAATTGAACCTGTGTAGTAAAATCCCTGCCCAGTTAACATATCTGCCTGTACACCATAAAGCGGATCTCCTATATTTGGATCGTGATGTCTGTTTGATTCCTCTACAGCTAGTCTCTTCCACTCCCTCTCAAACAATAGATATTGAGAAGGAGTCAATAACAGGGAAGCAAGTCCAGCACAATCAGCAGGTGAAAGAACGTCTGCTGTGAAAATAAACTGGATGATCTGTCATGCAGCCTCTGAACGCAGGCCATGAGTAGTAACTGTTTGCTTTGCTTGTTGCAATATTTTCCAGTCATGCGGCTCCCATTGTGCACCAAGGTTATTAACCAGTACTGGACAAGCTAACGATCTAGTCACCTGCCAGTCACCCTCCAAAATAGCATCACGAACAACACCAGACCAACGCTGTAGAATTAGATCTTTTCTTGAGTTCAGCATCGGTGGGGTAGTTGGGCTAACTGGAGGAATTACAGTATTGAAGTAGTAGGCAGGTTCATTTCAACTCGCTTTTCCAGGTTTCTTAATGTATCTGTTGCCTCCTGTAAAGATTTCTCTGTATTGTTATCACAAGGTTTCTCCCCACCTTCCTCCTAAAATTTGTCCGATGATGTTTCAGGAAGAGGAGGATACGACATCGGACGGCGCTTTTGCCCCCCCTGATGTGACCTAGGAGCTGTCATCACTCTCGGTATTGGTCTTGCTCCACCCACAGCTCCAATTGGTGCAGCAGGACTTGCTGCTCCTCCTTCCTGGGGAGGCTCAGCTGCCCCTTCTGGGTTCGGCTCAGTTACAACAGACTCCCGAGGAGTAACTTCCGGTCTGTCCGCTGTCTTATGTAAAAGCTCCTGTACTGTTGAACACGCAGGGGCTGACATACCCTTCCTAGGAGGAGTATGCCCAACTCCGAAAAGTGTAGCCGAGAGAGAAGGCTTAGGTGAATCACCCTTCTGCTCCACCGGCTTTTCTACCACATCTCCCCCCAACGCTTCTGTAGCTGCTGCCGCTACTTTATTTTCCCACCGTCATAGTTTCCAGAGTGTTAATTACAGACCGCCACGTAGCTCCTAATGCTTGAGCTTCTTTTCCTTCTTTGCCTCCCTCGATCGTAGTATCCCAGAGGCAGTTTCCCACTTCTCTCCATTCCGCAATATTAAACAGTAACACGGGCTCGGGGATCTTATTCTTTTTTCGTGCTCAGCGAACTAAGGTCTCCACTTTTGTTTCTTTAACGCCCTCCCCTCTCTTAAAGAGGATGATAGTTAACAGTTTAACTGCCGCGTCTAATTCCATCGCCGTCTTCTCAGAGCTCCCCCCTCTCACAGAAAGGATATCAGCGGAGAAGCCCCGCCGCACTCGTTGCAGTCCTCCGTAGTGCCCCCCCCCCCCCCCCCCGAGAGGAATTTAGCGGAGAGTCCTGCCGCGATTTATTCTACGCGGTCTTACCTCCGGCAGGGGTGCGATCTGCAGCTCTACACCGAACTCTGGACTCCGCTTTTCACCTTCCAGGTTCCGCCCACCTCCGAACTATAGCTCCCTAATCATACAACTTCCCTTCGGGTCGGATGCACGGAGACTTCCGCATTTAAGCAAACAGCATTTAAGCGACTTAATGGGTCCCTGTTCGGGCGCCAGACGAAGAGGGTCCCCTGTGGAGAGTCGGCCAAGTCACGACAATCACACCAATACGGCTACATGCCGTGCTCACTTTATTAAACAAACAGGTCATATTTATAACTTAAACCGACCGCTCACACAACTTTACACACAGGTGATTGGATAAATGTTTCTGGTCACGTGGGCATCCATGTCGCTGATCGGTGGGCATGCTGCAGGCGCCTGATCAGAGTGTGCTGATGAGAGTGTGTTGATTCCGTTGTTCCCAGGACTTGCTCTGCACCTGGCTTCTTGTTCCTGCACAGCTTGTTTTCCTTCTCCCACTGCTTGTTCCCAGAACTATTTAAAACTGCTCTGCAGCTTCACCTAACAGGCCTGGGTTGTCCTACCCAGACAATGGTAACATATGTCCTCGGTCCTTTAAAAATCCCTCTACACTAAGGAATAGGTATGAGTAGCCTGTATAAAAGGGGGGCTGAAAGGTTCCCTCGGTGTGCATGACTTTGGTGGAGCGATCCCCCATGCAGCCAGCGCTGCCGAATAAAGATAACCTCCCCTCACTCGAATATTGGTGACTGATTCTTTAAATCACTGACCCACCCCCTCAAGTCGTTAATGCTCAAGTAACCACCATCTCAAGTCCTCAAAACTGAGGACTGAAAGGACTTCTAATCAAGGGAGTCAATCTTGGGAAACAAAGAACAGATAATGATAAGAACACCATTATGTAAATTATGCAGAAAGAAGTCTCCAAGTGAAAAACTTCTGGCTGCAAGAGGAGACAAGCTGATAAGGCGTTGCAATCACTAATTTGCACTAGAAGAGAGAAACCAATCCTGTGAGTGAGTGAAAATTAATGTACTATGAATATGCAAGTACTCTACTCTAAATAATGTGTACCCTCGAGTATGTTGGTGTGCATGTTTTGAGGAAGATCCCCCATCCACCCAGCGCTGCAATAAACCAATGTAGGATTTCTAAATTATCATTTGGTTTAGAGAGTTTTCCTGGTTATGATTTTCAATAACATAAGCAGTGCAATTGCTGCTATGATGCAAGAACACCTGGGCCAATTCATACTCTAATCTGGAAACCCATTATCAAGGTCTAATCTGTCAAGTTCAAATTTGGATGCAAGGCAGTCTTAATACTTGATAACTCTAGTAAGATTTCCTATGATGAAGTCATGAGAAAGGTTATCACTACTGTATATCAAACATATTGTGGATTCAGTCTTAATTAGCTAGCAATATCCTTGGGCTGGTAGCTAGAGCACAATACTAAATTATTATAATTCCCTATTTAATGGAAGCTGTGGAATACCGTTTAACTTTAAGGGTTAAAATTCAACAAACTAGGCTTTTGTTTATTAAAACAACATAATCATCAAAGTTGGGGGTGAAAAAAAGCAAGAACTGTTTTTAAGTTTCACTTGACAATACTGTCACATTAGTGCATGGTCTTGATATAGTGAAAAACCTAAATCCCTGCTGCAGACAGAAGCTGCATAGATAAACAGAAGCGTTAACACCGGAGAAAGAAGGAAGGGCGGGAGTTTAGCACTTGGCACTTTGAGAAGGGACATTTAGTACCGATGTAGATGAGCTCAACAAGAACGTAAATAAGGAGCCTTCTGACCAGGACATGCTAACTACTAAAAGAAAACAAATTAGGATAAAATAATAGTGGTAGTAGGAGATCAGCGACCTCCTACTCAAATGGCCCCCACCCCAAAGAAGGTGGATCCCCTGCTTCAGGATCTTGCTGATATAGATTAAAACCAACCCAGTGGGCATGTATTAGCTTGACATGTTTAGAGTGGAAAATAAGGAAGGGCTCATCGTTAGCTAGCAGATGTTAAACACTTGAACAGAAGTTAGATAATGGATGGCATATAAAGAACTCTAGTAGATAACAGAAACTAAACAACAAAGACTGCTAATGTACGCAAAGATAAACAAGAACTTTAGGCAACTGCCCAAGGAGATGAAAAGTACATCCTTAAGAGGCGCCAGAGGGAGGAGATTCTGAATTTTTGGAAACCTTATGTATATGCATGACTTTGTATAATAAATATCGGACTGCTTGTTGAAATGGTGTGCAAGTGAGGAGGGGTGATCCCCCTTGCACCTGGTGCCATAATAAATACACCTGCTTTATAACTCTCCTCGATTTGTAGAGTTCGATTCCACACATCAGTCTGCTACTAAGAACAATATTGCAAAATTCTGAGTTCATGTAAACCAATGTCTGCCTTCATTGTGATGGATGTTTTCTATTCTTTACATCTCCTTTATAAAGAAAGTGATTTCTGTAACAGATTTTGCCATAAAGTAACAAGTGGTTTGAGACATAGGGGAGAAAACCAGAAGCAAATCCCCAATTAAGAAATGCAAATATAGAGCAAAATCTCTGTTGCTGCATGCTTTTTAGAAGAAAAGTTGCATTTAACAAATTACAAGGAAGCCAGATATGTTAAAAGCTGTCCCTTACCCTAATGCAAGATGTAATACTTCTATGTAATATGCATGGTCTTTAAAGTTGAAAGCAAGTGCTAGTGTACACAATTTCCATACATAGCAGGTATTTAAGCAAGAAAAGAACTGACAGTTACCCTCCTTAAAGAGATGCACAATAGAGAACTGTAATGCAGTGTTAGCATAGTGAAGGTCTATGCATCAGGGATGTTGTGGCTGTTAACAGCTTAAAATGTTCGCTGTATTTTGTTAATTAGCACATACAGCTTTAAACCTTAAATGTGTTTTAGATTATATTTTCTAATAGTAACACAATTGTCATTCTTTGGTGGGGATGGGAAGGGTTGATTAGGCTTCAACTGTTTAATCATAATCAATAAAATACATGGTTAAATACCATTGGACATAAGCTGTTTCTTTAAATTTATATATATGTCTAGTTAAAATTGAAGCTTTCTACAATCTCTCTCTAAAAAGCTGAATCATAAATTTTTAGCTTGCTCTGTCTGGAAGTCTGTCTTTGTAATTTATGCTTTAGCCTTTATATGCTTGGCCTTTAAGGTTATTTTTAATACAGAAATCATGATCTTATACTTTCTGATAAACAACTTGGTATTTAAATTCGGTAATTCAACGATACACTACATCTTTCCTTTCAATTTTCTGTTACTGGGGGTGGTGGATCAAAAGGGTACTACAATGTACAATTATGTTTACTAAATAGTGATAAAATAGTAAGAATTTGTTTTGGAAACAGACATTACAGAAGAAGATATTCAACTTCTGACTTAGAGAAACAGAATTAGTTGACCCAATGTAATAGTTTAACCCTGGCCAGCAACCAAGCATCACACAGCCTATTGCTCACTCCCCCTCACGCAGAGGGATGGGGAGGAGAATCAGAAAGGAATGTAAAACTCAAGGGTTGAGATAAGAACAGTTTAATAGGTAAAGCAAAAGCCGCACATGCAAGCAAAGCAAAGCAAGGAATTCATTCAGCACTTCCCATGGGCAGGCAGGTGTTCAGCCATCCCCAGGAAAACAGGGCTCCATCACACGTAACGGTTACTCGGGAAGACAAATGCCATAATGCCAGATGTCCCCCCCCTTCCTTCTTCTTCCCCCTGTTTATATACTCAGCATGATGTCATATGGTATGGAATACCTCTTTGGCTAGTTTGGGTCACTTGTCCTGGCTGTGTCCCCTCCCGATTTCTTGTGCCCCCTCAGCCCTCTGGCTGTCAGGGCCCAAGGAACTGAAAAGTCCTTGACTTAGTATAAACATCACCCAGCAACAACTAAAACCGTCAGTGTCCTATCAACATTGTTCTCACATCAGAGCCAAAACACAGCACTGCACCAGCTACTAAGAAGAAAATTATCTCCATCCCAGCTGAAAGCAGGACACCCAAGAATGCTTTCAAATGTAGCAGGCATGGCAGTAAAAATGTGGTCACCTAAAAAAATAATTTGTAAATAAAAGAATAAAGAATAAAATACTAGTTCCTACTATATTTTTAATCTTATAAAAAGCTTCTGCCTGGTTAACATGCTACTCAGTGAAATCTTTAAAATATATGATTTGATGATGATGATGTTGGCCTATATAGAAAAATACTGTTATTTATTTTTACACATGCATATATCAGCACATACATAAAATGAGTCTGTAAGGAAAAACTATCCACCTCTTCAGATGTTATAATCAGAATTATTCATCATATTCTTAATGTTTTTTAAAAAACATTTGCAACACAATTATAACATCTTTTCAAAAACACAGTATTCATTATTTCTTATCAGCACTTTGTAGAAATTCCTTATAGCTCAGCTTCTTCTCACTTGTTAACCCAGTTTTCAGGCTAACATGTGATAGGATAAAAGTTATTTCCCCATCACGCAAATATTTTCTTTTGTGAAAATATTTGTAAGTAAGCCAATAGGCTTTATGGAGTGAATAGAACTGTGCATATTTCACAACACAAGAACAAGACTGCATTATTAAAACTCTGTGGATCTGAACATCAGATGCTCTCTTCATAGTCCACACCCTCACTTAACACAGGTTAACATTCCTGATTTGAGAAAGCAGCCATGAAAGTTCTTCAAAGATACCTAACAAACAAGCCATCAATAATTGGAAGAGAATCCGATTCCATTTCATCATTGATCTTCTGAGTAGAAAAGAAACAGATAGTGCTGAAGAAGCACCAAGCTCTCTTGCAGCACAACCAAGATGCTCAAGGACTCCCATAGGACTATTGAGCTGCAGCTTTCCCTTCCAGACAAGGAAAGCTTTTCTTTTCTGACAATAAAATGATTCAGCTAGAACTTCATGACTAGAAACAGATTTCAAGTCTGTACACTGAACTTTCTCAGACAGTAAGCAGTTCGGCTAGGATTTGTGTCTTCACTCTACAACTTGGATTTAATATACAGATGCAGAAAGAGGCATTTTATTAAACAGAAAAGCAAGGGCTCTACAAGGAATTGTTTATTCACTATTCCTGACAGGACAAGAAGAATTCAAAATATCTACAGAAATATTTCATAACAGGGGTTACTAACTTAGGTGTTCTAGAAAAAAGATCAGGTAACGGTAATATTTTATGAAAACATGAAAATACTATCTAGTCTTTAAAAAGCAAAGCTACTAAATAAAACAGCTCCAAAAATGAAGTTACTTCTTACTCCTGTTGATTACTAGACTATATCAATGGTTTTACTTTTATTCTTTTTAGCAGATTAGAAACACTGCTTGCATATTTAGACTTACAAAACCAAACAAGTATTTGCATGTTGAATAACCCTTTGGAAACCAGACAAACTAAACATGGGACAATGATACTCCTTTAATTTGTTCTGATCAGCCATCATAGCAAGCTCTTAAAAAATGGTATTCTTTGATAGAAAATGAAATACTATGTAACAAAACAAAAAAATCACCTGCATACCCTTCAGAGACATATTCATTGATCCAGTGCTCCAGATTAAAGCCTTGAAATCTTTGCACAAGAATGCTGCACGAAGGAAGCCCAGACAAAACAGACATTCGAGATTAGAAGGTTGTGCAACCTCAATCTCAGACACTCCTTTAAATACCCAGCAGAGATAGCACTACCATGCACCAAAAGAAAAGGCTCTCAGATGAAGAAATCCAAATCCTTTACCCTATCCCTAAAGCAAATTATCCTACATAGGGATGAGTGCACAACTGCAGCTCATTGATACAACTATGTATCACTTTATACTAGGTTCTGGGTTACTTGCTAAATGTGCAGTTTTCTAAAATGAAAAACAAAATTATCTCAAGCTGCAATTAGTCACATAGCAATATTTATTGCAGCTAAAGGTGATGGCAATTTCTTTACTTGGACTATCAGAGTTATAGAAAGCTTCTTTATCTTGGGAAGTAACTTGTTGCCCACAGACATTCTTACAGAAAGCTCTTTATCAGTATCCAGCCAATTGGGTTTTCTAAACCAATGCAATCTTCATCAAACTACAATTGCTTACAAAAACAAGTTGTAGCAAGTAGTATAGGCTGAATTGAGCTAGGATATTCCAATTACAGAGGGATTTAATTGCCAAACAACAAAATATAGTGAATTTGCAGTGCTGAAAATGTGTATGTAGCTAGATAATTTTAACTACACCCCACCCCATACCTGAGCTTGTACTGTATCTAAGACCAAATGCAACTACCAGCCAAAACTACAAAAAAAATAACTGCCACATTATTTAAAACAAAAATCTCTGTTTAGAAATAAATACATGGTCTGGCAGACCAGTGTGGTGTACATGAAGTGAGAATTATCACTGCTCCCCCAAACTTTAAAATCTTTAAATATTAAATTTCACATAAGCTGCTTGACACAGTTACCCAAGACAGTTTTTTCCTCCCCAGAGCAATATTCATTAGGCTTCACTGGGGGGGGGGGGGGGGGGCCAGCCAGCAGCGGCAGCAGGGCAGAACTTTTTAATAGATTATGGTTTGCAGCAAAAAATGCAGATACACAAGTAAATTATCAGTGACCATAAAAAGAGTAAAGGCCTTTAAGTATTTAACTCTATGCATGTCCACACTTACATTATTTACTTACAATTAAAGTAGATGTATATGCATTTTTACTTGCAAACAGCTTTCTGTTTTGAATATTTAACTTTTATTGAAAGAATGCATTTAATTTGGAAATAATTTGGAAATAATTTAAGAATGTGATTTTTATACCTTAAACACCTTCTACACTGGAAACTAATACCATTCGAGTGTCAAACATCACAACTGCAGATGACCAAATGCAAACTAAACACTTAAGTACTGAAAACACAACACACTGTATTAAAAATTTTATAAACCACCAGCAAACAACTTTTAATTTATCTTGAAGCCAGAGTACAACACAGTTCAAATAACCTGGCCACCTGCTTACTTGACACGACTGTGATGGAAGAAAGTACTTCTCCAAAGCCACAGGCTTCATATAAAAGGCTATTTTGGCCAAAGCTAGAAGCTGTTTCTCAAAACATATCTGCAAAGAAAAGGGTGGAAAAACCACTTTTATTAACCTCATTTTATATAACAGTTTTCACCATAGATTTTAATTTATTTTTCATTATTCTGAAGTAAAATGCAAGCTGCTGATCTAATTGAGAAAAAAAAATAAATAGAAAGAATACAACCTACAAGAGAGAAGTTTGGGTCTAGGGGGAGGGAACAGGTAGTGGTGGTAACTATCTGAACCCCCAAGCAGATTTCCACCCTGGAACCTTGTACCCTCAGAATATGACAACTCCCTATCACAGAGCCATACCTATAAGGCACACAAAAATTTGTAAGTTACATTCCTTATTTAAAGAGGAATGCTGTCCTTAACTGAAATCTTTATGGTAACCAGTTGAATAAATACTGCAACTAGAGTGGATTAAACAAAGAAAATATTCTAAATTCCTTTATCCTATTTAGTTACTTTAGGAACAGCTTGAACTCACCCTCAAGGAATAACCAACAAGGGGTTAGCAGCATTTTGAAAAAACAAAACATATACGATCCACTATATCCTTATTATCTAACACAGTGGTAATGCTTTGAGAATTCTTAGCTGAATGAATAGTAGTTTCAAGAAAAGGAAATCTAGTAAGCCTGTCTTTAATAAATGCATACATTGCCAAGTTTGTCTTCACCAAGCTGCAAAAACAGCTCCTATATGCAGTCTTCAAATGCAATGTCACACTGTCTCACGCATAATTTTATGACATACTACTGCTTTGTTTTTCAGAGTAAGGTATATTATATACTCTTGGTTCTTGGGAAAGGCTGCTAGCAATGATCACACTTTGAAAAGCATATTAAAGCTTGATTTGCTGTCCTTTGTTTCACAGCACTGCAGACTATCAGACTGAGATCTGAAGAAGGTTCATCATTCCAGGCTATTTTTCACTTGTTTGTATATCATATTTTGAGTTGCATCTAGATGCACAATATTGCAGGAAAATACTATTCAGTCTGACATTTAACGTAATACTTGAAAGAACTGAGGATAAAGTAATCATTTAGTTTACATTTATCAAAAGCTGAGAAGCAAATAATGGAATTAAAACGATTCAATGGTTGCTAGCATCAGATCTCAAAAAAACCAACTATGATATGAGCATCTTCAACTTGAAGAGAACACATAATAACATTAGAAATAACCACTTCACTTATAATTCATTTACACTAATACCAAGAGAACAGAACAGTTGTATTTTAAATTAGTATCACTTTAACTTAACTGTAAGTATAAACTCTCATAGCTAGACAGGGTAATGTAAACCCCTAACTTAGGATAATGTACATTTAAATACAAAATGGAAGATAGAACAGTATTTATTTTGTGGGTCTGTCTTTGCACTGTAGTCTTTCAGATCTATGTATACATCATCTGAGGTCACAACAGGGAAATGTGATACTGTAAATTCAGGCATCATAAAAACTCTATTTAGATGATTGTCCTGGTTTCAGCTGGGATAGAGTTAATTTTCTTCTTAGTAGTTAGTACAGTGCTGTGTTTTGGATTTGGTGTGAAAACAATGTTGATGGCACACTGATGTTTTTGGTTGTTGCTGGGTGGTGTTTGTACTAGGTCAAGGACTTTTTAGTTTCTCCAGTCTTGCCAGCTAGCGAGAGAGCTGGAGGGTCACGGGAAGCTGGGAGGGGACATAGCCAGGTCAGCTGACCCGAACTAGCCAAAGAGGTATTCCATACCATGGGACATCATGCTGAGTATATAAACTGTGGGGGTGGGGGTGGCTGGAATCTGCCGGAATCTGCCAGAATCTGCCAACCATTGCTCGGGGAGTGGCTGGGCATCGGTCAGCAGGTGGTGAGCAGTTGTATTGTGCGTCACTAGTTTTCTTTTCTCCTTTCCCTTTGGGTTTAATTCCTCTCCCCTTCTCCCTCCTTTTCATTATAGCTGTTGTTATTATTATTGTTTTTTTGCTTTTATTATATTTCAATTCTTCCTTTCCAATTCTCCTCCCCACCCACCTGGGTGAGGGGGGAGTGAGCAAGCAGCTGCGTGGCACTTAATTACCAGCTGGGGTTAAACCATGACAATTTTTTTTTAATGTTAAAGAACAGTGATACAATATTCAAATGCAATTCATAATATGTTTAGGGAAATGTAGGTCTATTGACTTGGTGAATCTTATTTACCTAGTCACTCATGAACTCTTGTCCGTTAAATGAAATTTCATGAATCTGAAGTTATGCAATTAGATTAGTAAGATAATCATGTTCGCTAAAATGCAGTATTATTTTTTTTATCTAATTTTTAAACCTAGAATTATGGTATTACTTTTTAAATTCAGAAAAAAGTTTACAAAACATCTGAATCTGCTGACAGGTAAAAAAAAATATTATTGCTACATCTATATTACAAAGCATGAGAAATAAAAACTCGTTAGTTGTTAAAGTACATGTGCTTTTTTCCAATAGCCTGTTAAACTTCAGCTGTCTCAACTTGTAGTTATCACTACAAATACTCAATTTATAAATATAATTTCTAAATATTTCTTAAGTAGTTAATATAGCTTCAGGGATACAAGAAAGTACATGTAATATAAACTGTCTGGTACATGTGATGGGAAATTTTTTCCCTGAATATTCAAAAGTGATATGAAAACCAACAAAAAGCATGCTTCTGCTGTGATGCATTCCCCCAAGAAGTCTTACAAAAATTATACTATTGAATAATGCAAACATAAGTGTCAGGTTGCATCTAGAGTAACAGACCACACATTATGGAAGAACTTACAAGAAAAGACTGCCAAATTTCTGATCTGCTACTGATTAGCGGAAGAATGTTATGCATTTGTTCCTAGTTGTAACTAACCTTCATGCATATTCAAAACCTAGAGTATATGTGCATAGTAACAATAACCTTGCATGATGCTTCTTTACACACGTTCTTTAATAATATGAGTCCTAATGAAGATAACTTCAGGAAGCTGGCAAATTCTGTATAATTTCACTACACAGAAATATACCCAGATTTAAAAAAGTACAAACTTGTTATAAATTACAGCTCATATTGGTCCTTGACCACAATATAATAATAATAAACAAGGTACTCATAATTTTATATCACTTAATACTTTGAATGCCATATTTCCTTCACATACTTATGTTTTGCTAATGTTCCCCTTTTAAAAACATATGAAGGATTGTTGCTTTGTAGTTCACATTTACATGGCTTTCCTAGAAGAACACAGAATACCATACTGAATGCCTACTGTGCAGAAATAACCCTGAAAACTGTATCATAACAGTATGAAGTAGAAAACTCTTACCAATTTTTCATCAGCTGCAATGAGTTGTGTGTCTTGAGTTTGGTCCTGTGCCAGCTCAGTGACCTGCAGTGCAAGACTTGAAGTTAAAAAACGATTCATGCAATGAAAAAATAGTCAGACAAATCTTACATAAACAAGTTACTTTAACAATATCCATCTTGCAAAAAAATTGAAGAGGGAGAGATGAGGGCACAAAAATCCTTTTTCTCCCCAATTAGTTCTGTCTGCTGAGTTTTTGGCAGGCTCCCACTTAGCAGTTCACAACAGGCTGCACTTTATGTCAGCCTACAGGCTCTCTGTCATAGAGAGACTGCCAGTGGCAAGGACTGTACTGCTTTATATGAATGTACAGTAGCTGGTTTGTCATGAACAGACAGAAAAACACCAGGCTGCTGCAAGCATTCTGGAACTTAAAATGATGGCATCAGAGGAAAAAAAATCTAAATCTATTTGTAATGGTAAAGTTCCAGTTTACACTTTAACAACAGAATATTAACAAGTTAAAAAATAACCCAAACAACAAACAAAGCAAACCCTAAGCTGACAATTCAAACAATATTTTGTCTTTGAGTGGACAAAGCTCACAACTATTTTTCTTCATTTCTAAATCAATACGGGTCAGCTTATTAGCTTCCAAGAAATACAATTAATCTTCTTGCATAGTTACTAAACCTGTAAGGTACAGATGGAAACATGGAACCCAATCCCACATCACTGAACTGAGAAGTAAAATTTGCCCTTCATTTGCATTGTCACCAATGTCAGGGTTGGGCCCTTTGAGTGCAAATAATGTTTTGGCAAAAACCCCACAACAGCAAGTGAAACAAGCCCCAAAGCACAATTCTCTGAACTAATAGTGCGCTTCATGTTTAATTAAGGTAATTTTAAACAAATGAGGTTCAAAAGTGCAAGGATATACACAACAAAACAGTAAGAGGAACTAAGTCACTTTTGTTTTAACTGTTCTTTGGAAGATTACCTAATCTGGGAAGTCACACATACTTGCAGAAGCAAACGAACTTTGAGATTTTTCCTATGGGATGCTTACAACCATACTTCTAGTAATTTAATGCTATTGGTAACATTTACCTAATTTTTGAGGAAACCATAAGTGCCTTCAAAAAGCACCACAGCTTTTAAAGCAAGGCTTTTAGAAAATCTGCAATGCTATCTAAACTAACCCCTCTCCAAATAAACTATAACTGTTAAATAGTCAATGAGAACGGTGTATCAGGACCAGATAACTTGCACACACACATTCAAAACCTGTAGAATTAAACCAGTGTACCTTATATTGTATTCTACTGAGCCATGAGAACATGGAAGACATAATTGGGGGAACAGTCCCTGTAACACACATGCATCTACCTGTGTCTTCTAATTTTAAATCCCTCTCCAATTTTTGCAGATTCTGGTGAGAATGCATTTGAAGATATTAACTTGATCATTTGGAAACATAGTAACTCATAATTCTAATTAAGATCAGATTAGCTGCACTGGATTCAACACATTAACTAAACAAGGATTCAATTTTCAAACAATATTAGCATGGTAAAGCTTTTAGGAGTTAAAACCTATACTAGGAAGGAATTTGAAATTATTGACTATAAAGCAAGCCACAAGAATCTTATAAAACTAAGCAACTGGAACAAAGTTCAGTTCAGTAATATTTCAAATGCAGATTCCCACAAATCTATAACGCAGATTACACTCTACTGGATTACTTTCCATTTGCCAATAACTACAAAAAAATCTCCACATAAAGAAAAACAAACTTGAAGCACAAAGTTTATAGAATGACACAACTTTGCGATGCGGACAGACACATCTGTTCCTATTTGAAATGGCAAAATTTTTCTGCAAGAGTAGTTTGTATGTAGTTGTAGTAGTAGTAGTCTGGATGAAGAAATGAAGGTATCTGATGTAAACATTTATCTTAGCAATTTTGGATATCTGTATTCAATCTCTAAAATTCAACCTATGCTTAACACCTATATGTTTGTTTTTTTTTTTTGTTTAACCGCATAATTGGGAAAATACATTGAAGTCTTACAGAAAAGAATGCCTGCTACAGAGCCTCTGGAAATGTTACAAAGAATCCCCCACAAGCTTAGTGGAAGGTGAAAAGCAGCCATATTTACAAGGCATGAACTTGCCTTCCATAAAGAGCAATGCTGTTATTGGCATATTACAGGTTTTCACACCTGAGTGTTGTGTATTTACCTGATCTAATTTAGTAATGAGATTTTTTTAATAATTCATTGCACAAAAAAAGGCTTCTTAACCTCTTTATTCAACACATCTGACTTTGATCTATTAGCACCCCCTTTTGGTCAACTGTTGGAGATATGTTAAAAAACAACAGCACAGGTAATCGGATCACAACATAGAGATGAAACAAAGTCTTGAAGAAAATCTCATGAGCCTCATGAAAAATGAAGGCACTTATTAAGAAGTCTAAATGGAGTTTTAAGTATTCTGATACTGAATAACCAGAGCACAAGTAAGTGTGCATATACATATATGCAGAAGCTTTACTGAACATTTCAATACATTGAATTCATTCTTAGAAACCCAACTTTTTTTAATATGTTGACATTTATCAGGAATAATATAAGCTTCACAGTGTACAGCCACCATAAAAACATTGACTTTCTGATCAAAAAGAACATGGAAAAACTGCCAGCTTAGAACTTCCACAGCATTCAACCTAGCCACATGCTACAATTAAGTAGGCTAAAACCAAATTAGTATAATGTGTTTTCATATTAAACACAGACATTAACGACTGCCTGTTATATCACATCACATACAGTACAGATTATTACAGTATTCAGCCCCAATATTATGTATTTTTATAAAGACAGCTTGTAAAGTTGAACTTGTGAGATGAACTTAAATACAGTGGGATAGTACTTCCTTGGTAGTAGACTTACTATTGTAATTAAAGGGACAATGACTTATCAGAGTCAATGGTATTTTATTTTTACCAGAATACATTTACTATTCTTACAACATCCCAACATAAACAAAATATGGAATATAATGCCAAACACTGCCTATGGAGACCATGTAGTTCTATTTTGTAGGATAAACTGCATTAGTAACTTTGTGGTTTGGAGGAGAAGCAAGCTGCTCATTTATAAATAATTACATTCTCAGACAATACTGGCACATCATAATTTTTCCTTTGCCTACAATATTATGTTAAATTATAAACACATTAAATTATGTTTCTGAATAGATGAAAGGAATACTAATTTATTTAAACTACTGAAATTTCTGTATTAAGTGGCAAAAAAGATCAAAGTTGAAATAGAAATATATAAACACTTATTCTGCTTGCTGAAAGGTTCATATTTAAATATATATATATATATATATATATATTCCAGGTGTGGGTTTGGAAAACAGGGCAGGAACTGATTGTGATTTTGTTAGGCAAATCTGCATTATAAAAAGAAGCACTGGTCATCTAAATGCACTGAATAAACAAGAAAATAACTTTTAGCATTTGACTTGTGGCTTGTAACAGTGTGTATCTTCAAAGCTAAATATTAAGTTCAGCTGCCTTTAAAAATATTCAATTAATTAAATTTCCAAGTAGTAAATACTTTGTTAAGTAGGAAACAGTTGAATTTTAGTTACTTTGGGTCAGGGGTCCTCAAACTACGGCCCCCCAGGGTCCTCAATCTGGCCCCCGGTATTTACAGAACCCCCCTGCCGGGGGTTAGGGAGGGGAAGCCAAGCAGCCGCAGATGACTGCCTGCCCCTTCATCCGTGCCGGCCCCCTGGTTAAAAAGTTTGAGGACCCCTGCTTTAGGTTCTACTTTAATTATCCCATAGATAAGGAAATGCTATTGACATATCTACAGACAGCCATGCTATCAGCTGAACCATATCACTATGCAAACATAGCTGTAGTCCTTCCAGAACTACTGTAGGACCAGAGCACTATAGCCACTCCTGGCACCCCAGTTAAGTCCCCAGGACAAAAGTCAGCCCTGTTAACATGCAGTTGTAGTTGCCCACCATCAGTTTCCCTCATTAAAACAGCTTTCACAGGGTCAACAAGTAATGAGGAAGGTTAGCTCTGACTTAGTGCCAGGCCTGCACTGCCCCTGACCCAAACAGGGCCCATTTGAGCTGCCCTCTGGCCATTTATTTGAGCTAATGCCACCAGGCACACAAAGAAGAGCAGCACAGACCTTCAGAAGGCTCCATGATGGCCAGACAGTAAGCACAGGCGAGGCTCAACCTATTCCTGCAGAGCTATGCAGGTGTCTCCACCATGCTTTGAGTGCTATGCCTTGTAGGAGCATTTATCAGGTGGGTAAATGCATGGCACAAGCATACACACAATGAAAACAGCTTGAGCTGAGGAATAGTTTGGGCAAAAATCCACAGAATTAGCCTAGGTTCAAGTCAGCACAGTGGCAAGTGAGGGTTGCACATCCTGGAAAAGTTCTGAGCAAGGCCCAGGCTGATACCAGACTGTTTCTCGATCAACTTGGGCATAAACCCATTCATTATTTGCAACTAAACATCTGAACAAAGTCATGTCAGTGCTTCTAGAC